>NC_137673.1:7753450-7849599 GCF_963422515.1 Blennius ocellaris | reverse complement strand
GAAAGATTTCCGAGACTTTATGCAAAGAGTTTGCAAGTTCTGCCGCCTAAAATCCTAAAATGAGCTTGGTGGCGACTTTAAATTGGCTGTAGTTGATACGAGTATATGCAGATGACAGTGTCTTCTACCTTATAATGCTGATTTTAGCTGCGATAAACTCCACTGACCTAATTCCTATTACCCTTAATTAAATAATCTAAGTTCATTGAAAAAGTAGATTTTTTTTCAATTACTTGATATTCGCCAGACGCCATCTTTTTTCTATAAAGCAACTTAAAATATTTTTATTTTACAATTTCTCTTCCCTTTTAACATTTCCCTCAACATCATTTTAGATTTTTCTATTCTACATATAATTTTCATCTTTTTTGTAATGTTACATATTTGATATATTTGCATTTGAACCCTATTTAACTGGTGTTATTACAATTTAATCCACGTTTTTCCCCTTTATAATAGTGAAGATCTTTAAACTGCATTTATTTGTGGGTTTTTTTTAAAATTCCTTTTGACTTGATTTTGTGATTAGAGGAATTTATTTCGACTTGGTTAATCATATTTCATGACTTTTATTCATCCGTTGCATTCAAATGGCTCAAAAATTATTTGATTATTTCGTGACGCAGAAACATTTTTAGTAATTCTTCAGTCATAATTTTGTATTTCTGGAGTTTAAAATAGCAGTAAATACAATTTTAAGTGCTCAAACACTTTGTGATTAAAGCTACAAAAGACATCTGAGACTTTTTGAGAAGAGTTTGCAAGTTCTACCTCCTAAAATCCTTAAAATAAGCCTGATGGTGACTTTAAACTGTCCAGTGGATACGAGTCTATGTGGATGATAATCTGTTCTATGTGTCAGACCTTTAAAGAGGATTTTAGCTGTGATGCGTCTCAGCTGTGTATTTGTTAGCCGTGTCACATGACTTTTCTCCATCTGCTGCTTTCACATGACTCCAAATCACTTCGTGAAGTCACGATGCAGACACTTAAATGTGCTTGACGTGCCACCGTAACCTCTATTAACATACCATAAAAGCACCATTAAGGCATTCCAGCAATAAAAGCCACGTTAAAAGAGAAGCTGTGGCAGCTTGAAATGATAAACACATTAGTGCATGAGCTTATTTGGAAAGTCCCGCCAGTAAGAAGTCTTGTTTTCATGCGGATTTCCGGCCACATCCAAACCGGACCACCAGAATCAATGACTCGGCGCTTTTCCCTGATTATTTCTCCCCACAAAAAAAAGAAAAAAAGAAAAAAGAAATGGTCACCACTAATGGCCTGGCCATAAGCATTGCACGTCTGGGGATTCCCCTTTTACAAAAGTGAATGATGTAAATTGTCACGTTTTGTAAATAAAAAAGAAAGAAAGAAATCAATGACTCAGCGCTTTTCCCTGATTATTTCCTCCCACAGAAAGAAAAAAAAAAAAAGGGGGCCACCACTAATGGCCTGGCTTTGGTTTTGGAGGTATTTGGTGAAATTTCCCAGGATGTTTTGGAAACACACAATATTTTGGAAAACAGACAAACTTAAAACCACTAAGAATAGCTCCTTTCCTACTCGCTTTTCCTTTTTTATTATTATTATTTTTTTTAACCACAAATCATCTTGTGAATGTGATTTTTTTGTTGTTGAATGTCAATTATGCATTTTTTTCCCCCTGCTTGGAAGTTAATTAAGAAAAACAAGAAAAATGCAAAATGTCTTACCTTGACTTCACATTTCTTATGACAGGACAACCGGCAAGCTGGGAAACAAAACAAACAAGCACAGAATTATTAGTTTACCGGCTGATTTCCTCTTATAAGGGTAGACTTCGTTGCATAAATGAAGGGAATTCATGGTTTTTACTGCTGAATGTGCTGAAAAGGAGACAGAAACAAGGTCAGCTCCGAGTGTTTGCATGCTGTAGTGCTGCCCCCTGGTGGATTGACGAAAGAGAACCATGGAGTTCAAAACACCTGCATTCTAAGCTTTTTATTCAGATTAAGCAACAAAGGGTGAAGCAAAAATGACATTATTTTTGAGATGTAGATCGAACGCGTGGCTCTGTTTCAATCATGGGCGTAAATGTGAAGGAATTTCTCCTCAAAATGGAATAAAGGTGTGGATTATCGCCGTACAAGAGGCAGTTAAAGCAGAAAACACACTTTAAATGTCGAAATCCGACTAAAGCGTAGATTTATGGGGGATTAAATGTGCAAAATCAAATATATAAACACCACACGTCGTTCAATAAGTAAAAAAAACGATAAAAAAAACAGCAATTCATTTATGATTAAACCACAAAAATATATAGAGAATTATTTTAGATTCTAAAATATTCTATAGAAGACGATACTTTAATATTGAGGAGGAATGAGGGTCCTTTTCTTCTCCAAAATCCCCTCCATACCCCCACGTTCTCTCCCGCTTCTGCCTCGCTCTACCCCTCCTCCTCCCCCTCCTCCTCCCCCTCCTCTTCATCCCTCTCTTATCTAGGCTAATGCAGCAGCAGCAGCCATGCTAATTTTAACACCCGATTCTCAGCCAAAGCCCCCGTGCGAGCCGAGAGGAGGGGGAGGGGGGGGGGGGGGGGGGGTGAAAGGAAAATAAATAAATAAATGAATCAAAAAGAAAAAAAAAAAAGAAAGACATAAAGGAACCGGAGAGGCTGCCTGGAAGTCTGCTAATGTTAATTTCCCCGGGACTTCTCTTGGAGTGACAATAAAACTGCTAAATTTAGAAGAGGGAGCATGTGACGACCAAAAAAAAAAAAAAAAAAAAAAAGGGGGGCTTAAAGGGGAGAGGAAGTAAAGCTGGGAAAAAGAAAAAAAGATTTCTTTGCTTCGTTATCTATGATTCGATGTGTTTTTTTTCTTCGCATCAAAGCGGAGGGGGAAAAGACCCGGGGAGCAGTGGAGACGCCTCCGCTGACGCTAGAGGTCAAAGGTCAATGACCGGCGGGCGTCGGGGATCACGGAGAAGCAACTTTGAGCACAGAGTGCTGAGAAACTGATGGCCTCGTTCACGTGGCGATGTTTCGAGGGAAAACGCTTTTTTTTTTTGGTGTTTGTGCAGCAGACTTTCACAAAAGTTACGCTGCTTCTGTCAAGATGGACAGGGAACATTTTGTAAAAATGTTTCCCCCCGTATCCACGCGGATGGAGTCAATGCGTTTTCGAAAATGTGCGTTTTCGAAAATGTGCATTTTCTCCCATTTCCATGGAGACAAGAGTCTAAGCATTTCGAAAAGTTGCGCTTTCTCCCATTTCCATGGAGACAAAGTCAGAGCATTTTTGAATAGTTGCGTTTGCTTCTGTTTCTATGGAGACGGAGACTAAGCATTTTTTAAATGTTGCGCTTTCTCCCGTTTCCATGGAGACGGAGTCGAAGCATTTCCTCCGGTTTCCATGGAGACAAAGTCAGAGCATTTTTGAATAGTCGCGTTTGCTTCCGTTTCTATGGAGACGGAGTCGGAGCTTTTTCTCCCGTTTGCATTTTCGAAAAGTTGCATTTTTCTCCAGTTTCCGTGGAGATGGAGCAGGAGCGTTTTCAAAAATGGCGCATTTGCACCTTTTCTTTTGCGTTCATTGCCGTAAAATGTCAATAGAGTTGAAGAAAAGAATAACGGGGAGAGGAGAAGATGAGAAGGAATGCAAATCTAGAAGGGGAAATGAAAGAAAAAAGGGGGAGAAAAAAAAGAAGACAAAGACAAAACCTCTCGCATATCTAAAACTGCGCCCACCATGAGGAAGCGCAGCGCGGCTTTAAACAGCTAAAGAGGCTAAAATATGTCCAAATGAACAAAAGCATTTGAAAAACAACCACAACGGCTTCTCATGCTTGTTGTTTTTCGTGGTTTGTGACATCATCCCAGGTTGTTGTTGTTGTTGTTGTTTACCTTTGCAGATGAGGCCCTCCTTGGTGATGGCCTGTTTGCAGATGTCACAGCTCTTGGCCTTCTTGAAGGGCTTCAGCTTGAAGGTGTGCGTGTGCACGCCCTCCAGCTCGTCGGGCTGCGGGGAAACCAGACACAAGTTTCGTTTAGTCAGGGATCCCGCGTGCCGGCGTGGCTATTGTCCGGAGGGGAAAACGCCCTGGTGGATGGACGAGTCAAAACAGTGACGTCGTTTTCCTCTGTGTGTGTGTGTGTGTGTGTGTGTGTGTGTGTGTGTGTTTGTGCAGCTGCGGTCGCCGCCGCGTCTTTTATTGGAAACAGACGTGTTCGTAGATGGCGAGAGCGCCGCGATCGAAACGAGCTCCCAAAGCAACATTGCAAATGAGCGTCACGGATTTATGGGGGGGATTGTGCAACTTTACCATGTGCAACGTCGCCACGTCCAACATGTGCAACTTTTGCCATGAGCAATTTTATCATGTGCAACTTCACCATGTGCACTTTTAGCATGTGCAACTTTGCAACTTTTTCCATGTGCATCTTTACCATGTTCAGCGACACCACCTGCAACTTTGCCATGAGAAATTTGATCATGTGCAACTTTACCATATGCAACATGTGCAACTTTGCCATGAGCAATTTTATCATGTGCAACTTTGCTATGTGCAACATGTGCAACTCTACCATGAGAGATTTTAACATGTGCAACTTTACACGTACAACATGTGCAACTTTGCCATGAGCAATTTCATCATATTCAACTTCACCATGTGCAACTTTACTATGAGTAATTTTACCATTTGCAACTTTGCAACTTTTTCCATGTGCATCTTTACCATGTTCAGCGATACGACCTGCAACTTTGCCATGAGAAATTTGATCATGTGCAACTCTACCATGAGAAATTTTACCATGAGCAATTTTACCATGTGCAACTTTGCCATGTGCAACATGTGCAACTTTGCCATGAGCAATTTTATCACGTGCAACTTTGCTATGTGCAACATGTGCAACTTTACTATGTGCAACTTTACCATGTGCAACATTACCACCTGCAACTTCGCCATGAGCAATCTTACGATGTCCAACTTTACCATGAGCAATTCTATCATATGCAACTTTGCCATGTCCAACATGTGCAACTCTACTATGAGCAATTTTACCATGTGCAACTTTACCATGTGCAACTTTACCACCTGCAACTTTGGCATGAGCAATGTTATGATGTCCAACTTTACCACGTCCAACATGTGCAACTTCACCATGAGCAAGTTTATCATGTGCAACTTTACCATGTGCAACATAGGCAACTTTACCATGTCCAGCAAGTGCAACTTTACTATGAGCAATTTTATCATGTGCAACTTTACCATGTGCAACATAGCCAACTTTACCATGTCCATCAAGTGCAACTTATCATGTGCAACTTTACCACCTGCAACTTTGCCATGAGCAACGTTATGATGTCCAACTTTACCACGTCCAACATGTGCAACTTTACCATGAGCAATTCTATCATGTGCAACTTTGCCATGTCCAACATGTGCAACTTTGCCATGAGCAATTCCATCATGTGCAACTTTGCCATGTCCAACATGTGCAACTTTAGCATGAGCAATTTTATCATGTGCAACTTTACCATGTGCAACATAGGCAACTTTACCATGCCCATCAAGTGCAACTTTACTATGAGCAATTTTACCATGTGCAACTTTACCATGAGCAATTCTCCCATGAGCAATATCAAGCAATGTGAGTTTCATTGCAAAGTTTCATTGATAAAAACAAGACTTGTAACTCTACTATCTCCACAAAGAGCCTGTTTCTGATGTGAAGCATTAAAGAACAGGAGAGACAACAAACTTCATTCCACTTTAAAAAAAAATTCAACTATTCCAGCGTAATGTTGCAGCTTTTAAGACTAAATATTGACGAGGCACGAGCTCCGATTCTCTGTGTAGCGTCTTCTTCTTCTTCTTCTTCTTCTTCTTTCTGTGCCGCAATCAATTTGTCTCAACGCTTCTTCCAAAAGTGTTTCTCAGCGTTTCAGCGTTTTTCCCGGCGCTCTATCTCCCCACATCTTAATGGCTTTTGTCACAGCGTGACACACTTTGCTCTGAAGCAGGAGGAGGAGCGGCGTCCTGCTCTGACCTTGGCTGCGCCGGGATATTACACAAAGTATTACTTCATTACTCCTCCGTCAAGTGGAAGACCTCGCAGTGCAGCCGGGGGGGGGGGGGGGGGGGGGGGGGTGGAGATGTAAACCCATCCATCCAGCGGGAAGTAAATCGTTTACATCCCCGGAGGCGCGTTTGGTTTTTTTCTGCTTTGCGAGTGAAAGAACAAAACCCGAGAGGTGACAAAAAGATGAGGGAACATTTTTTTATTAAAAAAGGGGGAAAAAAAGAGGAAAAAATTCAAAAAGTTTAAGAAATTGGATTTGTCCAAATTGTTTCTCATCAGCTTGAAAAGTAATTATATATTAATAAAACAACATGAAATTAGTAATTTTTTCATCAAAATTTTTTGCAATCTTGCTTTGTTGTGTATTTTTTCAAGTAAATAAACTGCCATTTTTAATGGTCTCAATTTATGTCATGCATTGGTGAATTTATTTATTTTTTTATCGCAGATTCAGCATAATTTGCACATCTGATCACATGCATGTGTTTTTTTATTTTAGTTTTGTTTTGCTTTGCGAGTGAAAGAACAAAACCGAGAGGTGACAAAAAGATAAGGGAAACATTTTAAATTAATAAAGGGAAAAAAATAGGAAAAAAAATGAAAAAAAGTTTTAAAAATGTGATTTGTCCAAATTTCTTCTCATCAGCTTGAAAAGTAATGAAGTTAAAAAAAAGTGTTTTTTTTTTTAAAACATGAAATGTGTAATTCTTTCGTCAAAAATTTTTGCAATCTTGCATTGTTGCGTAAAAAAAAGTCATTTGTTAGATTCATGACGTTCATTTTCATCATCAGGTGTGTAGTTACTTCATTTTTTCCGCATATTTCCAAGTAAATAAACTTATTTTGAATGGTCTCAATTTGTCAGGCATTGGTGAAATCTTTTTTTTTTTTTGCAGATTCAGCACAATTTGCACATCTGATCACATGCATGTGTTTTTTTTTGTTTTTTTTTTAAATAGCTGATTTAAAGCCACTCTGCTAAAGATGACCCGGTGCTCAACCAATCACACGCGGCCAGCTGTGTCACCGCCAGGTGTCATGGTTACCTGGCTGCCACGGCAACGAGGGTCAACATGTCCTGTTGAACAGTGATGGATGAGGAGGGGAGGGAAAGAAGAAGAAAAAAAGAGAGAGACATATCGAGACAACACAAGTGCAAATGTGCTCTTGGATTTCTGCCAAGCAGCAGCCGGGACTCAAGAAGCACGGCGGCTCAAAATAAAGATGCATTTGCAGAATTTGCACAGGAGAAAAAAAAGCCCCAATGCAGGAAAATTCTGCACAAATGTTTAACATCAGACCAAAAGTGATGTTTTTCCACTCTAAAATATGCAGAAAAACATAAAAACTCAACTTCGGATCATGCATGTGAGCATATTTTTAAACCTTGTGTGCAAAATTTGCAAAAATAAGGAAGAAATATTCACACTTACATGACAATCTGCGCAAATTTTACAGCACCTCAATAAAATGGTCAGGTTTTTTTGTTTTTAACTTGGAAATATGCAGAAAAAAATGTAGGAACTCCATATCTGATCATGCTGCACATGTACTGTATCCTAAAAGTGCACGACGGGGCTTTAAATCAGCTATTTTTAAACAGACAATGGCACGCATGCGCAGATTTTTTTTGGACAATTTTGCACATATATTCACTTCACATCATCAAAACTGCCGTTTTGTTAACTTGGAAATGTACATAAAAAAACCTAATAACTCCACATCTGTGCAAAACTATTGCAGAAATATTCACAAGTGTGTGATAATGTTGCACAAGTTTTAACGTCTGGCCATCAAAACTGCTGTTTTTCACTTTCAAAAATTTGCACGTGAGTATATTTACTGCTGCTCACTTTTTTTTTTTCATCGCAGTCAGTTTATTTTCTAGGAAAATGTCTTTTTTTTTAACAAACTTGACAAAAATATGGTTGTTTTTTTAATATACAAAAAAAATCTAATTAAATCAGCTGTTTTTTTCTTTTTTCTATGCGCGGATGAAATCCAGGATTGTAGTGGATTTTTTTTCTTTTCTCATGAATGTTTGAAAGAAAAGAAGCAACATTTTACCAAAGGCCTGTCCTCTGTCGTGTCGAGATTCTCCCGGGAGAGAAGATGGAAAAGGGGAAGAGGAGGAGGAGGAAGAGGAGGAGGAAGAGGAGGAGGTGTTTCCATCAGCGTGTGCAGGCGTATAGACAAGAAGAGCCAGTAAATCAAGGCTCTTCTCCCCCAGTTGCACTTAGCTAATGAAAAGCTGCACCGCGACCCACTTAGATGAAGGGGGGAGGAAGAGGAGGAGGAGGAGGAGGAGGAGGAGGAGGAGGAGAGAGACTCTCTCAAAGGCACCGTTCTGTCCTTCAGAGTCAGGCAAAATTTTTATGAAAATAAACATTCATTAGTAAATCTGAGTTGTTTTTTTTTTACTTTTAAGATGAAATACCAAAGTAGATTAATTCAAAAAAATATTATTTCCACCCCTAAATTTATTTAATCTGCTGCAGTTTTAACAACTAATACAATAAATCAATAAAGACGATAAATCTGGGAATATTATGTCACGAAATTACAGGTTTTTTTGTCAGGATTACTGTGATAATCTGATTACCACAGTTTATAATTTATGAGTAAAACGACATTTTTGGAGTTTTAAGTTGAACTACTGAAGCAGAATAATTCGAAAAAACAAAATTTCTTCACTTTAAATTTATATAAACTGTTGTGGTTTTCACAACTTGCGCAATAAATCAATTGTCGATGCTTAATCCGGTATTTTAGGTTGTAAAAATAACAGTTTTTGGAAGCCTTTTCCAGAATTACTACAATAATATGATCGTTTATTTTCATCATCTTTCTCATGAGTATCAGTTTTCTCGCATTCAGAAAACATATTTATCTTTTATTTGATTCTCAATGCAGAATTTAAATTAAAAAACAATAATTATTAGGAAATCAGGAAGTTTCTTTATGTTTTTAAGTTACATACGGAAATAGATTTATTCTAAAAATTATTCTGTTTGCGCATGTATTTTTTTGAAACTGCTGTGATTCTCATAACTTTGATAATAAATCAATAAATATGCTTAATCTGGATTATTTTAAAAGTGCAGTTATTTTGCCTCTTTTTCCAGGATTACCACATTAACCCCCCCCCCCCCCCCCCCCCCCCACCCACCCATTCTGTTTAGTAAGTTTAACTTCAAAAGTACACAAAGAGACACAAAAATGTGTAAAATAAATAAATGAAGTAAGTGTTTCCATTATGGACCTCCTGTTTTAGTCGCCAGGTGCCTCTTGAGCTTCAGCATCTGGGATTGAGCCGTTTCTCTCACACACACACACACACACACACACACACACACACACACACACACACACACACACACACACACGTGTTTCCACTTACAGCTCGGGGGAAAGCCTCTCTCTGTGTGAGTCGTCCATAATGATGTCATCATCATCATCATGACCATTAATTGTTGATTTGACGATAAGCAACAACCCAAGTAGTGGTTTTTTTTTGTCTATATGATCATCGAGGAAAAAGTCCTTTATTGTGACAAATCAGGAACAAATGGAGCAAACGAGTCGCCCGCAAAACATGAAAAAAAAATTCCGCCAAAATAAAGCGTTTCCCCCCACCGAGGAGGAAACGGCGCGGCCCACACCTGCTTCCAATCTTCCCCAACGAATTGAAATTCGGTCGGGGAACAATGGGCGCCTTTGTCAGGGGAAACCCGGAGCGCTGGAGAAAAAAACAAAAAACACAGCAGAACCAATATTTGTAAAAAAATAAAAATAAAACAAAACAAAAAAAAACCCAATAATAAAATCTGGCCTGTATGCAGCAGATTTAAAGAATCCAATTCGTTGCAGGAGTTTGCAAAAATGTTACCTTTTACACCGTTTCCGTGGAGATGGCTTTAGACCCTTTTCAAAACTTGCATTTCCATCCATTACGGAGTCCACGCATTTTCAAAAAGTTGGGAGGAGGAGGGGATGGATTTGGAGCAACATCACAAAAGTTCAGTTTTCTCGCATTTCCATTGGAGGCGGAGTCAGAGCATTTTCGTGAAGTTGCACGTTCCCCCGTTTACAAAACGATGGCATCGGAACGCTTTCCGTAAAAAAAAAAAAAAAAAAACGCGACTTCTCTGTTTCCACAAAGACAGAGCCAAAGCGTTTTCAAAAAGTTACATTTCCCCTCGTTTCAATGGAGTATTTTCAGAAAACTTTCTCCTGTTTCCAAAAACTGATCACGTTTACCGGTGATGGAGTTGCTCTGATTGGAGTTTTTTCAAGCCAAAGCATTTTTAAAACGTTGAATGTTCTCTCGTTAAAATTTTCTCCTGTTTTGATGGAGTCGGAGTGATTTTGAAAAGTTCCATTTTCTCATGTTTCCATGGAGACTGAGTAAGAGCGTTTTCATAAAATTGCATTGCCCCCCCCCCCAACCCACCATTTGCATAAACCGGCGTCGAAGCATATTCCCCCCAAAAAACATGTTCCTGTTCTCAATGAGATCGAGTCAGAGAATTTTCAAAAAGTTGCCCTGATCCCCATTTGCACGGCGACGGTGTGAAGCAGCTTTTCAAAAGTTGCGTTTTCTTCATTTCCACAAAGACGGAGCCGAAGCGTGTTCCAAAAAATGACATTAGTGCCTCGTTTCCAAGGAGACGGAGGCGGAGCGCTTTCAAAAAGTTCCACCTTGGGAGCAGTTTAGCAAACATGTTCAGTGGCTGTGACCAACATAGTTGTGTACACGGACACCCTGAATGCATTTTCACTTGAAAACGTGGAAACGACGCCTCACCATCATGATGACTTTACAAAAAATTTTCCTGCCAATCGCACTCTTCGACCCCTCGCTGTAAACTCTGCTCTCATTGGCTGCCGCCCTCTCTCCTCTCGCACGCCGATGGCGTATCAAACGCTTCCTAATAGCAAAGATCGTACGATTCCTCCGCCGGGATCGTGTTTCTTTCATAATAACTGTTTTTACTGTCCAAGGGAGAATAACGCCGCGGTGTCGTTACCGTGGTTACGACACCCCAGAGGGCTAATTCACTGTGATTATAGCGGCATCAGCGTAAGTGCTAATAATCATCGTAACTGCAAACAAACACGGGATCCGACATCTCGCGGCTCCCATCATGGGATTGGCGTAGATATGTTTTTTATTTACTGAATGAAGGCTGATGGTCTTGGCCGGGCGCCAGACGGTGAAACGCGTTTTGTTCTGTGAAGACGGCCGCTGTTTGCAGATCAATGGCAGGAGATCGATGAGCCGCGATCGTGAAGTCTGAACTGCTTATGATCATTAGTCAGCTGCTAATGAAGGTGTTGGCTAATTTAAAAAAAAAAGAAAAGAAAAGAGTGCAGGAAGAGATGTGCAGCTGTGAAATGTGGATTTGAGCAGTTTGGGTTTCCACTGCGCTGCTACATGCTACATGCTACATGCTAAAGAGTTTCAGGACCCACACACCAGCAATGAGTATAAATTGAGCTTCATGGGGTGTATTATGTACTTGTATCGGTACTTGTTATTGGCAAGTAGCTAAACGTTAGTAGTCTTATCGGAACTTGGTATTGATATGTAGCTGAAGGTTACTAGTCGTATCGGTACTCGGTATCGGCAAGTAGGTAGAGGTTAGTACTCTATTGGTACTCGGTATTGGTAAATAGCTAAAGGTTAGTACTCGTATCGGGACTCGGTATCGGTAAATAGCTAAAGGATAGTACTCACATAGGTCCTCGGTATTGGCAAGTAGCTAAAGGTTAGTACTTGAATCGGTCCTCAGTATCGGTAAACAGCTAAAGGTTAGTACTGGTATTGGTCCTCAGTATCGGTAAATAGCTAAAGGTTAGTACTTGTATCGGGACTCGGTATCGGTAAATAGCTAAAGGTTAGTACTGGTATTGGTACTCAGTATCGATAAACAGTCAAGCATTAGTACTCGTATCCTGCCGATATCAGTAAGCAGCTAAAGACTGGTACTTGTATTAGTCCTTTAAAGAAGTGGTAACATGGTTGGGGGGGGGGGGGGGGGGGGTGCCCTGGGGGAGCGCTCTGAAGCTCTGAAGCTAGGTCAACGGCTCGCGGCCTGGCGGGAGGCGCCCGCTCACATCGGATATAAATCACCCGAGTCAAGGATACGCTGAGCGTCGTTCAGCCGGAGTGACAGCCGCGGTCCCGGAGGACGGGCGAGGTACTGACGATACGGCGCCACACGCAAACAGAAGAGAAACGACAGTTGGACCCGGGGGGGGGGCGGGGGTCCCTTCCGGAGGTGGCGAAAACATGCACTCCTCTCTCCGACGGCTAACTGGACGTCGGAGTTTGGGCAAAGGTCGCGACCTCTCAAAACAACAGCAGCTGATGAGGCCACAGGAGACTACTTGACCCCCCCACCCCCCTCCATTCATTCTGATTGAAATACCTAGCATGAATACATTTCTCATCTCTCTCTTTTAAATGACCTTGTAATTCCGCCCTAACGACCCGACGCCATCCCTCCTGGGGCGTGAAGATAAAAGAAGTTGCCGCGACGCTCGGGGGACGGGGGGGTTGGCGGGGGGGCGGGGGGGGACGGGGGATTTGGATCCCCAAGACACGTTCATTACTCAAGAATCTCCTCGCTCAACGCCGGGCTAATCACTTAGCGAGAGCTAGCAGATACACTCTTTTAATACCACAAGGGAATGTTGCATTCCTGACACACACACACACACACACACACACACACACACACACACACACACACACACACACACACACACACACACACACACACACACACACACACACACACACACACACACACACACACGGAGGTGACTCGGAGGCGTGGCGGACAGTAACGGTCCAATCAAAGCCGGATTGATTTTCAGAGGTCTCGGGGGGGATTCTGTCCAGTCAAGGAAGGGGGGGGGGGGGGTACTCTTGTTAAACAACTGAAGACATGACGGATCTGCCGTACGTCTCGGATTACAGTATTCCAGCTGCGGATACGCGACCAAGTCGTCCCCGACGCGCAAGGCGACGTGGAAAAGTCTTCATTAAAAAAAAAAAAAAACAGAAACGATTATGACGGAAAATGACAACGATCTCGAAATTACGCCAATTATAATGGTGCAGAATACAAAAAAGTGACACAACACTGACAATTAGGATATCGCTGGAAAAGTGTCGCGAGTGTAAAACGCGCCACTTCTGTCTCCATCGAAACGGAAATTTAAGCAAAATTCCTTGAGATTTTGCGGAAAAAAACGACCACGACAGGAAAACGGCAACGAAAGCTTAGCTGCCTCGTTGCTAACAAGCTAGCGTCAACGCCGCGGCCGTTTGTAAAAACACCCATGATGCAGCAGTTTGGGGTTTTTTTCCCCACTGCACTTTCCGCCATTAAATTTGGCTTTATGTTGAGATTAGAGACATTTTTTGTTTGGAATTCGTTGCTTTTTGTGGGAAAAATATCAACATTTTAATGACGTATACTGTGCGAAACGTGAAAGGTTAAATTGAACGGTTAATAAGGCGCGATTTTACCGCTCAAAATTAAATTATGCTGAACTGTGTTTAATTCCCTTTTTAAAAAAAAATCATATTAATTTTGCTTGTGTGTGTGATTTGTATCTTAAAAACATAACATAGAGGACTTTCAACTCATTCAATCCTGTATACTGATTAAAAAAAAAAAAAAAAAGGCTGTAACTCGGTGGATCTGCACTTCATGTAAACACAGGCAGGAAAAATTCCAAAACCGTACGTCAAATAGCGGCTGTTATCGGTAGCGGAGCCGGCTTAGCATCTCGCCATAATGGGCCCAGCAGTATTTGTAAAAGAACGAGCATTGCCTTTTCTCACCCCCCCGCCCCCCCCCCGTCAGCACGTCAAATCTAATATTCTCGCTCTCTTGTGGCGATAAATTATTAACGGCGTGTATTTGAGGAGCTTTCTTAGAACCTCGCACGTCAATCGCTTCCACAACGTCCGTCCGTGTTTCTCCATTTTTGTTGTTGTTGTTGTTGTTGAATCGGTCGATAATGTCGTATTCGGAGCATCTGGACGACTGGGCTTTTTACATATGCAGTGCGTGGGAGCTTTCTACCCCATCCCACTGCCCCCCCCCCCCTCCTTGCATGTAAATGGCTTCTTTCCTCCACTGCAAGCTCCAGAAAAAGTAGGGCAGATGCTTCGTTTAACACTTTGCACGCTGTGTTTACATTTTACCACCAAAAACAAAAACAGAAAAAAATAAACAAGTAAAATAAAAATAAAAAGATGGCGTGACAAAGCATTAAAGGGAATCGGTAATACGTGACACTTCGGGACTATCCGAAGTCGTCGTTGTCGTCGACCCCCCCCCCCCCCCGGCGTGTCGTTCTTGTTTTCTCAGCGGAAAGCCCCCGGTTCCTGACAACACTCCGTTCAGAAGGAGAAGTGAGCAGCAGCGGATTAAATTATACAGGAGAAAAGCCCAGAAATAGCTCGAGTGCCGAGGCCGCGGCGGCCCTCCGACGCAAGAACAGCGCCGCCGCCGCCGCCGGAGCCTCGACGGCGATTTCTCCGTCCAATAGATGAGAAGAACCAACGTGACCTTTATCGACATTACGCTTTGGGATTCTCTCACCTTTCAGTCGGATTTGACAGCGAGTGTGAAGAACAAGAACCCGTCGCGTCGTCTCGCGTCGCAAAATCCGATCCAAGCTGGCGGCTAGCCACGCCGCGAGAAAACCAATCGAATAAAACGCAAACTGAATGGCGGCCGACGACAACGCGAGGCGACGCGATTGCGCAAGAACGAAACGACGCCAAAATCCCGCCAAAAACAAGGAGAAGTCTTGGAGAGAGGGGAAAACTTGTGAATCACTTGTTAGCATCTGATAGCATTTGACGTTAGCATTCACCGCTATAGTCTCTTTTTCCAACAAAACCCACGACGTGTAAACAAAACAATCCCACAGTAATTTCGATCACCCCCCAAATATCTTACGCTGCCTGAATTCGATAGTGACGACGCACGTTCTCGCGACGTAAAACTGTCGCTTTAGAGAAAAAAAAAAACCTGGCGATGTCGCCGCTAATTCCGTAAATCAAAATTGAGCACCAAAGACCTGCGGTATGAACGTCGTCCAATACTCGCTAACTCCGCGTAAACGTTTTAAAGTGAAGACGCGTTGTTTTGGAAAAGTTTCGCAGGTTCCCGAAAACGACGTCGCTGGCGCGCCAGGCCACGAGGGGGCGCTGTTGCTCGCTTCTGTCACCAGACGCTACAAACGGCACAAGGACATTCGCGAGGACGGACGACAAAATTGTCCTCCGTCGCCAATGAGGAGTCGGCGCCCGAGCGTTTCCTGCAATTGGTAAGGTTGGCGTCCTCGGCGTCTCCGAGTTGCGTGAGCGGACCCGGGAACGCCACGACAGTGTTGCGTCTTCACTGGAAATCGGCGCGTTCGCGGGCGCCGGCGGCCGCCGTCCCTCCCGGGGAGGAGTCCCTTACCCAGAACATGCAGGAGAGGCAGACCCAGGTCCTCGCCCGCCCCGCCAGAGCCGAGGGGATCGACAGCGACACCGAGGGCATCACGGCACAAATCCACGGTATTCCCAGAGACTCCCGGCGGCTCGGCGACGCGCGCCCATGCCAGAGGCGGCGAGGTGCACGGGGGGAGGTTTGCGGCGAATGGGGAACGCCGCTCTGGTTCTCCTCCTCTCTCTCTCTCTCTCGCTCTCTTGATGGTCTTACTCAGCTCCCGCCTTCTCCTGCTCTCTCTCTCTCTCTCTCTCTCTTCAAGTGTGGTAACTCTATTCCTTAAAGCCCCCACCCTTTTTTTCCCCCCAAAACTCTCCTCAAATGATCCTCGTTGACCAACCCTCCACCCCTTCCAGCTCCCTCACCTCCCCCCCCCCCCCCCCCTTCATAGCAAAGCATGCTCGCTCATGTCTGTGCTAATGTCACTTCAATTTTTCATCAGCGTCCCTCTTTTCCCCACATCCCTTCTTCCCCTCCGAAACGTACCTGCGAGTCGACACGGATTAGCGGGCGCGCACACGGCGGTGACACGTCGCCTAAGTGTTGATAAAAGCAACTAAACGCCGGCAACAATTGCTCTCTCATCTTTTTTTTTTTTTTTTTGCTTCGTTCTGTCGGGGGAAGATCTGAGACGCTGCGCTGGAAGGAAGATCGGAATCTGGAGAACTGAAGTCGTCATGAAACGGGGGTGGGGGTTGGGTGGGGGTGTCACGGTCACATCTTTTCAGAAAAACGTCGCCAACACCGTCGGTCGCCGCTTTTGCGCGTTGCCACCCCCCACCCCCTCGCGCGCCGGATCGCATGTGCAGCATGTGTACACAACGCCGCAGCCTGGGGATCGGCATTATATCAGCGGCGCGGTCACATTACATCACTCCACAGTCAGATCCATAAAGGGCTAAGAGCCAATTCATTTTGAGAAAACACCCTCTATTGATCCCCGCTGCTCTCCATCACCTCCGCTGTAACAGTTACCTCAATCCATAGGCTCCACCTGACACATAATCCGCCTCTCTGTGTTTTATTAACGGACCGTCCGCCTGCCGGATTCTGCTTTTGGATGCGTTTCTTTTGGTGCAGGAACACGCGAGTCTCAACTGGGCTACTAGCGGCCTCTAGTGGCCACTGACCGGCCACTAAGATCAAAGCTCTGCAACCTCGATGATCAAAGGAGCTGCAAAACGTAAAGGGACAGAAACGTGCAACTATATAAGATATATTTGATGACAATTGTTTTGTGATAATTTTTTTTTTTAAATCATAGCTGCTTTAGCTAGTTCACGATTTCTAACCGCAGTTTTCGCTCTATGACTATTCTTTTCCCGTTACTTTACCCCTTTTTTGGGTTTCTTTCCTCGCAATTTGAATCAATTTAAACCAAAAAATTTTACTTCTCCTATTATTTAAGTAGTTTTAGCTGGGGTTTTTTTGTGTGTGTGTGTGTTTGTGGCTATTTCTACAGTTTAACTTCATTTCTAAATTTCTCGCCTCGATTTGACCAGTTTTGAAAATCTGTGAAACAAAATAAAAATGACAGCAAAAACGGATGTCGTCCAGCGTGCAGTTAACGTTATTCCAGCCCGAAGCCATTTAAACGCTATTTCACTACCTGCATTGATTTCTTTTTTTTCGGATGGAGCTGCATTTTCTCAGAGCAACATTTTTGCACGGTGAGCTCAGGTTTTTTTTATTTATTTTTTAAATTCCCTTATTCCCGACGCAACACATGCCAGAGTTCCCTAAAAGCCGGCAGACATAACCGAACCAGCAAAGCTGCCTGTTCGACGTGAGAGTAATGGGCATTAGCAGGATCCCGTCGTACGTCTTCCGCGCCAACTTCTGCCCCTCGAATCCATCACATTAAAGCTTTAATGCTAAAATAACAAGGCATCCGTCACGCCGGGTGCAGCGAGACCATTCGGGGCGGTTCGTCCCGGCCGCGTGTTCTCAAGTTTAGTTTGGGCAGTGGCGGTGGGCCGGCAATCTATGGAACCTTTCACGTCGACGGGTTTCTCCTTTGGCTGTCTGGAGCAGTGCCTGATGGGAATTTACCACCTAGAAGGGTGTGTGTGTGTGTGTGTGTGTGTGTCGCATCCGTTAAATGAATACCAAGGAAATACAGATGAGGGGAAACATGTAGAGGTGGAGTTCCAAAGGAAAGGAGAGTGTTACACCCTCCTTGTCGTCGGAGCAACACCCCCCACCCCTCCCCCCCCCCCCTCCCCCGACAAATCCGCCATACATCCACAACCGCAGCCCAGCGGTTTCTCCCCGGCCACCGCCTCCCGTAGAAACGCGGCCCGACCGTGCGGGGGTCTCGCGTTAACCGCGTTGCCATGGAAACTGAACACCTCGCAGCCGGGTCCTCAAGAGGGGAAGACGCGGAGATCTTTACCTCTCCACTTTCACCTCCCAGCCGAGGCCCCCGCGTGATGAGCGCGAGCAAGTGGCAGCAGCCGATGAGGGGGGGAAGAAAAAAAAAAGAAAGAAAGAAAGAAGGAAAACGAATACGCAGGACAGATGCCTGAATGCTTCCTTTTGAAAACTGGTGGTTCACAGATATGGAACATTGACAGGACGTGTCAGCGTTGATGAAGGAGACAGAATACCCTCATGGAATTTTGACTTTTGCCTCTGATGAAGGCAAAAGTCAAAATTTGTGAGACAGTGCAAACCGCTCCGGCAAATGTGTATGACTCAGCCTGAAAACAACCACATTTCATTGATAAAATATTGGAAAAACCAGTCGAGGTGTGACAAAGTTTTGAGCTCTGTCATCATGCGAGCCGGGTCCGAATCAATTGAGTTTTATTTGTTTTGCGCCAAATACAGCACAGTCATTTCTAGGTACTCTTACAGAGAGAACCCCAACGATTCCACATGAGCAAGCAGAGGAGACTGTGGAAAGGAAGAATTCCCTTTTAAAAGGAGGAAACCTGCAGAACCAGAGTCAGAGGTGCAGATTTTCTGGTGTTCCAGGCGGACTTGGGCCATAGAAGGAGAGAGAACTATAGGATAGATGGATAGAGGGATGGTGGGTAGGGATTCAAACCCTGGTTCAGGTAAAGATTCAAACCCTGGTTCAGGTAAGGATTCAAACCCTGGTTCGGATCGGTGGTGGGGATTCAAACCCTGGTTCGGATCGGTGGTGGGGATTCAAACCCTGGTTCAGGTAAGGATTCAAATCCTGGTTCAGGTAGGGATTCAAATCCTGGTTCTGGTAGGGATTTAAACCCTAGTTTGGGTAGGGATTCAAACCCTGGTTCAGGTAGAGATCCAAACCCTGGTTCAGGTAGGGATTCAAACCCTGGTTTGGGTAAAGATTTAAACCCTGGTTCAGGTAGAGATCCAAACCCTGGTTCAGGTAGGGATTCAAACCCTGGTTTGGGTAGGGATTCAAACCCTCGTTCGGATTGGTGGTGGTGATTCAAACCCTGGTTTGGGTAGGGATTCAAACCCTCGTTCGGATTGGTGGTGGGGATTCAATCCCTGCTTCAGGTAGAGATTCAAACCCTGGTTCAGGAAGGGATTCAAACCCTGGTTTGGGTAGGGGTCAGGATTCTCCACTCCAACCCCAAATCCATAGATTACTTATCCAGAAACTGAGGACACACCAAACAGAAAGAAAAAGAAAAAAGGTGCTATTCATCACCAATCGGATCGTATTAAAGTCGTCAAGCAAAAGAGGCCACGGCTTCAAAGAAGGTGAGTTAAAACCTGAGAGACATAAGGGGACGGAGGAGTCTTTGTACGGGATATATAGTCAGAGTGTGTCCCTGCACCGGCTCTAACAAGCCCCACGCACATTTACACACACGTACCAGAGAGTGCGACAGGGGTAGGGGGGTGGGGGTGAGGGGGTAGTGTGCTGGAATTGAGCACGGGTGTTGAGATAAGGAGCTGCGGCAATGGGGCGGGTGGGGGTGTGTTGGGTGGAAGGAGGGGAGGGGGGGGGGGGGGGGGTTTGCTGCTGGTGTTGGGGGCTCGAAGAGACGGGCGGCTGCAGCACTGCACACTACGGCGTCACCACGAGCAAAAAAAAAACAAAAACCCCAAAACAAAATACACCATCACTGGACTTTCTGGCACCGCCGCTATGGGACCATTTCACGGTTGATGGAGTTACGGCATTGCAAAAAAAAATAGATATACGCGAGGTTCTGCCGGACTTGAGGCCATGTGGAAGTCCTAAAAGGTCTTGACACACAAAAAAAACAAACAAAAAAAAAAAACTGCTGAGGACGAGGTCACTGTTTCTAGCTTTTAGGATGACTGCTATTTCAAAAATGAGAAAAAAAAAAAACAATGAGAAAGATCCCACCCGTCACTATTCGTCAGAGCGTCACCTCGGGCACTCTCTCTGGCGTACTCCTGTGTGTGCAGTGCGTAGGAGAAAATAGTGGCGTTTCGACACACCGGAGTTGTTCCACATGATTGATTGCGAGCGGAAGGGAAAACGGCAGAAACGCCGGGGATCGTCGGTCTCGGCACGTCGAGGCCGGCTCCAATAAAGCAAGACAAAGGAACCGAGTGTGCGTTGGGGCTGATACCATTCACTGAACTCCGTTTGGCCTTTTGCACGTGTGCCATGTTGGAATATGTCGCAGGGATGAAAGAGTCCCCCCCCCCCCCCCCCCCCCAAAAAAAAAAAGAAAAAAGAAAAGAAACGCACCATGGCGTGCAACGGGAAGGGATGAATGGGGACAATCAAGAGCTCTTTCTCTGGAATACGCAACCCCCCCCCCCCACCCCCCCAACAATAAATGGTGCATTACAATTCTGCAGCTGTGAAATAGCAAGGTGACCCTATGTTCCAGGAGCAAAAATGCATGATTGAGCTCCAGGTGCCTGGTTCCTCGGGGGGGGGGGGGGGGGGGGGGGGGGGGGCAAGTCCAAAATCTGGACCTCCCAAACCAATCCCTACCCAGAGCGGCTTCCTGGAGACCACTTGGAGACGAAACGCTGACCTTGACTAAAACCCAGAGAGGGACGACCCAAACGAGTGGTCCGCGACCGACTCGACGTCGTTCGGTGGGCGCTTTTCGGCGAAGTGTGCGCGTCGCGGTTGAGCGGCGGCGGCGGCGCGGCGACAACCCGAGGCCTGCCCGGATACCGCACGCAGAATGATAATCTGAGATACAGATGCTGTGGGAAGAGACTCTCCTCCAGAGGTTGGAGTGAGACATGTCAGGCACCATGCGCAGAACTGGTCGTCTAAGCCCCCCCCCCCCCCTACCCAAAACCCATCCCCCCAAACCCACCCCCTTTCTCCATGAGGTCTTACCTTGTCTCGTTTGGCCCCCCGCAGAGGGAAGAAGCAGGCGAAGAGAAACTTGCCCCAGCTGATGACAGCAGCCAGGCACCAGTTGAGGCGAGCCATGCCTGCGTCTGTCACGTCTTGTCTGCCAGCCTCTTATCTCCGGTATAGGATCCTGCAACCCCCCCCCCCCCAACAACACACACACACACACACACACCCACCGAAACAGAACAATGTCAAGCGAAAACGCAGAGGCAGGAGACCCAGAAAAAAACAAAACCTTCAAGTGAGTCGAGGTTAGAGAGATTTTTCTTTTTTTGAGGGGTACCTGTCTGGCTCCGTGTCTGCAATTCCAATTTGCGGCTGGGAACTAGGGGTGGAGGTGGTGGAGGGGTGGAGGGGGAGGGGGGGGGGGGTGCTGCTGCTGCTGGCGTCCCACAAATGGACTGGACCCCGAGATGGTCTAGAGGGACCCAGAGCCTAGAACCTGCCTCCCTGTCTTCCCATCCATCCGGGTCCGGATGAGTCAGTCCTCAGAGGGTGACGAGCTCCGTCGGCTGCGTAACGCCGAGAGACCCGCCGCCGATCGACGACACCGTCACCCGCTTGCACATGTCTCTGCGAGAGAGGTTGTTAAAAAAAAAAGAAGAAGAAGAAGAAGAAAACGGCGTCCGGGCTTCATACATCCACACGCAGAAGAGAACCCCCCCCCCACTTCCTCTCGTCGCACGGCTCCCCCTCCAGCCTCAGGATCCCCGGCGCTTCGTACTCACACACTCCCGCTTACGCACACTTGTCCATCGCTCTCTCTCTCTCTCTCTTTCTCACACACATACACACACACACACACACACACATGCACCGATGCTGCAGCACTTAGTCAGAGCGGGAGGAGGGGAGCCAAAGAGTGTGTGTGTGTGTGTGTGTGTGGGGGGGTTACTGGGAGCAGACCGGGAGAAAAAAAAAAATAGAAAGAAAGAAGGATGGGAATTAGATTGAGCGTATTTGGAAAGTGCGCATCAAGTAGTGGCTGCAGGAGTGAATGTGTGTGTGTGGGGGGGTGGGGGTTAAAAATGGATGGATGTATGGATGTGAGGCAGGAGGATGGAGGAGAAGGAGGGAAGAAAAAAAAAAAGGAGAGCAGCAAGTTGCGAGAAAGAGGAGAGACGGTGATGATTGTGGAGAATTGGGTCGACGGAAGCGCAAGAGGGAGGAGGAAAAAAAGGATGGAGGATGAGGGAAGGGTGTTGAATCATTGTGTCTTGGGTGATTATTTCCCTCTCTCTCTCTCGCTCGCCCTCTCTCTCTCGCTCTCTCTCTCTATCTCTCACGCACGCACACGCGCGCACAGTTGACTGCAGGTGGTGCACAGGCTCGTTCACTCTTGCTGCAGTCTCTCTACGCTTCAGTGGGGGCACATTCTCACTGCAGAACGCTTTTCTCTGCTACACCCCCACCCCCACCACGCCCCCCCCCACACACACACACACACCACCACCACCGGCAGCCCCTCCCACCTCGGCACACACACACACACACACACACACACACACACACACACACACACACACACACACACACACACACACACACACACACACACACACACACACACACACACACACACACACACACAACACACAATCACAACATATCAAAGCAATGAGCGAGGGAGATAAAAGTGTGGTGCGAGCGTGTCAACCGAAGCCAGCTCAGGCTGGTGGGTGGGGGGGGGGGGGGGGGGGGGGGTGACACAAATTGCTCGACCATATGGAAATGCACGGGCAATACCGACGCAGCCAATCGTCGGTATCGCAGCCAATCCACTCGCCGCGCAGATGCAATGTGTCCCGCGCAAAAGGGTTCAAAGTTGAAGAAGCCTCACATCCAGTCAAGCTCAGTGGAGCCCGCCGGCGCCGGTACTCGCAACAGATCCACGATGGCTAATACTCGTGTTGATCTGGAGCTCCACGCCGAGTACCACGTGACGCCAACGACGTCAACGGCAGGTGGACGAGGGGACGAGAAGACGCCCGCGGTTTGGAAGGATCTGTGGTATTCAGCAGAAAGACCAAAAAGTAAGACGGTTGGCTGTAAATTCTGCAAGTCTGACCGATCAGCAAGTAGTGGCGAGGCTAGTACTTGTCTTCGTACATGGTATCGGTGTGGAGCTCAAGATGAATACGAGTATTAGCCTTTAGCTAGTTGCAGATACTCAATATCAGCATTTAACTAAAGGTTAGTACTGGTATCGGTACTCAGTGTTGGCCATTTGTTAAAGGTTAGTACTTGTACTGATACTCATCATTGGCAAGTAGTTAAAGATTAGTACTCGTACCGGTACTCGGTATCAGCAAGTAGTTAAAGGTTAGTACTTGTACTGATACTGATTATTGGCAAGTAGTTAAAGGTTAGTACTTGTATCGTTGATTGGTATCGGCAAGTAGTTTAAGGTTTGTACTTGTATCGGGACTCGGTATCGGTAAATAGCTAAAGGTTAGTATTTGTATCGGTACTCAGTATCGACAACTTGCGAAAGGTTTGCACTTGTATCGGTACTCGATGTCGGTAAGTAGGTAAAGGTTTGTAAAAACATTGACAATTGGTATCTGCAAGTAGCTAAAGGTTAGGACTCGTACTGGTACCGAATATCTGGAAGTAGCTAAAGGTTAGGACTCGTACTGGTACCGAATATCTGGAAGTAGCTAAAGGTTAGGACTCGTACTGGTACCGAATATCTGGAAGTAGCTAAAGGTTAGGACTCGTACTGGTACCTAATATCTGGAAGTGGCTAAAGGTTAGTGCTTGTACTTTAAAAAAGTGGTATCGGTGCATCCCAACGTTTGTGTGTTCAAAGTCGAAGTATCGACAGACTGCATAGGTGCAGTTTTTTTTTTTTTTTTACAAAGTATGTACAGATGACGTCCTGACCTTGGGTTGCCCAAAACGTGACATTCTTCCTGGGCACTTTAATCCCCCCTCCCCCCCCCCCCCCCCGGACCGACTTTATGTAACCCTGCAGATATCACACACTGTCCACTTAACGGTATTTTCCACGAGTCCTGCAAATTCCACGTTCCCCGAGAGACGAGGGCGACGTCTCTCCGCGGCGCCGTTCCGGACGACACGGTGTACTGTACATCGCAGTGTGAGACTGGGCACGTGTCCCACTCTCTTGGCAAGGCGCTGACCTTTCCTCATTAGGCGTAAGCAACTTGCATAATCACTGCTGACTTCTATTGACCGGCCCGTCACGCCGACTATCCGTTTTGACTGGAAAACCCTGTGAACGAAAGTGGCGCATGCCAAAAAACCCCAACTTTTCCTGTCAAGGGATTTTGATTGCGTTTCCACGTAAGATATTTACATTTGGATTTGTCCAGCTCTCCAAACACATAATTACATTTTTTAAATTGTAATTCTCCGTGAAGCCCCACCTGGACGTCTTCCCCCCGAGCAAGGTTGTGTGAATTTTTCATCATGTGCAAACATAACCCGAGTAAATCTAATCCTGGATAATGCCTCTCAAAGGAAAGATCGTTAGAGACTGTTTGGATCAGGTCGCGGTGTTTTGACCAGATTCGTCGCTCCAGACTACCTGGTGCATTTGGGATTCCGAAAAAACTGGACCTCTGGCTAAGCCCCGCCTCCAAACGAGCCAATCGCATTGAACTTCGAGTTGGCGACAGTAACTAAGGTGGGGGCGGGGCTTGTTGGAAAATAAAAAGTGATAAACTTACATTTTCAACATCGTATATAAATGCCTATTTTTTATATTTTTGTAAGTTGTTTTGACTG
Source organism: Blennius ocellaris (assembly GCF_963422515.1). Taxonomy (NCBI): domain Eukaryota; kingdom Metazoa; phylum Chordata; class Actinopteri; order Blenniiformes; family Blenniidae; genus Blennius; species Blennius ocellaris. The sequence continues at coordinate 7,824,944 of NC_137673.1, read as the reverse complement.
GTGCGAGCTGGATATTCAGTGAATACAAATAAAACAGTGTCACAAATGTATAATGTGGACAAAAAATTTATATAATGTGGAAAGATATGATTTTAAATGTTTGAATGTGCAAAAAGCTTATCAAAATCAATTTAAAAAGTTTTCCTGCAGTTGACGCATCAAAAATAATCACACTGTATGGGAGAATATCCACACCAGGGGTGTCAAACATAAGGGTCGGGGGCCAAAACCGGCCAGCAGGAGGCGCCAATCCAGCCAAGCGCCCATTGGAAAACCATTTGAAAGATTTTAAACGCCGATGATGCAACACATTTCTGGACGTTTCACCGCATTTTGCGCCATTAAAATTGGGCTTTGATGTTGAGATTGTCATTATTTTACATTGGGATTGTTTGGTTTTTGTGAGAATTCAGATATTTTCATCACATAGAAACTCAAACCACCGCTATCGTGAAAACGGACCCCCGGAGAGGCAACGGACGTTTTGCATTATTGCTTGGAAACGTTGGATGGAGCCGGTCTTCCTTTGGAATAAAGCTCTCAAACACAATCCTGAACCATGCATAATACATCATTATACGTAATAACGACGACACCTGCTTGTTTCCAGAACCCCCCCACCACCACCCCCCCCCCCACCCATCCCATCACATTTAATCCAGGAGAAAGCCCTGCACAGACGGAGGTGACCCGTCTGCCCCGTGATCAATGATCCAGTCTATTAAGTCAAGGTGCTTTGATCAGCGATTCTCCAAACAGTAGAGTACTTTAACCAACCGTCCTACAAGAGATATAACAGGGTTTTTTTTTTTTCCTTTTCCTTCTTTAATCATAAGATCTTACAGAACAAAACCAAAGCAAAAAAAAAACCAAAACCTCCAGGTGACAGGTTCGTCTTTAGCGAATTACGTGTGAGGGACAAGGGAAGCTATCCGGGATGCGTTTAGACCCAGAGGTCTATGAGCGGTGACACTTCCGGGGCCGGCTGCCAAGGGGAAACTCGGTTATCCAGCGACGTCTGCCTACCATCCCCCCCCCAACGCTCTCACGCCAAGCATGTCCAACCTTTCTTCCAACCCCGAGGGAATTGTGTGTAAGGGGGGGTGGTGATGATGAAGCTATTGACAGAGAAGAGTATATACTCTTTCCGTGGAACCGACTGATCAATGTCGGACTCAGTTTTATTTGCCAAACAAGTTTGGAGTCCACGAATCCAAACGGACTTTTGTCTCGCGGTCCGGGCCGAGGAGAGCCGATCGGCAGGAGGTAATCAGCGATGTATACCCCCCCCCCCCCCCCCCTTCCCCCCGATAAGCCGCAATCAGGTAGCGGGCAGACGACAGTAGCCTAATGCAACTCAACAGCGACCGTTATCGTCGCAATCAGCTGCAGTCCGAGGCCAAATTAGAATCGACCCCCGGCTCTCTGCCTCGTCTCCTTTAAATCATCACCGCCGTCCGTGCCGCTTTCGCCTTCGGGGTGAATCCTGTTAGGTTTTTTTTTTTTTCTCTCTTCTCCTTTCTGAATTGACGAAAGGTGGTATGCGGCCGGCCGCAGTACGGAGCGCAATCGTCAAGAAATTCAATTTGATTTTGACGTCGACGGCGCCAAACAAAGCGAGACACTTTTTTTTACTGAGAGAAAAAACTAATACTGTGCCATACTGTGGCTATTTTCATTCGGGAACAAGCTCAGGAGCCAGCCTGAGGGGAGCTCTCCACCCCCCCCACCCCCAACACTCATGTCCGAACATCATAGCTCCTATCTTCCCGCTGCTGACTTGGCTGTTTTCCAGCGAGGATTTTTTTTTTCTTTTTTGGGCAGGCGCTTAGCCCCGCTAATGTAGCTACCTATGTAGGTTAAAGACCCCCTTGTGGTCGACACACACCGGTGTGCCGGGGGGGTGGGGGGGGGGGACATCTCAAGGTGAACACTGTATGTCCCCCCCCCCTTTTTTTCAGAGGTATCGGCAACAATAAATAGGACGGAGACAACAAAGTCATTTCGGCTGGAATTGATTGAGACATCTATTATTCATCCGGGACGAAAACAAAAACGCTTTAATAATTGTCATTAGGTTGTCCGTTGCTTGTCAATCAGGAGAATTTCGGAAAGCCGGTTCCTGAATAATGGGAGCTCCTCCATTCAATCCCCCCATCCCGTCTGCTGCGCTCAGGAATTTGCCGAACCCTTATAATTCCCCTAAATGAGCAAAGAGATCGATGGGACGACTGCAGGACTTTTACTCAGTCTAATTATACGCATTTATCAGCGATCGCAGGCTGGAATTTGGACCGCGGAGAGAGAGAGCGAGAGAGAGACGGCGTAAAGCAAAAGTGACAGTTCAAGCGCACCCCCAAGCTCGTCCGTGAAGAAAGACTCAGCAGTGTGACGTCGGGATGGAGGGGCAATTTGAGATTGGAGAAAATTGACCATAAAAACCAGAGGGAGAGACCATCCTTCAGGGCGAGCGCGCGAACATTTCGAGATTTCACAAGATGCGTCCGTCCGGTTTTTGGAGCGTCGCCCCGCGGAACCGTCGTCGGCGGTATCAGACGTCACGCGCCATAAACCGTCTCTGACATGTATTCACTGTTGGGATTATTGGCACCCGCTTTCTCACTGTCGCCGTGAGTAACGGCTCCGGACTGCACCGCCGGCTTGTAATAGTACACAAAGGTTGATCTACGGCCGCGTGAGCGCCGGCGGAGATAATGAGCCGCGTGAGCGGGAACGGAGGAATAATGGAATCGAACAAAGCAGATTTTCTGCTTTGGAGAAAATATTAAAAAAAAAATAATAATAAAACGTACGGGTGTAACCTCAACAGTTCACAGTTTGATGGAGGAGGTTTTAAGAGTATTGCTCAGTGTTGCATGATGTAATTATCCATCCATCCATCCATCCATCCATCCATGCAATGACCAATCCATCCATCCATTTACCAATCCATTGACCAAACTATCCATCCATCCATCCATCGACCAATCCATCCATTCATCCACTTTCATTGACCAAACCAACCAACCATCCATCCATCCATCCATCCATGCAATGACTAATCCATCCACCCATCCGCTAATTTATTGACCGAACCATCCATCCATCATCCATCCTTCCACTTTCATTGACCAAAACCAACCAACCATCCATCCATTCCTCCATCCATCCATCCATGCAATGACCAATCCATCCTTCCACTTTCATTGACCGAACCATCCATCCATCACCCATCCTTCAACTTTCATTGACCAAAACCAGCCAACCATCCATCCATCCATCCATCCAATGACAAATCAACCAAGTATCCATCCATCCATCCATCAAATATTTTGTTACGGTCAATTTACACGACAATAGTGCTCAGGGCCACTAAAACAACACAACTTTTTGAAAATGCTTCAACTCCGTCTCTGTTGATTCAATTAAATGCCTCTCATTCATTGGCCTGATCTTCTGCACTATGCGAGGGTATCGTTTTCAGCATTTGTGACGTTTCCGTGGAAACAGACATTTTCAGCAGTTTGGGAATTGGACGTAAACATGTTACGAAAACTGGTGGCTGAAAGGAAGAAAAAAAGAAATGAAAAGACTCCGTATTCTTTTTTGAACACGACAAGCTCTTCATATGAGAAAAGCTGTAATCCCAACAATTGCTGAGCTGAGGAAATCTGTCAGGGCCGCTCAGCGGGACGGAGATCGCCGACCCGACTCAAACCCGCAAACGTCTCGTCGATATTGCGTGCGACGTAACGAGCGTGGATTGACAAAACGACAAAAAACAAAACAAGAATATCTACGTGAAATCTCAAGTCGTGCTACCGATGTGTTTAAAATGATGACACCAGAAAGAGAGTCGAAGTGTTTGTAGAGTTCAAGGCGAATCGCAGTGTAAAAAAAACAAAACAAAAAAAAACCCCTTGGTTAAATGTTTCTTTGAAAAAGGAGTCCATTTAAAAACGACTTCTTTGTGTCCTTTGTCGGGATTCGACTGCAGAGCTGGGATTTCTTTCTGCGTGGAGAACACTGTGGCCTTGGTCGAGGGTACAGTAGCTTGAAAACACGTTCAATATTGTTATCCGTCACGACGAGTGACTATAGATTTACACAAAAATAAGCAAAAGGGGGTTAAAAAAACAACAACATTCCATCCATCAGGCATCTGAACGATTCTCCTTCTAAATCCCTTCTGAAGGCGGGGGGAGAGAGAGAGAGAGAGAGAGAGAGAGAGAGAGAGAGAGAGACAGAAGGACAGAAAGAGGACGTGGTCTTACAACGACCAGAGGGTTGTCAAGGAATCACTTTATTGGGACTGAAGACGATCCAAACAACCACGAAACAGATCTTGAAAAGATCCTGATTATTTGAGTCAGTGCGGCTTTAATATGCCGAAAAAGAAGAAAGTCTTGCTGATTGCCGTCTCAAGGGTCCCCCCCCCCATCCGTCCACCCCGACCTCCTCTCTGACGGACTGGGCCGGGCCAGGACACTGTCACGTCATTACTCAAGCGGCCACCAGGGGGATCCCGATAAGCAGACCGGCACTCGACCAAACAAGCGTGACGTTTTCTTTTCGGGTTTTTTTTTTTGTCAGAATTCGACCGTTGGGCTTACGACGCGCGACGGTATTATAATTCACGGAGCTGGATTCTGGGACCGCCGGTCAAACCTTCCAGCTCCAAAGGGTAAACCGGTACTGCCGGCTCAGGTACGACTATTTCGTACGAGGGGGGGGGGGGTGTATTCCGAGACCGACTTCCACTCGCCGGTCGAGTCGATGCCGTGAGAGACAGTGAGCGATGGCTCCTTCCTCGGGGGGGAACGTGGGGAAATGAGCCATTCTAAAAGGACCTAGTAGTTCCATTGGGACAAGTCGTCACGGTTGTGTACTCCGGTACAGGAAGCACCGTGTCCTACAAATACTTTGTCACGCATTCCCAGCGACTGGACGCATTTTGTGTGCACAGGAAACACGTGGCCGTCCGAACGTCTCGCCGACCGGAGCGACGATGGCGTCTTCCGGTGACGGCTCATTTCTCCCCTACCCACAACCCTACCCCCCCCCCACCCTTTGCCGTCGCCTGGCACCGGTGCACCGTTGCCATGGGAGATGTTTATGTAAGCCATGCCTAATCCTGTTAACTGTTACTGCGGCTGCCGAGCGGCGGAAGCGTTCAGCAGTGGTGCACTGCAAAAAAATAAAAAATAAACTAAAAAAAAAACCATGCCTATCGTAAGTCCTTCAGCGGGAGGGCTGAGAGGGCTTTTTTTTAATTGGGGGGGGGGGGGGGGCAAAAAAGAAAAAAGGAAACTGGGAAGAGGTATGGATGGAGGACAGGAATATGTCAAGTCTTTGATGATGAGAAGACACGGGGTAGGAATCTTGTGGAAACCAAGCAAAGACATTTTTGATCTAAACTCTCAAAACTCAACCTTTTGAATATTTCGCACACGCTCTCCACCGTCTTCGGAAACGGCCGAGGGAGAAGCCTAAGCCTAATTATCCTGATAAAAAAAAAAAAAGGCAAGAGCGTATGAACGAGTCGTACAAAAGAGGATTACGCAGACGTGAAAGAGGATGGAGTCCGGGAGCGGAAGGGAAAGAGGACGTCACATCGGACTGAGCGAAGGATTCTGGCCATTGGACAGTTGGGTCGTCATGAAGGTCAACAAACGACCCATCCGCCTCAGCGTCTGCAGGTTTCTTCCCGCCGAATTGTTGGGTTTTTCTTGATAAAAGTTCCCCCTCCTCTTCCTCTGAGGCTGCCGAGCCTCGAGCCCATTAAACACCGCTTTTGTCCGACTCGGCACGCCATCTTCGCTCCGGTGTGTCTGATGATCGTGGCGCGCGGAAGGGAACGCTACGGCCCCGTCCACACCGGACAAAAAAGGTTTCCAGTCCGCACGCCATCGGGGCTTCGAATACCCGACAGTCCCGCCACGACACGAATCGTCGTTTTCGCCTAAAACAGTGACGCCGAGCCGTCCTCCGAATCTGTGTGGCTTCATGCCCAAAACAAGCAACAGTACCCCCTTGTGGCACGGCGTGTTCGTTACGTTGCTTTCGGCGTCGTTGCCGAAAACGCAAAAACGAACGAGGCGTCGTCAGAACGTTTGTCGCGTAATACTGACCCCCACCCCATTCCGAAGACTTCCGAAGAGTTTGACCTTGACTGCTACGGTGATGTCATTAACGCGCGACGCCGCAGGCCTTCTGTACACTCGGCAACATTTTTAAAAAAAACAAAAAAACAAAATTGCATGATGGTGATTTCAGAATAAAACCACTTTTTTTAAATTGGAAAATGGAAACATAGAGAAGCGGTTTTGTGTCGGCGAGCATTATTGTGATTCTGCAGCTAGCGCAGCTAGCGCAGCACCGCCGCTCGGCCAGGCGCGACGTCGCTTCCTTCCTTCCTTCCTTCCTTCCTTCCTTCCATGTCATAAACTGCATTTCGCCTCTCTCTCTGGTGTCTGTCCAACATCTTGTCCGACACGGACGGTAACTCGCCGTTCCTGGTATTGTTTTTTTGTTTTTTGTTTTCTTTTTCAGATCTGCTGCCAGAAGCCAGAGGTGCAGAACAAGATTTAAATCGTCCAGCAAAAGCTCATTAGAGGAGAAACAAACCAGCAGCAGTCAACCGGAGGATTCTGTGCCAGCTCAGCAGTGGGGGAAAGTGTGTGTGTGTGTGTGTGTGTGTGTGTGTGTGTGTGTGTGTGTGTGTGTGTGTGTGTGTGGTGGTTACTGACTACACACATGACTATGAACTTCCGTGGCACTTTGAATGTCCGTTTACACAACAACGGTGCCAGGAGTCATCAGAAATCGGTGGAAACCAGGCCAAATGGAACTTGAGGAAAATTCTACGACAGCATCTCCATGAGAACTGAGGAAAAACGCAACTTTTTGAAAATGGTCCGATTCTGTCTCAGTGTAAAATGCAATTTTTCAAAAAATAAATAAATGAAAAAAATGCTCCATTTCTGTGGAAATGGGTGTTGGCGCAAATTTTTGAAAAGGCTCCGACTCCGTGGAAATGGTAGGGGATGACAAAACTCATTTGAAAACACTCCGCCTCCATTGTGAATTGATTTAAGTGACTATGCGTGGCCAAATAGTGCCGCTTTTTGTTTTTTTTTTGTTGTTGTTGGTTTTCATGCACAGACAAACATTGCTATTTACTTTTTGATTCGTTTGCATTTTTTCTTTCATGCAAGGACAAATCAATGTTTTTTCTTTTTCCATGCATAGACAAATAGCACCAGGCTTTCTTTCTTTTCTATTTTATTTTTTTCTACGTCCGAACCAAGGGCCTTTTTTTTTCCTCCCTATTTCTTTTTGACATTGCGCTTTTTAAACAGCGAGTGATATATGACGAGTGACCCCCGAGCGTGTGGAGGGTAAATGGCTAGTGACTCCCTCTGGGTGGTGGTGGGGGGGGGGGGGGGGATGCTTGTTCTCTCCAGCCCTTCTTCTTCATTTTTTTTTTTTTTTTTCCAGTTCAGACAAGTCCCATGACGCTTGGGAGATTAATGAAGCTGCACTGGCACTGTGATCCCTACAGGACACACACTCTTCATTCCAGATTACGACAGTGTTCATGTACCGACACCACAAGCTGATGCAGATGTTTACTGCGGGTCGATCTCCGTCACGTGCCGACCGTGAGGAAGTGAAACCGTGAGCTCTGTTCACGGAGATGTCGCATCGACAAACGCGGCCCGGCCTCTGCCTGCAGTGGAGGACCGGCCGGCCTGTGCGCGCTGCAGTGCTGCACTCGTGTGGCCGAAGAGGGGTACTGCAGGTCTGCACTCTGCAGCAAAGATGCCACTTGAATAGAGGATGGAGGCTCACACACCAGCAATGCTACATGCTAATCATTTTCAGAGCTCACACACCTGCGATGCTACATGCTACTAAGTTTCAGGGCTCACACACCAGCAATGCTACATGCTAATAAGTTTCAGGGCTCACACACCAGCGATGCTATATGCTACATGCTACTAAGTTTCAGAGCTCACACACCAACAATGCTATATGCCAGTAAGTTTCAGGGCTCACACACCAGCGATGCTATATGCTAATAAGTTTCAGGGCTCACACACCAGCGATGCTACATGCTAATAAGTTTCAGAGCTCAGACACTAGCGATGCTACATGCTAATATGTTTCAGGGCTCACACACCAGCGATGCTACATGCTAGTAAGTTTCAGAGCTCACGTTCCAGCGATGCTTTATGCTACATGCTAATAGATTTCAGAGCTCACGCTCCAGCGATGCTATATGCTACATGCTACATGCCAATAAGTTTCAGGGCTCACACACCACCGATGGTGAATGTTAACAAGTTTCAGAGCTCACACACTAGCGATGCCAGATTCTAATAAGTTTCAGCGCTCACACAACAACGATGCTACATGCTAAAGAGTTTCAGGTCTCACTCACCAGCTTGATGCAGTGTTGATCTTCCATGGACAGACTGTTCCTCGTTACACAAACACACATCACCTGTTATCTTCAGACTCCAGCACTCCTGTTAACGCAACATGGAGTCCAGAAGTATGCATAAAAATGCAACATGGTCGACGTCCCCTCAGATTTCTCGTCATTTTAATGCATATTGATCCTCTTTAATAAAGTTGTTCTTTGTTGTTTCGCACAGTAAATGTGATGAAAATGCAAAAATCAAACAGGAGACTCTGAAACCTCATTTATTTGTCACTATATCATTCAATTTCAACTGAAAACGAGTCCTTTCAGAATAGTTTCACTTTTTCGGGCAACGTTTTGAAAACGATGTTCGATGAAACGATAGGAATGCTGAACTTAGCACCGAAGGCCCCGAGTTGCAGGTTCGGAAATTTGCACCCCCCCATCGTTACCATGGAGATGAAGTGTTTTCAAAAAGTTGCATTTTCCCCGTTTCCACGGAGACGGAGCCTTTTCATTGGAGTTTTTTCAAAAAGTTGCATTTTCTCCCATTTCAATGGCTTTGGAGACGAGCGTTTTTGAAAATCGTTTACATGAAATGGAGTGTTTTTGACAAGCGATGTTTCTTCCTTTTCCACTGAGACGAAGTGGAAGTTTTTTCAAAAAGGTTCAAGCTTTCTCCATTACACAGAAACAAAGCCTTTTTTGAAAAGTTGCACCCCACCGGTTTGCACAAAGAGGTGGAAGTCGTACCTTTTCCAAAAGAAAACGCTTTTCGCAGAAACACTTTGTCTCCTTGGAAACATTGTGTAAAGCGCAACTTTTCGAAAGCACCCTTTTGAAAAACACCACTTTTTGCATTTTCCCTGGAGCCAAGTGGACAAAATCTGTCTCCTTGCACCGAACCATCCATCGACTCACCCGCAGATCTTCCAACGGAACCAAATAAAGGGGCAGGACACGTTTTTTTCCACCTAAGCAGCCTCAACTTGAAACAGCGAGTCAAATTTATTTGAATTAAATAAAGTACATTTCACAGCTATATGGGCCTACATAGTAAGCAAAACAAAGTCTACTCTTTGCATGTGCAGAACTACACCACAGGGTAGCTCCGTGACTTTGACCTCCGCCTGGATACGCGAGAGGTGGAGGTGAAGAGGAGAGTACCGTAGAAAGAAGGAAGAGGGTAGGCCCTCTTGCAAACATGCCGATCCCTCCCCGTCGTAGACGTCCGCCGCTTTAAAAAGAAAATAAAACACGACAGTCCGCGACTTTTTTCTTTTTTCTTTTTCTTTTTCATGACCATGCTTTTTAAAAGGCGGATAGCTGAAGTTCCTTGTGACGGACACGGAAGAGACACGTCGTCGCGGCTACTCTTATGGTGAGTGTGTCGACACTTGAAGATTGCATGATTCGGCAATTCTCCCCCCCCTCCCCCCGCCCCCCCCGACGCGATTCCTCTTCGGGACTTAGGACAGCACAGCGTGCGACTTCTTCACCCCGATCAGGTTGTCGGCGCTCACCGACCTCCTCAGCGCCGACTTGTTCAGATCCTTGTACTTGTCTTCGCACAGCCTGGAGATGGCCTGGGGAGGGGGAGGGGGGGCGGGGGCGGGGGACCAATCGAGTTAGTCAAGAGTTTCGGAATAGAGTGCTTACCGGTCGTTGGCAGACACGTACCTCCAGTTTCTGGGCCCGCTTGTTGCTGAGCGGCTCCAGGGGGAAACTGAGGTTGTTGTCGTCGGCCAGCGAGCGCAGGTCGAAGTAATACTTGGCGTAGACGCTGGCCGGGACGTTGATGTTGAACTGGAGGAGCTCCAGGAAGTGACGCTCCATTTCATTCCTGAGACACGTTAGAGAAGACATTTTTTTTGTTTTGTTTTAAACCTTGGGATGCACCGATACCGATACCAGTATCCGTAGTCGGATAATACATGGCGTACCCGTGATACGTCAAAAATCAGCAATGTCCCCCGCAGGTATGCAATAGAGTACAAGTAATGCTCGTACTTGGTATGGGAAATGAGCTAAATGCAAGTACTCGCATTGGTATCGGCAAGTAGCAAAAGGGTGGTAATCATATCGATTCTCGGTATCGGCTTAAAGCAAAAGGTTATTCCTTGTACTAGCACGAGGTATTGGCAAGTAGCGAAAGATTCGTACTTGTATTGATATTTGGCATCAACGCAGAGTTTAAGGTTGGGACTCGTATTGGTCCTCGGTATCGGCAAGTAGCGAAATGTTCGTACTCATATAGGTCCTTGGTATCAGTGAGTAGCGAAAGAGTAGCACTCATATCGGTATATTTGATATCGGCAAGCAATGAAAGGTTGGTACTCGTATTGGTACTCGGTATCGGCAAGTCGCGAAAGCTTAGTAGTCGTATCAGTATTCGGTATCGGCAAGTAGCGAAAGGTTCGTACTCATATTGATACTTGTATGGACATGTGGCTAAAGGTTCGTACTCCTATCGATCTTCGGTATCAGCAAGTAGCGAAAGGTTATTCCTCGTCTCGGTACTCAGTATTGGCAAGTAGCGAAAGTGTGGTACTTGTGTCTCATGGAAGCAAAAGACTGGCGCTCACATCTGTACTTGGTATCAGTAAGAAGGTATCGCTCTTGGTATCGGCAAGTAGCGAAAGCTTACTACTAGTATCGGTACTGGCAAGTAGCAAAATGTTAGCGGTTGTACTCGTCCTTTGAAACAGTCGTATCGGTGCACCCCTACGTTTGTCAGACTGAGTCAGGGGTCTAGAAGAAAGACTCACATGTCCTCCACCGTCATGTCTTTGAGGATCTGGCAGTAGTCCACGTTCCACACGGCCTGGTCGTCCCACACTTTGGACGCCAGGAGAATGGCTCCCAGGACGATGCGCTTCCAGTTACAGGGACAGATATCCATCTCTGCGTACGTCAGCAGCCTCTCCAGGTAGACCTGGCGCAACGGAAAAAAACCCACGTCAACACGACCGTCGGGATCGGGGGGGGGGGGGGCGTTTCCGACGGCGACTGCCCCGACTCACCAGCGTGACGATGGCGCACTCGGCCGTGAGCTGCGCCGAGCTGAAGAGCGTTCGGATGAAGCGGTAGATGAGTTTGTGTTCGGGGTCCACCACCGAGTAGTCGTCAGGTACCTTCTCTCGCTGGGGGGGGGGGGGGGGAGGGGCAACACGACAATGACGTTATTACGACGGGTCGTTCCAGGGGAGGGGTTGATTGAGAGAAGGAGGACAACTCACCGTCAGAGGGTGCTGCTTCTCGTCGAAGATGTCCAGCGAGCGGTTCGAATCCCTGCGGGAACATAGGGAAAATTAGAAGAGCCTATCGACCGACAAGCCAAGCATCGGGTTGCCAATAATATGGACTCATCTACATTCACAGATCTGCAGTAGGGGTTTCCAACATAAGGCCTGAGTTGTACCCTCCAAACTACCACGATATATCTAAAAAGACTCAGGTTTGCATACGTCCCTGAGACAAGACTGCGAAAAACAAATAGTAGACTCCCTGACACATTACTAGAACCACGAAAGTGACACTTCTGGTAAGTTACCGAAACGTTTCCTACCTGTTTTTGATGTGATAATAAATGGCCAATGCGACACTGGAACAGAGAGATCAACACGAGAGAGAGCGCGTTAAAAACCGTGGCCGTCGTGGTCGACGCGTCCGTCGCCAGGCGGCCTCGTACCATTTGATGGTGCTCTTGAGGTTGGGCTGGCTGACGGTGCTGTCGTCGAGGAATATCGTCGAGCAGGAGCTGTACTTTTTCGAGAGGAGTCCCGGAGACATCTGCGACAAAAAAAACATGTGAAACCGAGATCCGATTTGTGATAAAGGACGTCGAAGTCGCAAAGGAGCTTAGACTCACGTGATTCAGATAGTTGCTTTTCCTTTTCTCGCGAACTGAAATCGAAGTGCAAAAATAAAAACAAACAAACAAAAAAAAAGGGGGGGGTTATGTCTCAGGAAAATGTCAAGATTACGTCATGGCGAAGAGTTCGGCGATACCGACCGTCCGTCTGCGACTTGTTGAGGAAGAGGGTACTCGCTCGGGGGTGGTCCGACGGGTTGGTCTCGTGGGCCAGCTCTGTTGGAAACACCGAGAAAGTACAAGTTTTTAACCGGAATCAGTGGACGGCGTGCCCGACGTGGACGTCGGGGAAGGTTTTCCCGGCAAATCGCGGGGCTGCGCGAGATACACAAGAGCACATCCGCACCGTCGGGGAGTTCCCGGTCGCTGATGTGCTGCAGGTAGGTCCCGGTGTCTTCGCTGACGTCCTCGGTGGTGGTGATGGGACACTCCTCCAGCTCCACCTCCCCTCTCCTGTGGACCTTGGGACTCTCTCCCGGGGAGATGCAGCAGGAGACCGAGCCTCCCATCGCTGGAGAGATTCTTTTAGATTTGCAGCCACTCGAATCAACCTCAGTTTGATGGCGTCCAGTTCATACTGGTGAGGCTTTCTGACTTTCTTTCTTTTTTTTATTCGTGATTGGGCGTCTTCTTCACAGTAGATCTGTGGTATACGAACAGGACAGCTGACATATACTTTAATTACACGATTTAAAATTGTACTCTTTTGAGGAGTAGTTTCAATTCACTTTACAAATCAAGAGCCTGAACTCCAGGTTTTGCACTTCCAGATGAAAATGCAAGTGTGAATGCTGAGGCGTGTGGATCACGAATGTGTGTGACCGCCTTCAGCATGCACACAATAAAGGTCTGGATCACTAATGTGTGACTGCCTTCAGCATTCACACAAATCAGACAAAGTCACAAGCTCCTCTACCTCCCTCCATGGCTAGCAGGCTAATGCTAGCTTCTCAATCCATCCCCGGCTCCTCCGTGGATCAGTCCATGCCCGCTGCAGCTCGAACCCGGCCTGTGCTACCTCCCCACGGGCTCGAACTACCGGATAGACAGGTCTATAAAGGTAAACACTGACGCGGTGAGGCAGTTTGTGTGAAATAGGGAGCCGTCGTTAGCGCTCATCTCGTCGCAGTTGTCAAATCCGCTTCCACTTCCGGTGTTTGGATTTCAGCATAAGACGCACTGCAGTTAAATCAACGCTCTGAAACGCAGGAGGTGGTCTCGAAATTTAGCTTATTACAGTAAATACACTCAATGTTACCACTGTATAATTATTATCTCAATTAATATTTGATTAAACTCAAGGTAAATGCACATAAATTGCAGAAAGAATGTTCTCATTTACAATTATTGTGAATACTAATCGGAAACTGTAGCGTTCTATGTATTGGCTAGATTTTCATAAAAAAAGCTCAAAGAAACCTCGCCTGCTTGGTTTATTCACAAAGTCATTACGAAAACGCCCATCGATGAATTCATACGTTTCTATTTGCCAGTTCTAACGCAGCTGTAACGTGATTAGCTGGACCTGCTCATTGATATGAAACGTTCATGCCGGCTTTTATTAAATAAATAAATAAATACAAGTCACCCGGAAGCCGCGCCCCCCACTTTAAGAACTCACCATTACGGAACCGCCCATTAATGAAACGAGACGTTCCTATTGGTCAGTTCTGACACAGCTATTATGTGATTGGCTGGACGTGCTCATTGGGATGTTGGCAGCGGTGCTGAAAATACACATCATTTTCTCATAAATACTCGGAAAAATAGTAGAAACGTATTGCTTACATTCATACTTAAAAAAAACAACGTTAGAATTAACTCCAGAAGGTGGCGTTAGTGAACATAGACAGACGAGCAGAAGAAGACGGGGTGCACTGCGCATGCGTGTAGCATGACGTCGAGTTAGCATACAAACAGGCTTAAAGCCTGGATTTCTTTCCAGCATGGCTCTCGTTCCCTACGTGGAAAACCCTTTGCCTGCACTTTCTAAACTCCACAACTCGTCGGCGGAGTTTCACTTCGCGAATCATGAGCTCCGATTAGTGCAGGACTGGAAAAACCTTGGAGTGGCTGCGGTTGTATGGGACGCAGTAAGTACACAAAAAAAAACCACGCTCCGTCTTGGTCATTAAAACGCGAATTATTGCTCTGAAATGCATATTATTCTACACTATTTTCCAGGCAGTTGTCATGTGCATGTACCTGGAGCTGGGGAAAGTGGAGTTAAAGGGGAAGAAGGTGATTGAACTCGGTGCTGGGACCGGACTGGTGGGGATCGTGGCGGCCATATTGGGTGGGTATACCTCACTGTCTGAATGAATGGAAATGCATGGCCAAGGTGTGAAAATTGCACATTTTCAGGCTGAAAATGGAAGAAATATTGATGCAGCCATGTAGATCTAGTAGTTTTATTCCCATTTTCCTAGGTGGCCAGGTGACCATCACCGACAGACCTCCCGCTTTGGATCTCCTCGCCGCCAACGTGAAGGCCAACCTGCCCGCAGATTCCCCCGGGTCGGCGTTGGTCTCCGAGCTGAGCTGGGGCGACGACCTGGAGCGTTACTCGCCGGGAGGCTACGACGTGATCCTCGGGGCGGACATCGTGTACCTCGAAGACACCTTCCCCCTTCTCCTGCAAACCCTGGAGCACCTCGCCTCGGCGAGCGCCGCCGTCCTGCTGGCATGCAAGATCCGCTACGAGCGGGACACGAACTTCCTCGGCATGCTGGCGAAGACTTTCACCGTCGAGGAGGTTCATTACGACAGAGAACGGGACATCTATATCTATAAAGCTCAAAAATTACATCGGGAGGATTTGTAACATTTCCGATTTCCCACAAAAAATTTTTTTTTTTATACCAGAAACACATTTATTATTTTCAACAGCTGCCAAAAATGTAAATATCCTCAATAGCTCTAAACAGGATGCAGTTTTTATACAAGTCGGTGCTGACGTTTAGAAATCGTGAATACAAAAAAAAAAAAATATTTAAACATAAAAAAAAAAAAAAGCTGACTATACAGAATACAATATGGTGGAAAAGAGATCCAGTTAATTCATGCTTGCAGTCGTGAAATGAAGCAGGATTGTAAATGCAAGGAAAAGTGCGCATGCCGATTTCCTATTTACGAGGTTCTGTTTTTTTTTCCCGCCGGGGGCGGTGTTCTATACGAGGTAAGGCTCGTGTTTCTGGCTTGACTGAATCTGAATTAAAAAAAAAAGAAATGGACCAAATTAAAACGTTAAAACGTCTGACGTATTTTTTTTTTCTTCGTATTTTTTTTTACCCCCCGGAATTTCTTTTACGTTAAAAAAAACAAACAACAAAAACCTCCCATTAAAGGCAAAGTACTGAAAAAAAAATTGGCATTGGAAGCGTCATACTAATACATAATAACCCAGAAAAACACAGCTTCAAAGATTAAAAAGCCCATTTACAATTTCATGAGTAACAGGTGTTAGCGTCAAGGGGGTGGGGGTGGGGGGAGGGGGATATCCATGTGTGGGCGGAGTTTGCTGGTGACGACGCCCACCGGAACAACTTCCCGCTTTTTTTTTTTTTTTTTTTTTAAACCAAAGTGGCTCTTTTCCATTTGCACACGTTCGGTTTTTTTTTTTCTTATAAAAGAAAGCAAAAAGAGTAGAAAAGGGGGCGTGGCCTAGGGGGCGGGGGCGTGGCATCCGATGCATGGCTCTGTGTTGAGTCTCTGTACATGGGCGGGGGAGGGGGGGGGAGCCGACGCCTCCCCCCCTCTCTACTCCGATTTGTGGCAGTACAAGTCTTTGAGGGCTTTGAGTTCCTCGATGAGGGTTTTGTTCTGGTTCTCCAGCACGGCCACGCGGTTCTCCAGACACTTCACGTACTCCTTCTTCTTCCGGCGGCACTCGCGCGCTGCCTCCCTGTGACAAAATCGGGTGGTGGGGGGGGGGTTTGAGAAAAGGTCGCTTCAGATTTCAGATTCAGAGAAAAAACAAACCAAAACCAAAACAAAGAAAAGAGAACGTTACCTGTTCTTCATCAGCCGAACCTCCCTCTTGCGCGTGACCTCCTCGGTGCCGCCCGTCGCGCCCAACGCCGGCGAGGTCGTCATGACGACGCTGGGGGTGATGGTGCTGGTGGGGGCAGTGCGGATCTGATAGGCCTGGACGTCACCGGAGGCGGCTGGACGGCAAACGTTTATATTTGTTTTAATTTAGAAAAAGAAAGAAAGAAAAAAAAAAAAAATCGGCTAATGTTTGCACATCTTCAAGTGAAAACGCAAAACGTTTTGTAGTTTTAGAGGTTTGTTTACAAACGGTGCCAAGGAGAAATGCAACTTCTCCCCAAACCCGTTCCTATGTTCCATAGCAAATGCGCCATCTCCATGGAAACGGGAGCCATCACTTTCTGACAGCGTCGTCTCAATGGAAACAACTTTTTGAAAATCCCCCGTCTCAGTGGAAAATGCAACTTTTAGAAGATTCTCTGGTCTCCGTGGAAACGGGAACAGTGTATTTTCCGAGAGCGCTTCGTCTCCGCGGAAAAGCAACATTTTGAAAATTTGACTCCGTAACCATGGAAATGTGAGAATGCAACTATTTGAAAGCAACTTGTGGGGGGGAAAAAAATTCATAATGCAACTTTTCAAAAACATTCAAACTTCATCGCTATGGAAATGGCAAAACACTTGTCTTTTTGACAACGCTGGGCCTCGATAGAAACTTGTGGGGAAAAGCCACTTTTCGTAAACTGTCCGACTCCACGTAAACGAGAGAAAGACGGAACTTTTCAGAAACGCTGCTAACTGGTAAATACTTCAACTGGAGGCCCAACATACCAACATTTGTCGTTTCTATAGAAACGGACGTCGGTTTTCAAAGCGATGCCGCAGAAAACTTTTCAGAAGCGAGGCCCCTTTCGCCGGAAATGTTGTGTAAAACACGACGAGACCATGAATGAAGACTTTCGCCCACCTTGAACCACCACCTGGTTGCTGGGCACCAGGATCTGCTGGCCGTCGCTGGTCTGCGCGTACTGCAGGATGGTGGCGCCCGACTGGGCCCCCGCGTTGGCCATGGTGAGCGTCTGCAGGCCGTCCGTGCCGTTATTGGCCAGCTGGATGGCGCCGCCCTGCGTGATGGCGACTGCAAAGACCAGGTCCGGGGGTTTTAGCTCGGCGCGGCGACGTCAAACCTTCACGCTCGCCAAGCCTAACCCTAACCCTAACCGTCCAAATTAAGCGCTGAAGCTTGTAATAGTCTAACTCGTCACTGGTGACTTCAGCTGTTTAAGCTAATAGCGATGCTAAAGCTAATGCTTAAACTGAATGACAATGCTCGAGCTAATGCTAAATGACAGTGCTAGACCGAATGCTAAAACAAAATAATGCTCGAACTAATGCTAAATGATGATGTTCAAGCTCATGTAAATGACAATACTCAAACTAATGCTAAATGAGTGCTAGAACTAATGCTAAACAAATTGATAATGCCAGAACTAATGCTCGAGCTTGTGCTAAATGACAGTGCTCGAACTAATGCTAAACAAATTGATAATGCCAGAACTAATGCTCGAGCTCGTACTAAATGGCAATGCTCAAACTAATGCTAAATGACTGTGCTAGACCTAATGCTGAAACAAAATAATGCTTGAACTAATGCTAAATGATGATGCTCAAGCTCATGAAAATGACAATACTCAAACTAATGCTAAATGAGTGCTAGAACTAATGCTAAAACAAATTGATAATGCCGGAACTAATGCTCGAACTCATGCTAAATGAGAGTGCAAGAACTAACGCAAAAACATTGATAATGCCCGAGTGAATGCTAAATAATGCTCGAGCTAATGTTAAAAGTTGTACGAATGTTGTACAACAGCAATCATTCATTGTAACGTTAATACGCAGGCTAACGCTAAAGCTAACGCAAGCGCGTTTGCGTTGGGAAAACACGAGGTGCACTCACTGTACTGCCCGCTGCTCGTCTGGTAGATTGGCGTCGGCATGGTGACCGTCGTGATTGCCGGGGAATCGTCTTCGGACTTCTCCTCTTCAATCCGCGGCACCGCCGGCGCGTCCGACGACAAATCGTTGAGGATCCTCCTGCAAAGGGAGGCAAATTTTTTTGGGGTTTTTTTAAAGAGAAAAATTAGTGAGGAGTTTCAAAGCGAGAGAACAACGGCGTGAAGAGTTCTGCAGACCTGTACGAAGGTCGTCTGGACAGAATCTCCCGCCGCTTCTGAGAATCCGTCACGCTGTCCACCGATTCCTGAGAGTCCTCGCTCTCGCCGACCGTCGAGATCTGGAAGGAGGGAATCGCGCCGCGTGTTGACAATAAAGTTGACCGGCTTCAACTCGCGGGGGGGGCAGGGACAGGGGGACGGACGTCTCACCTGTACCGTCTGGACCTGCGGCGACTGGATGACGGACGGCTGAGCCGCCTGGATCACGCCGTGCACCTGCACCGTCTGCCCGTTCGGGAGCTGGACCAAAGTGACCGTGGAGCTGGACGACACCTGTCCTGCCGCGATGGACGCCTGCGACCAACAGTTACACATTTTGAAGGGATTTTTTTTTTTTTTTGGTGTGTGTGTTCCCAACGGTGGGGACAACTCGCACCCCCCCCCCCCCCCCCAAAAAACACATTTTTGCACCTTGCACAAGAATAAATAAAAGGGGCTCGAGGATGGAGCCTTGGGGAACCCCCACAGGGGATTTTCGTAAGATTCAGAATAAGCACAATTTAAAACAATTGAATACAAATGCAGTAACAACACCTTAAAAAAAAAAAAAAAAAAAAAAAAAGATTGTGGGCGAAATGTTGGCTTAAAGGTGAAATTAAACCAAATATTGCTCGATAGTCAGGCCGTGAATGTACATAGATTTGAGACATTTTGCTCTGTGCCTCCATGTGACGTCGATGTTAAATAAAAGAGGCCCAAGGATGGAGCCCTGAGGAACCCCACGAGGGATGTCCATTCACCCATTGACACAGACTTGGAAGTAAAATGTAAACTAATTTAATGCTAACGCAGTTCAATGCTTATTTCACGTGGCCTTTCGGTGAAAATGTGCCAGATGAGACGGCTAATTACAAAAGGCGCTGAAAGTTTAGATGTTAGACATTTTGCTAAATAAAAGTGGCCCCAGGATGGAGCCTTGAGGAACCCCCCCCCCCCACAAGTGATTTTCATTGGCTCGGGTTCATAATTACCTATTGACACGTGAATGTAAAGCAGTGGCCAAGAGACTCCCACTAGTTCCGATCACCCCGCTTTTGGGTGGGTGTCACCCGGGATTACCTGTGCCAGGGTGATATGCTGGGTCTCGGACTCGGAAACAGCCGTTTCTCCACTCTGCTCTGCTCCAGCCTCCATGGTCATCGAGAATCTGCACACAAACACGCACGAGTCACTGGAGGAGGGTGTGGCTCGGCTCCCCACTGCCCGCACGCCGATATCGTTTAATGATCCCAAAGCCCCGATACGTCCACAACAAGTGGATCCGCTTCACCGGATCCCGCACTTTTTTTTTTTTTTTTCATGTGTACAGCTCAATGCTAACAGCTAGCGCGTACCGTCCAGTAGAATGGGCTGCGTTAGCATGCTAACATGCTAACAGGGGCATTCCCAAGTTAATTGCGCAAAAAACCGCGCAGTGGTTTGAGCACATACGTCCTGACCACTTGTATTAAATCGGATTTTTATGTGCCGTCGTGTCACGGGCGTGTGTTAAAAATAGTGAAGGCACAGCGGGAGTCTGCAGTGATTGGACACCGTTAGGATGCTAGCGGCTACAGATGGAGGGAAAACCACTTTTCTTTACTTTCACCAACTTTATCTCGCTCTTTCTCCCCCGCGACGCCAAATTAAACCCCGCAGCACGAAGCCGGCTGCCTCCGCTACTCATCCCCAGACAGTTTATTTAGAGAGAACCAAGCCCACTCCCACATTAATACCTCCGTGGAGCCTCGCACAGACTGACTCATTTTGTGAGCCTCTGCAAACCGCCGCCATGATCTCTTTGTCGGCTCTGTGCGGAGATTTGGCGCAAACGGGCTCTCCGGGCGGCCATCTATCTCTTTAGCAAACACCGGACGCGTATCCTCTTACCAACACAGACTCGCTTCGTCACTCCCGGGTCTACGGAGCTCCACTTTTATTCAGACCGACACGTAAGAGACCGCGTCAGGCTACACCTCCGCCGCGTCACCGAGAACAACAACACGGAGAGGAGGACGAGGGAGACGACGACAGAGAGGGATCTGGGGCGGCCGAGAGTAGCCGAGTGGAGGCGGAGAAAGCCGAGTGCCGCCGAGGGCAGCCCGAGGGGGGCGGGGAGGGGGGGGGGGGGGGGGGGGGGAGTCACGGAAAATCACGAAGTTACGAGAGGCGGTTGAGACCGTCTGAGCATGCGCGGAGTTATATAACGAATCGCCAATAAATCAATCAATAAAACAAATAAACAGATGAATAAATATGAAATAGAATTTGAAAAATGATAGAATGAAAGATATACATTAAAAAACTAAATGAAAAACATTGGAAGGTTAAATAGAAGATAGTAAAATGAATACAAATTTATAAATAAATAAAACTCCATACAATTAAATAAACATAACTTAAAATGAATTATTCAGAAGATATTAAAATAAATGAAATCCAATTTACAATATATCTATCAAAATGTAATCAAATATAATAAAACAACATATATTTTTAAACTAAAATAAAAACATATAATTGAAAACTCACATTTTTTTTAATATGAAATTTCTCATCATACAGATTATCATTAATAAGAACCGGCAAAATGCTTGAAATCTTTCACTCTGTAATGTTTATCTATAATAATCTTCATCCAACATCACAATACCCTTTGGCCACAGTTTAAAAAAAATATATATAATAAATGCATGTAAATATGTCAATTGCATTTTTTTATTTGTGTGTCTATTATATTTTTTCTATACTTTTAGTTATAACTATAAGCATAAAGGTAAATGTCATGTGTGACATGTGTAACACATTTGTGCGTCATGTAAAATAACAATAATGACGACAAATCAACTTTATCAAACTGCCTGTATATTTCCACTTCCCTTCTTTCCAAGTAAAGTATACATTATTTTCTCACAATATAATAATCTAATGTAACTTTTAAAAACATTTTAACACCCTTTTGTTGGCTTATCTGTGTGAGGAATACATATTTGTCAGCAGATTTACATGATATGCAGATTTTTTGGAACATTTTTCACTCGGAAATGGAATTTATTCAATTTTCTTTTAATATAAATCAGTGTTTTTCAACCACAGCGCCGCGGCACACTGGTGTCTCCGCGAGATCTAGTCAGGTGTGCCGTGGGAAATTATCCAATTTCACATTTTTTTCTAAAAATCATTTGCTCTCAGCAGTGTTGCAGAGTGAGCATGTATAAATACTCTTCGCCACTAGATGGCAGACGAAGCAACAAAACAGACGTCAGTGTGGTTAATCTCCACCACCTGCTGCTCCCATCTTGTATCAAAGTACTGTGTCAGTGACAGTGATGGAGAAGTTTTTGAAAAGGAAGAATGTGAACCAGGATCTCAGCTCTTCATCCATCAGGTCCAGGTTTCACACTGAGTGAGTACAAATAAAAGAAAAAAGAAATTGGGAAATACTTTTTTTCTGTATTTATTTGATTCCTGTTGATAAAACTTTGATGAGAATGACTTTATATTGTTAATAGAGGCTACAGAGTTTCGGGTGGTGGTGTGCCTCCAGATTTTTCCAAACAAAAAAGTGTGCCTTGGCTCAAGAAAGGTTGAAAAACATTGGTGTAAATGGTAGAAATGGTAGAACCGTGTTTGTTTTCAAGCGTGTGTTACTCCCGTTGTCCACATGGTGACAGCATCGCCTTTCTTTAGTCCAGGGGCGTCAAACTGATTTTAGTCGAGGGGCCACATCCACCCTGATCTGACCTCTGGAGGGCCAACAAGTCAAACGTAACATATGAAACTGCAGATATAGACAAATGTCAAAGTCTTTCCTTCTTTTGATCCTTTTGTAACTGCAATAATTTGCCAGTCTATTCTGAAATATACATATTCAAGTTAATCAGATATTATATTTGCAACCCCCCCCCAAAAAAAACCCCAAAACAAACCCTCAGTCATCTATGTCTGGATATCGTATTTTTATTCAGGATTGAAACAATTTGTCATCATCTGGAAATTGTTTTGAGTTCACGTGTCAAAAGTATCACTTCACATAAATTGGACACCTTTATTGTGAAAGGTGTTGCGTCATGTGACCTCCTCAGCTGCATTAATAAATTCTGACCAAAGGGCGGTTTTCAATGTCATTTTTGGCCAATCTAGTGTTTTTAGATAAGCCTCTTTTTTGTTGTTGATATTTATACTTAAAAAAAAAATAAAAAAAAAAATCCCATGCCGGATTAGATCCTCTGGCGGGCCACTTCTGGCCCCCGGGCCGCATGTTTGACACCCCTACTTTAGTCCCTGCGTTATGTTCGGGGATTCTTCTTCTTCTTTTTTTTTTAAATTGCTCCCTCATATGATCACTTTCCCCATGAATCAGATGAGTATGAGCTGTGGAAGCAGCACTTAAAACCACATGGCGACTCTAATAACAACAACGACAAAAAAAAAAACACACAACAACAACAACAGTGGGATGAGCATTACTTATCGCAGTATTTAACGGCTCCCGTGATTACTTTTGCTTCTCCTCGGCCATAAAACGTACTCGTTAACGTCTGTCGCTCCGGTGCAGAAGACGAGGCAGCTGGTCAAGACTCATGCTGGGGGGGGGGGACATATATACATATATACATATATATATATATACATATATATATATATATATATATATATATATATATATAGAGGATTTGAAATTTGGCACCTGCCTCAGTTTTCAAGTTGAAACCTTTTTTTTTTCGTGTCGGTTTACATGACCACGGTGCAGAAAATGCCACGTCTCCATGGAAACGAGGAAAATGCAGCTTTTAGAAAACGGTCAGACTCGGTGAAAACGGCAAAAAATAAATGCGACTTTTATAAAAACGGGGGGGGTGGGGGAGGGGAAGCACATTTTGTAGAAAATACTCCCAATTCCATCACCGTGGAAATGAGCAAAGCACAACTTATTAAAAAAAAAAAAAAAAAAGTTTGACTTGTCTCTATGGAAATAAAGGGGGGGAAAATAGATATATGCTCCATAGAAATGAGGAAAAGCAACTTTGAAAAAAATTAAATAAAAGGTAGTGCATCACCATGAAAACAAGGAAAAGGAAAGGCCCCAACTTCATCTCCATGGAAACGGGGGGGAAAAAATTGTTTTCAAAGCATAAAAACAACAAACGGTTTAAAGGATAACACATATTTTTATTCAAACATTTTTTTAGTATTATTATTTTTAAATTCTTATATATAGTATAGCTTTTTTCTTTCTTCCCCGGCAGAAAATGTTTTTTTTTTTTTTTTGAAAAAAAGGGAAATAAAAAAAATAAAAAAAATGCTAGTCCACTTAAAATGCTTCAAAATCTATGAATAAAGTAGGAAAATCTATGAAAAAAACCTGGAAAAATCCTTGAAGAAACAGTGGAAAATCTATTAATAATAATAATAAAGAAAAAAAATGACCAATTATGTTTACAAACGCTCAAAATGCAGAATATCAAAATAGCAGCGATGACACTTCATGAAGTGGGAAAATCCCTGGGGGGGGGGGTAAAAAATGGAAACGTCTCTAAAACTGGAATGAAAATTCTTTTTAAATTGTCGCCATGACTCATGAATGTAACCTGCAAATGTTGGTCTAGTTTTCTTCTGGATAATTAACAAGCTTTGTGGTTCCGGACCATATTTTGGTCGGGGAAAAAATGCAAAAAAATAAAATAAAAAATGGCCGTTTTGGTCATAGAGGTTGCCGAATCCTGGTGTAGCAGTTGGAGGAGGAGGAGGAGGAGAGATTAATCTTCGGCGTATGAAGTGGAGACCTGACTTCAATCCTTCGCTCCTTAAACCTGGCTGTCAGAGCGCCTGGCTTAACGCCAGTCTCCGGAACGCCGTCGACAGCAAACCCTGCTTCCTCCTCCATTCGTGTGTGTGTGCGTGTGTGCGCGTGTGTGCGTGCATGCGTGCGTGCGTGCGTGGGTGTGTGTGGGTGCGTGTATGTGCGTGCGTATATGTGCGTGTGTGTGTATGTGGGTGTGCGTGTGTATGTGTGTGTTTTTTTTCCTTTTTAATCATGTGGTTATATGAAGACTCATGACCCCCATCCAGATCACGGCCTGGGTGTGTGCGTGTGTGCGTGTGTGTGTGTGTGTGTGTGTGTGCGTGTGTGTAAAACAAGCGCACCGCCGCGCCAGGCACGTCCCCTCGCAGCTGACGTATTCTGTCAACATCGCTGTCGAATTTTAAAACGTGGCGCTCAATCAAAAAAAAAAAAAAAAAAAAAAGAGAAGGAAATAAAAGAAAATATCAGAACTGCCACTCACACCTGCACGGCATTGTGGGAAGACATCATGGCGGGCTGCCGGCCGCCACGTGAATACAGACGAGCCGATTTTGAATAAGCGGCGACCTTAGCAACCCCGCGCGTGTTGAATTTACCTGAACCGCATGTGAAAAACACCTGGATGCTGGTTGCCATGGATACCGGGCCTCCACCTTCGAACACGCGGAGACTTGAGTGCTGACCCGGAACCTCCTCGCTTAATCCGGGCCGGAGGCGACGTCGCGTGTTGGCCGATCCAAATCGATCCGTCAAGGTGTCAGCCCCCCCCACCCCCCTTCGGATTTTCCATCCCTTCTTCTTTTTTTTGAAAATATTGGTGGCATCACATTAGCGATGAGTCTGAGTCCTTGGAGATGGTGTCAGAGCCTCTTTTTTTCTTTTCTTCACGGAGTTCGAGTTGGAGCATTTTCAAAATGTTGCGTCTTCACCATTTTCAATGGAGACGGAGCAATTTTGTTTTTTCTTTTTTTTTTTAAGTTGTTTTTTCCCTTGTTTCTGCTGACCTGGAGCATTTTCAAAAAGTTGAGTTTTCTTCAATCTCCACGGAGACTGAGTTGGAGCATTTTCAAAAAGTTGTGTTTTCAGAAAGTTGTGGTTTTTTTTTTTACCCACGGTGTTTGAGTTGGAGCATTTTCTAAAAATTGTGTTTTCCCTGGCTTCAATTGAGATAGTGTCTGAGTGTTTTCGGAAAGTTGTTTTTTTTTTCCCCCACGGAGTTCGAGTTGGAGCATTTTCAAAATGTTGCGTTTTCACCATTTTCCATGGAGACAGAGCAATTTTAGTTTATGTTTTCCCTTGTTTCTGCTGACCTGGAGCATTTTCAAAAAGTTGAGTTTTCTTCAATTTCTACGGAGACTGAGTTCGAGCATTTTCAAAAAGCTGTGTTTTCGGAAAGTTGTTATTTTTTCCCCCATGGAGTTCGAGTTGGAGCATTTTCAAAATGTTGCGTTTTCACCATTTTCCATGGAGACAGAGCAATTTTAGTTTGTGTTTTCCCTTGTTTCTGCTGACCTGGAGCATTTTCAAAAAGTTGAGTTTTCTTCAATCTCCATGGAGACTGAGTTGGAGCATTTTCAAAAAGTTGCGTTTCCACATTTTTAACAGACACGGCATCAGAGCATTTTCAAAAAGTTGTGTTTTCCCTGGCTTCAAATGAGATAGTGTCTGAGTGTTTTTGGAAAGTTGTGTTTTTTTTTTTCCCCATGGTGTTCGAGTTGGAGCATTTTCAAAATGTTGCATTTTCAACCTTTTCTTTTGGAGTCGGACCATTTCCGAAAAGTTATGTTTTCCCTATTTCCATTGGGACAGAGCATTTTCAAAAAGTTGTGTTCCCCCCCCCCCCCCCCCCGTCTACACGGAGGCTGACTCAGGAGCGTTTAAAAAAACCCAGTGTTTTCTCGTTTCCATGGAAACAGAGTCAGTGTTATATCCATTCGTTTCCATGAAAACAAATAGATCCATTAGAGCTATTTGAATAAAATTCTAAAAATACAATTTTGCGTGTGTGTGTGTGTGTGTGTTGGTATTCTGTATTAGCGTTTACAAAGACAGAAGAATGAGGGTCTTTTAAATACACTTTTCTTGAAAAAAAGAATCCAGGTTACTCTGGGACTGGAGAGTAATCAGAGTATAAGTATTGATCCTGCCGCACAGGAATCGACCAATAAACGGACACATTTGGTATTGGAAGTGTCAACGCTCATGTATGGATCCGCCGCTAATTAGCGGCGGGCTGATCGAGCACGTCAGAATCCAGTCGTAACGATCCACGACGCTTAGAACCCGTTTGAATTAATAATAAGATCTTGAATGGGTGTCGATGGGGAAACGTACACGTCGGGCGAGACGTCAATTTTAAGAATCCCTTTGTACCTATTTTTGAATTCTTGTACTTTGAAGTTCTTGTACTTTGAACTTTTGAACTTTGAACTTCGTTTGTTTCTCGACCTGACGGCTTTTTTGTCGAAGCAATTTTGAAGCCAAAGCCTGATGGTTTCCCGTGAGTGAAAATAGACCGTCCAAACGCCGAGGACGAGACCCCCGCCCCCCCCGAGAACGTTTGGGAAGACGGTCTTGCTAGTCTTCTGGTGGCCCTTTTCGCATTTGGACGGTCCGCGAGTCGGTTGGTTTGGTTCGGGGCGTCGGTCACATTCACTTTTTTTCCGAGAAGATCGGATCAAACCGTCTGGGAAATCTCACGCAATTGCAGCGTCTGCCGAAAGCAGAAGCTCTGCCGCTTTAGTCCGTGGTGGCTAAGCTAGTTAGCTCGTGGCTAAACGGTAGCCAACAAACAACCGCGACGTATCACCTTCAGACCAGAGTCTTCCTCACTGCTTCTTCCTCACCCGCAACATATTTCCCCCTTTTTTTTTTTTTGTTCTTTCTGCATCTCCTTCTTCTGTGTTTTGTTTTTACTACCCAGAATGCATTGACCGCGACGTCAACATCCTTCATTTTGCAAGCTATAGCATTTCTGGAGGCCCAGAGATCTGATTTTGACGAAACGGTTTTTCCAGTCCAGGAATGTGAATATGAGAGATTTCTCCAAACTTTCCGGACGACAGTTTCTGTCAGACCGAATCTAAGGTGTGCGATCAGGTGTAGCCCCCCCCCCCCCCCCCCCCCCCGCCCCCACTTCCTGAATCCACCGTTTGTTTGTATGTTGGCCTCCGATAGCATCGTCGCCCAGAAACGAGCAATATCAAAAAGTATGAGCATGATTCAACCGGATAGGACGCTATTAAGGCTACAAGCCCTCGCTCTCACCCCCTCACCTCCTTTCTTGCTGCAGAGTTCAAAGGTTGCCATGGTTACTGTTGAGTGGGAGTGGGTGGGGGGGGTTTGGTCCCAGCGGGGGTGAACACAATGCCCCGTAGCAGGGTGGGGAGAGGCACACCGACCTTTGACCCATCGAGGTCTCAGCGCCGGAGCACGGGGGGGGGGGGGATTAGGTCCGAGTCGATCCGCGGATTGGCGGCAAGGGGGGGGGGGGGGGGGGTTTGTGGGCGGAGCCGCGCTCAGCGACTCGTGCCGGCTGCCTCCTGGATTTCACAGGGCCCTGGGCGAGGGAGATAGCCGCCCCTCTAATCCCCCCCCCCCCATACACCTTGGCTCCCGCACGTTTCTCAGATAGCGGATCTTTTGTGTCAGATCTTTGCAGCTGCCGCCGCCGTAGCTTGTAACGAAGACGCGGGGCTTTGTGTGTGTGTGTGTGTTGAAGTAGCATGTCTGGAATCAGGTTCCGGAGGGTTTTGTCCGTCTTTTCTCAACGTTCCCACAAGGTCAGGTCAAGGTGAGCGCAGAGATAAGCGCAAGGCCGCTTCAAAAATGGCGGTGAATCGACGTCGACGTGTTCGCTAAGTTTCACATACATTTTCAAGTGAAAATACAGAACTGAAAACGCACCTATAGGAAGGTGCTCCGACGACGCAGTAACGGGGTAAAGCGCAACTTTTTGAAAATGCGTCCTCGCCATGGACAATTCCACTTTTCCAAAGTGTTGTTGACTCTATCTTCCACGTAAATGGGGGGATTGAAGAAAAGTCAACTTTTTGAAAATGC
The DNA here is from genome assembly GCF_963422515.1 of Blennius ocellaris. NCBI lineage: Eukaryota > Metazoa > Chordata > Actinopteri > Blenniiformes > Blenniidae > Blennius > Blennius ocellaris. The sequence goes on along the minus strand of NC_137673.1, from coordinate 7,796,565 downwards.
TTCAAGTCCGCAGAAACAAGGGAAAACACAAATGCCGTGTCTGTTTGAAACATGTAAATGCAACTTTTTGAAAATGCTCCAACTCAGTCTTCGTGGAGATTGAAGAAAAGTCAACTTTTTGAAAATGCTTCAAGTCCACAGAAACAAGGGAAAACACAAATGCCGCGTCTGTTTGAAACATGTAAATGTAACTTTTTGAAAGTGCTGCTCCTTTGTCTCTGTGGAAACCGGCGCAACTGCACTTTTCATAAATGCTGTGTCTTTGAGGAAATGAGGGTGCATCTTTTCGTAAATGCTCCAAATCTGTGGAAATGGGGAAAACACAACGTTTTTTTGAAAATGTCTGGATCTTCTTTCCCACTTAGTCTGCATAGGAATGGGAATACAATCTGTCTCTGTTGAAACACACCTTTTTGAAATCGTCCAGAAAAGCAACTTTTCGTAAACTGTCCAACTCCATAACTCCATCGTGAAGTGTGGGGGAAAACAGAACTTTTCTGAAATGCTGCGACTGCATATTTGCACTATGGTCGTAGTAACTAGTTGTTCTGCACATGCTCAGTAGACGGACCCCCCCACCCCCCCACCCCCCCTCCATACTCTGCTGGACTTGGTACTTTTATTTTGAAATGCATTTGCTTTCTGGGTCTGTCTTTCAACTCCCCAACCACCCATTATCCCCGCGACGCTGCTCAGCGTTCTCAAGTTACGCCGCTGCTTTGCCATATTTACCGTTGCCATGGCGACGGCACGCCACATGACAACAGCGGATGAAGACCTGACATTGCGTCCCGGGCTTCAGAATTGAACTCGTGCGAAGCGAATGGAAGCAAATCTTTAAGACAGATTTCCGACTATTCATTGATTCTCTCTAAAAAAAAAAATACATCTATTTAATTGAATCCTTCTTCTTGATCATTTTTAAGTGGGCTATTCACCCACGTTCAACTTTTTTTTCTTTCTATTGTGGCTGTATTATGAGAGTGACTTCCTTCTGGGGAAAAGTGAAACTTCAACGCTCAGCAGAATTCTCACAGTTTGGAAAAGGTACGCGAGGGCCGGCGGAGCCACATAACGGGGTCATTTTCAATTCCGCCGAGCTTGCAAGACTCGAATTATCCCGACACGGATACATCCTATCTGCATATCTGGGGGTTAAGTTGAAAACACAAAACACAGAGGTCAGATAATGTTTTTTTTTTTTTTTTACTAGAAGTTCATCATCTTAAATCCAAGAGTTTGTAATCTGTAGGAACAAAGGGAACATTTTTCAAAACTTGACCAGGATTTTTGTGCAGCAGGCAAAGAGCGAATGTGGCCAGTACGGTACGGCACGTTACGCTGCAGTATGGTATAGTAACGTGCGGCACAGTTCTGCATGGTACAGTACGGTGTGGTATAGTATGGCATGGTACAGTACAATGTGTGGGATGGTACGGCATGGTGCAGTATGGTGCAGTATGGTGTGGTACAGTATGGTGTGGCATGACATGGTACGGTACAGTGTGGTATGGTACGGCATGGTACAGTATGGTGCAGTATGGTGTGGTACAGTACAGTGTGGTATGGTGTGGTGCAGTATGGTGTGGTACAATACGGTGCAGTGCAGTATGGCACGGTGCAGTATGGTCCAGTATGGTGTGGTGCAGTATGGTGTGGTACAGTATGGTGTGGTATGACACGATACAGTACGGTGTGGTATGGTATGGCATGGTACAGTACGGTGCAGTGCAGTATGGCACGGTGCAGTATGGCACGTCACAGTATGGTGCAGTATGGTGTGGTACACTACAGTGTGGTATGACACGATACAGTACGGTGTGGTATGGTATGGCATGGTACAGTACGGTGCAGTGCAGTATGGCACGGTGCAGTATGGTGCAGTATGGTGTGGTACAATATGGTGTGGATGACACGATACAGTACGGTGTGGTATGGCATGGTACAGTGCAGTGCAGTATGGCACGGTGCAGTATTGTGTGGTACAGTATGGTGCGGTATGACACGATACATTACAGTGTGGTATGGCATGGTACAGTACGGTGCAGTGCAGTATGGCATGGTGCAGTATGATGTGGTACAGTATGGTGTGGTGTGACACGATACAGTATGGTGTGGTATGGTTTGGCATGGTACAGTACGGTGCTGTGCAGTATGGCACGTCACAGTATGGTGCGGTGTGGTACAGTACGGTGTGGTATGGTATGGCATGGTACAGTACGGTGCAGTGCAGTATGGCACGGTGCAGTATGGTGTGGTACAGTATGGTGTGGTGTGACACGATACAGTACGGTGTGGTATGGTATGGCATGGTACAGTACGGTGCTGTGCAGTATGGCACATCACAGTATGGTGCAGTGTGGTAAAGTACGGTGTGGTATGGTATGGCATGGTACAGTGCAGTGCAGTATGGCACGGTGCAGTATGGTGTGGTACAGTATGGTGCGGTATGACACGGTACGGTACAGTGTGGCACAATACGACATGGTACAGTACGGCACGGTGCCGGTCGGTGTGGTACAGTATGGTGTGGTACAGTATGTCAGGTACAGTACGGTACAGCATGCATGATACAGTATGGTATGGCACAGTACAGCATGGTACAGCACGGTGTGGTATGGCCCAGTAAAGTACGGCACGTTACAGTATGGTCCTGTATGGTACAGTGTGGTGCGGTACAGTTTGGTATGCCACGATTCATTATGGTACAGCAGAGTATGGTGCAATACTGTAACGGTGTGGCAAAGCGTACCCAGCACATACTGTACAATGGAAACAAGCCTTACCAAATCGGTATGGCTTCCAAAAGGAGAAGCGACAACGCGGCCGTCTGCTGACCGGCAGCGACGAGGTCGAGGCTGGAGTTGGACGCCGCCGCTTGGAATGAGAACGTTTTACCAAAACAATGGTATTGCTCGGTACGCCAAAGGATTCCGCGCCGGTTCATTACCATCGCAATGTACGCATAACACATACCTGCGCCTACTCACAACCCAACGTACATTTCCACCATACATCCTGCAGTGGAGCCATGCAACGGATTTGGGTCTGGGGTATAGTCCTTGGGTTGGGTCCTTTGACACCCTTTGACAGCCTTTGAAGTGTCAAAGGGTGTCAAAGGGTGTCAAAGGGTACCCTTTGAAACACATGGAAACTGGAACTGTACTGCAGTGTGCCGGAGAAAAGAGACTTTTCCAAAGGGGTATGGCGAGGGGGGACAGTTGAGGGGTGGGGGGGGGGGGGGGGGGGTTATTTACTGCGCGGCCCAGGCGACCTGTCCCGTCCTCACGTCCCGGCCCCGCCAGATTAGATGCAGCCGGCGGCGGCTGCCAGAGCGGGCCGAGATTGATGGAGAACACGGAGCGCCGCGGAGGGCCGCCGCAGAATCCTGAACAGAGCCTGCGGGAACCAGCCGCCAGCGCCTCTCCCTTTTTATCGCTCTGTTGCTCTATCTGGCAACCCCCTCAGCCCAACCCCCCCCTCAAACCCCCCCCATACACACTTTTTCTGTCACTCTGCCACTTTCTGCAGCCCTGTTTTTCTGTTTCTCTGTCACTCCGTCGCCCTCCCCCGAAGACGCTGCCTCAGCAAGCTTCAGCAGATTTGGATGTCATGAAAACTGCAGGTGTGTGTGTGTGTGTGTGTGTGTGTGTGTGTGTGGGGGGGGGGGGGGGGGGTTGGGGTGTAAGAGCAAGCAGGAATATGGTCTCAATAAATAATTCCCTGTTTAAGATGGGTTGTGCAGAAAGTTAACTGAGATGGATGCTCCCGTGTGTGTGTGTGTGTGTGTGTGTTGTGTGTGTGTGTGTGTGTGTGTGTGTGTGTGTGTGTGTGTGTGTGTGTGTGTGTGTGTGTGTCAGCATAGATGTACCGCAGCTTCCAAGCTGCGCGGCTGAAGAACTTAAAAAAAAAAAAAAAGAGAGAATAGTAACAAATTTTTTTTAATTGTAATTTTGGAACTTTGTATTGTTTGCTCGATTTTTGAAAATGGCTCTGTCTCTGTGAAAAAGGGGACAAACACAACTTTTTGAAAATGCCTGACACACGAAAGTGCTCGTTCGGTCTCCGTGTGGAACGAGGACAGTGCAACTTTTTGGAAAATGCTCTAACACGGGAACCTGGGGGAAAATTGCCACTTTTTGGAAAATGCTCCAATGCCGTCTCCGTGGAAATGGTGGGAAAATGCAACGTTTTGAAAAAAGTTGCCTTCTCCTTAAGAAATGTGGGGGTCGACGCAACTTTTTGAAGACGCTCCAAATCCGTGGAAATGAAAGCATGCTGGTTTTTCAAAACTGCTCCCAAGGTGGATTATTGAAAAAAAATTATAATAATAATAAAAAGGAATAGTAACAATTTTTAAAAATTGTAAATCGTAACTTTGTATTGTTTGCTCAGTTTTTGAAAATGGCTCTGTCTCTGTGAAAACGGGGGCAAACGCAACTTTTTGAAAATGCCTGTGACACGAAAGTGTTCATTTGGTCTCCGTGTGGAACAAGGACAGTGCAACTTTTGGAAAATGCTCCTTAAGAAATGTGGGGGGAACACAACTTTTTGAAGATGCTCCAAATCCGTGGAAATGAAAGAACGCTGGTTTTTCAAAACTGCTCCCAAGGTGGATTATTCAAAAAAAAAAAAAATGCTCCGGATCATCTCCCTCTGTCAACGTCTGCCTGTGTTTGCACTCTAATAATAATTCTGATGCTGCAGTGATGCGAGTTGGCAAACGATGGGAGATAGTCTTCTGTGTGTGCGTGTGCGTGTTATGTGTGTGTGTGTGTTGTGTGTGTGTGTGTTATGTGTGTGTGTGCGCTGAACAAACTGCACTGGCAGGGTTTTGTCGGCGTCCCCAGGGCAGAAGACACATGAGTCAGCGGCCAGTAGGATTTATAGCCAATTGATTAAATTAGCATTTGTTCTGCTTCTGGGGAAGCAGCCTGTCAGTATCAACATACACTGAAACATACACACACATACACACACACACACGGGCGAGCAAACGTGCACCTGGAAGAAACGAGACAATGAAGATGGGGGGGGGCGGGGGGGGGCTGGGGGGGGGGGGGGGGGGCAAAAAGTCCACCAAGACACAGTAGACAATTAGCAATGATGTCAATAAGTCGGCGTGATTAACACGGGGATCCCTGGGATGTAAGTACTCGAAGAAACAAATGCACCCCCCCACCTTCTTCGACTGAGCAGAGGTGTGGGGGGGGGGGGGGTTGGTCGCACACGCGGGACTTTGCTGACAAGCCTTTTTTATGACATTCATCAAAGCCATCTGCCATTTTCCGCTCAATTAATTTGTTATGGGAAGTGGGATCAATTAAGTGCGGCACCGTAATGGCTTTATATCCTTGTTTCCCTTTTATAGCCCAATATTTTTCTGCGCTCCACTCTGGCATGAAAAGGCGAAATCGATATCCCCGGCTATTTTCCCCTCCCGTGGACTAATTTGTTTTTTTGCCACTCTCTTGGTAGTGTGATAAACTGGCTGTAATGAGGGTGTTGGGGGTGGGGGTGGGGGGGGATCCACGACGTCAGAGTCACCGGGTGACTGTCAAAATAAAAGTAGCGAGTCCCAGGAGAATATGGACCGGGAGTCATGACAACTCCGGAGAGAAGACGTCGTTCTTGATGTCTGGAAATATTTTCTCTGTCGACAAAGAGACGGAGCCTTTTCAAAAAAAAAAGTTGTTTCCGTGGAGACGACGTCCGAGCTTTTTGAAAGAAAATTTGCATTTCTCTGCCCGTTTTTCGTGGCGTCGGAGCGTTCTCAAAAGATGTTCAGGTTTCTCCCGTTTGCGTTTCTCCCGCACTTTCAAAAAGTTGCGTTTTTAACCCCATCACCCCCCCCCCCCCCCCCGCTTCCAAAACGTCCACGTTGCGCCCCCTCTACACGGAGACGGGGTAGGAGCGTTTTCGATGCGTTTCCCCTCACGTTTCCATGGAAACGGAGTTGGAGCATTTTCAAAAAGTAATGCGTCTCACCCCACATTTTCAGAAAGTTTTCTTTCCCCCCCATTTCCACGGAAACGGAGCATTTCCAACGCATTTCTGTCTCCCCCCACCATTGAGCGTTTCCACAGCGTCCCGCCGTCCCATGTTTCCGCGGAGATGGCGTGAAAACATAAGAAAAAAAAAAAAAGTAATTTCTCTTGACTGAGTTGGAGCACTTTCCAAAAAGTTTTTCACGTCACGTAAAGGAAACCCCCAAACCCTCTCTTTTTCTAAACTGTAAAATGTTTGCGCAACCCTTTGATGAGCTACTGGGCCCTTTGATGAGCTACCGGGTCCTTTGATGAGCTACCGGACCCTTTGATGCGCGGACACTCCACTAAAGTTGCCGCGGTATCAGGAGGGATTGACCTCTGCTCTGTTATCACGCGACACATCGCCGACGCGCGAGTGGCTTTGGTCGAGGGCGCCGGCGATAAGGACAACGGCGGCATGGCGGAGTTTGACAGTGATGGGTGAGGCGGCCATTAGTACGAGTGTCACGAGCCCCCGGCCCGGCTTCACCCTGACCCCTGCGACGTATCGATCCCTCCCCAGTTAAGCCTCCTGATGGGCTTTGACGATATGAAGAATTGTGTGTGTGTGTGTGGGGGGATTCGCCACGCGGGTGTATTTACGCGTGTGCATGACTTTTCGACCATCATTACTCCCGGAGAACGCCCCCAATGACATTGGCGTATTGATTTTGACATCATCTGGTCGGGGTGAGGCCCTCCGAGAAGCCGGGTCTTAAACCAAAGTGTCACCTTGTCACCGAGCGGCACGCGGAAGTGAACCGACGCTCTGTTCCAGTTGCCACTTAAAGAGACGGCGGCATTTAAAAATTTTTTTTTTACAACATTTTCCTCATGTGGTTTGTTCCAATGGGAAACGATGGGAATTCATCTATCCTTCCTTAAAGTCCTCGTGAAATGTAAAACACTACTTTGCAAAAAACGATAGTTGGGCAACTACTTGTAAGGTTCCTCCGACTCTGCCCCACCACTGTTGTCGCATAACAAAGTTATTTGAATTTTGAATCTCCAGCCGACGAAGTCGGGGGAATCCTTCTTAGTGGGAGAAAAGGAGCACAGGCGGCAGGAGCGGCTAGCGGGAGCCGCTAGCTCGGGCGGCTAGTAGACGATCACGTAATACCTGGACTCATCTTCGGTGATTCCGCGCAGTCGGAAAAGCGCTTCGACATGATCCAGGAAGCCGGTCGTTCTGCCAAAAGTCAGGAGCCTCAAAGGTTCAAAGGTGAAAACTGGCGGCTGCTGAGGCTTAGGAGACGAGGAGACAAGGAGACGAGGACGAATGGAGGACGAAGCGTCTTCTGCTTCCTCAAACATGTTCCAGACGAGGTCACCAATGGCAGAACGACCCTTCTGTGTCTTCTTCATCAATCACTGGGTTTGAAATGATGATGATGATGAAATATGGTTAAATTCAGCCTCTTCGTGGTCAAAACTCTGATCCTCCATAATGTAAACACAACTTGGGCGTGTGCACAACCCGTGACATCACTCTATTATTGTCAGAAGCTCCGCCCAGCAGCGGAAATACCAACGTTTATCGGCTATTTTCTTGCAGATTGCCGTGCTTTAACATTTTACCCTTCGGCCAGTTAGCATAAAAATGTTACTAGAAGCGACAGCCAGAGTGTTTTGGAGGTCGAGTTTTCATTTCACTAGGACTTTAAGCAACCAGCAGATGGCGGTAAGGCAACTTTTTGCATGCAAGCTGCCATTAAATCCAAAAGAAGAAGAATATGAAATTTGGAATATGGCCGACCATCCGCAACAGCGCACATAAAGTGGACCAATCGCCGTCTTTTAATGTGAAAGGGTGAAGCTAAAAACCACAGCTTAGGGCGAGAAATAAGTCGCGTGAGATTAGAGTCAAATGTCTCGTCCACAGACTCGCTGTGAAACATGTGGGGGGGCTGAGCGGCTCAGGAAGACGAGTGTCGGGACGTCTCATGGTTTCTCATGTTACACCATTTTTCAAATTGGCGTTTCCCAAGCCCGTTTCCATGGAGACAGAGTTGGGGCACTTTCAAAAAAATGTGTTCTGCTCTGCTCCCCCCCCTCATTTCCATGGAGACTGAGTCAGAGCTTTTAAAAAACTAGCGTTTTCCCCGTTTCAACAAGGAGGTTGAGTCGGCGTATTTTCAAAAAGTTGCATTTTTCTCTGTTTCCATGGAGGCTGATCATTTTCAAAAAGAAGCATTTTCTCCAGTTTCATAGAAATAGCTTGGGAGCACTTTCAAAAGGCTGCATTTTCTCCTGTTTCAATTGAGATTATTCGGGAAACGTTTTCAAAAACTTGCCTTTTCCTCATTTCCATGGACACAGAGTCAGTGGTTTTAAAAAGAGTTGAAATGCGTTCAAAAGGTTGCGTTTCCCCCTCTCCTATGGAGACACAGAGGGAACATTTAAAAAAATCTGCATTATCTCCTGTTCACATGGAGATGGCGTTGCATCATTTTCAAAAAGTTGCCTACCATGGAGGCAGAGTGAGTGTTCTCAGAAAGTTGTGTTTTTCCTGTTTCCATGGAGACTGAGCATTTTCAAAAAGAAGCATTTTCTCCAGTTTCATAGAAATAGATTGGGATCACTTTCAAAAGGTTGCATTTTCTCCTCTTTCAATGGAGATCATTCGGAACGTTTTCAAAAAGTTGCCTTTTCCTCATTTCCATGGAGACAGAGTCAGGAGTTTTAAAAAGTCAAGAGACAGAGTTGAAACGCGTTCAAAAAGTTGCGTTTTCACCCCGTCTCCATAGAAAGGGAGCCAGAACATTTTCAAAAACTCTTGTTTATTCTTATTTTTTTACCCCTTTCAAATCCAACGAGAAACAACAGTCGCTGCAGTTTTTTTTTCTTCTTCCAACCCAGAGGTCAAAGCCTCCCATTGTTTTCGAAAGTGCGCTTAAGCAGCGACTGCGCCGGAAAACGCAATTCATCACTTGATGGATGATGAACCCGTTTTAATTTTCGCCAAACGGCACTGTGTCGCTGCGCGAAACGGCACAATCATTTGGTTTTTGTATCGGAGCCGGCGGCGTTCTACCGGAACCGAGGAAAATCAATGTCGGTCCGCCGCCCAAACTTGCCTGCCACTCCCGCCTCAAGTTTCTTTTTTTTTTTGTTTGTTTGTTTTTGTTTTGACAGCCAGAAGAAGTATGTAACGGCGCACAGTAATAGGAAAAATGAAAACACTGCTCGGTAATGGATTTTCAAAACAAATAAATAAATAAACAAAGGAAAACAATGGGTGGCTGTGAGCACCGGGAGGTACGACCAACCTGCAACACACTGAAATAAATGACTGCGCTTTTATCTTTAAAATATCAATACATCATTAATCGCCATGATTTATTGATTTGCTTTGTTTCGCCACTATAAACAAATGAGTCATTTCCACAAAAAAAAAGCTTGTTTTCTTTGGAAAACGCTCCCACTTTGTGTCTATGGACACTGAAGAAATCGCGCTATTTTTTGAAAAGGGCTCCGTGGTAATGGTAGAAAACGCATCTTTTTGAAAATTCTTCAATTTTGTGTCCATGTCGACGGAAAAAAACAAACAAACAAACAAAAAAAACTGAACCCCTTGAAAGCGCTTCCAAATCCGTGGTCAAAAAACAAGTTTTTGAAAATGCTCCATCTTTGTGTCCGTGTTGGCAGAGGACTATGCAACTTTTTGGAAATGTTCCAGCTCAGTTTCCCTGGAAACAACGGAAATCGCTTTGACTCCGCCTTTGTGAAAATGGGGGAGGTGGCAACTTTTTGAAAAGGCTCCGTCTACGTGGAAATGGGGGGAGGGTCTCCGACTCCGACTTGTAAAAAATTATTGTTCTGCACATGCTCAGTAGAGACAGTAAAAGCAACGTTTCCACCAGAGAGTCATGACTCCCAGTTCATATTCTCATGGGACTTTTATTTTGACAGTCACCGTAACAAAAATCCAACTTGGTCGTCCAACCATACAAAAGTCTGTTAACATTCATAGCACATTGTTGTCTGCGTGCATGCGTGTGTGGTTTTATTACACCAATCCAATGGCACCATCTTGTGGCCTGACATGCCAACTACATAGTTTTCAGCACTTCTGCAACTTTTCCGCACGAACGGACATTGTTTTCGAAAATGATGCATTTCGATTTTAAAACGCTCTAAAGGAGACATTCGGCGCTGAAGGAGATAAAGGACAGAAGTTTCTTTGGTAATCAAGAAGTGAGGGGGGGGGGTGAGGGGGGGGACCTGTCCAACCTGGCAACCCGTCCAGACCGGCCGCAGATTAAAACCCCATCGATCCGACTGTAATTTATTTATCAATTCAAGCAAAAATTAAACATTGACCTCGTTCTTTGAGAACCCCTCCTTTTAATCTCGTCGGACTCGGTGACTCGAATACCAAGCGAGCAGTCAGAACCCCCCCCACCCCCTCCCCCCACCTCTACCCCCTACCCCCACCTCCTCCTTCATTCCCAGAAACGAGTCTTCCCCATTTCCACCCCCCCCCCCCTTTCTTCTCGCTCGCCAGCTCAACCGCCAGCCGATTCAAAGATCCTCCGAACCCCTAGGACTTCCCGACAATAAACAACTCGTACGTTTCCGAACAGAAAAACCACCCCCCCCCCCCCCGATTCCTGCCGTCCGTATTCTCGCCACTCCTTCTGATCTTTTCATGTCGGCTACCGCCGTCTTTCGCTCTACGCCGCTGATTTTACTCACAAATACCAAAACGTACCGACGCACCCTGCAACTTTATCTTTTTTCTCATCGGCACATCAAAGAGTCGTCTCTCCTCCGCGGCCCCTCTCGCCCTTCTCGAGGAGGTTCCTCTAATCCCGCTGACTCCCAATAAACAAAACACTCATCGCATCTTTATGAACCTCCGTCTAACCCCCCACCCCCTCTACCTTTCCCCCCTTCCCGGCACGGATGGAATAATAAGATTTCCTCCCTCGCGTGGGACAAACCCTGTCCTCACCTTACACCCCCGTCGTCCTCGCCCCTTCCCCGATCCCCTCCACCGCCACCGGCCCTGTAATCCAATTAAAAGCCCATTAGGGCCAAATGAATAGCGGCGGATTTAATTAGCTGGCGGCGGCGGCGGCGAAGGTTGGCTTGGCGGTTTGAGGGGGCGGGGGCAAGAACCCGGAGGGAGACGCCTTTAACCCCGCGGGGAGCGTCGGATGGCGAAGTTGGCAGAGGTCCTGCCTGTGAAATGGATTTATTTATTTATTTACCTCTGCGGGCCGCTAACTAATGAAGGATTGGCGATAAACGGATCGGTTCCGGCGCTCGGCGGAATGGCACTAATTCGCCCGCACAAGTTGAAAAGAGAAGTTGAGGAAACACGTTTTTTAAAGGGGTTCACCAAGACCCAGCGTCGGGTACGAAACCACACTATGTAGAGATTTCCCCGATACGGTAGACTCCATTCACGTCACGGAATTGTGGGGTACCTTGTGGTAGCTCCCGACACATGTGTCCATAGATCCCGCTCATGTGAAAATCTTTTCTATCTCGGAGAGGGTAGAGGCTGGGGGGGTGAAACGGCAAAAACCCCTAAAGTTTGGTGGCCTTCCTTGCCTTGCCTTGCTTTGCACCTCCTCCTCCTCTTCCCTTCCTCTCGCTCCAGAAACTGGATGCAACCTCTCCTGCTGCAGCCTCCCAATGTGCAGAGTCAGCAGTGTCGTCAGCGTAACCCACCGTGGCATTTGCATCATGCCCCTCTGTGAGTGTGTGTGTGTGTGTGTGTGTGTATGTGTGTGTGTGTGTGTGTGTGTGTGTGTGTGTGTGTGTGTGTGTGTGTGTGTGTGTGTGTGTGTGTGTGTGTGTGTGTGTGTGTGTGTGTGTGTGTGTGTGTGTGTGTGTGTGTGTGTGTGTGTGTGTGTGTGTGTGTGTGTGTGTGTGTGTGTGTGTGTGTGTGTGGCCCCTAATGAAGAGAGACAGTCTCTGCTGGGGTCCCTTTTTTTCGTGTGTTGTCGGATACAGTCGGCAGACGGTTGTTTGTGTATGCGTTCGTTCCCGCGGTTCTTTGCTGTTGGGTGTATATACATAAAAGTGTGTGTGTGTGTGTGTGTTCATGTGTGTGTGTTTGTGAAATGAGATCCAGGTCCCGGCCTCTCCATTTCTCTCTGCAGGTAATAAAAATATAGAGTGCCCTCCAGATCCCTTTATAGAGAGAGAGTTGAGACCGCAGCGAAATCTAGGACAGGCTCCATTGATTTGGAGGCTACAGTATTACTAGCCATCACAGCCCCGGCAATATGAGAGGCCTTTTTTTTTTTTCTTTTTTTTTCAAATCACACAGCTTCCCTGAGCCCAGAGGGACGAAGAGGAGGAGGAGGAGGAAGAGGAGGGGGAGGAGAGGGAGGCTATACCTACTTTGTTTCCTCTCCTCTGCTTCCATTGCCACAAAGTGAAGATGCACTGAGCCCACTTTTCTAAAGGACGAGTACAAACCTTTAGCCACTTTCTGATACTGAACACCAATACCAGTACTAACCTTTAGCAACTTTCTGATACCGAATACCAATACCAGTACTAACCTTTAGCCACTTTCTGATACTGAACACCAATACCAGTACTAACCTTTAGCAACTTTCTGATACCGAATACCAATACCAGTACTAACCTTTAGCCACTTTCTGATACCGAAAACCAATACCAGTACTAACCTTTAGCCACTTTCTGATACTGAACACCAATACCAGTACTAACCTTTAGCCACTTTCTGATACCGAATACCAATACCAGTACTAACCTTTAGCCACTTTCTGATACCGAATACCAATACCAGTACTAACCTTTAGCAACTTTCTGATACCGAATACCAATACCAGTACTAACCTTTAGCCACTTTCTGATACCGAATACCAATACCAGTACTAACCTTTAGCCACTTTCTGATACTGAACACCAATACCAGTACTAACCTTTAGCAACTTTCTGATACCGAATACCAATACCAGTACTAACCTTTAGCCACTTTCTGATACCGAATACCAATACCAGTACTAACCTTTAGCAACTTTCTGATACCGAACACCGATACCAGTACTAACCTTTAGCAACTTTCTGATACCGAATCCCAATACCAGTACTAACCTTTAGCTACTTTCTGATACCGAATACCGATACCAGTACTAACCTTTAGCTACTTTCTGATACCGAATACCGATACCAGTACTAACCTTTAGCCACTTTCTGATACCGAATACCAATACCAGTACAAACCTTTAGCAACTTTCTGATACCGAACACCGATACCAGTACTAACCTTTAGCAACTTTCTGATACCGAATCCCAATACCAGTACTAACCTTTAGCTACTTTCTGATACCGAATACCGATACCAGTACTAACCTTTAGCAACTTTCTGATACCGAATCCCAATACCAGTACTAACCTTTAGCTACTTTCTGATACCGAATACTGATACCAGTACTAACCTTTAGCTACTTTCTGATACCGAATACCGATACCAGTACTAACCTTTAGCAACTTTCTGATACAAAATACCGATACCAGTACTAACCTTTAGCAACTTTCTGATACCAAATACCGATACCAGTACTAACCTTTACCTACTTACTGATACTGAATGCTGAAACCTGTACTAACCTTTAGCAACTTTCTGATACCGAATACCGATACCAGTACTAACTTTTAGCAACTTTCTGATACCAAATACCGATACCAGTACTAACCTTTAGCAACTTTCTGATACCGAATACCGATACCAGTACTAACCTTTAGCAACTTTCTGATACAAAATACCGATACCAGTACTAACCTTTAGTTACTTTCTGATACCGAATACCGATACCTGTACTACCCTTTCGCTACTTGCTGATACCAAGCACTGATACGAGTACTAATCTTTAGCTACTTTTTGTTACCAAGTACCGATACCAGTACTAACCTTTAGCTCCTTGCTGATACTGAGTACCAATACGAAACCTAATCTTGAGCTACTTTCTGATACCGAATACCGACACGAGTACTAAGCTTTCACGGGTACGTACTTGGACCCGATACTGTTGTCAGTATCGGTGCATCCCTACCTCAAAGTGTAATCATATATTTTGCACTTATCCTCCTGGTCCTACAATCAAACCTGTTCATCTTGGAGAAGCACCGCGAGCAGAGTCCGACAGGATTGTCAACAATGAATCGAATTGAAATTTACATTTTGATTTAGCGAGCCGGGCCCGGCGGCGCGTCGCACCGCTCCCGGGTCCATTAAACGTGTTAAAAGCCCATTGTGTGGATTTCCCAAATGTCAATGGCATTCTCTTTCTCAATTTGGTTTCCTTCCAACTGAAGTGATTGGTGCCATTTCAAGAAAAAATAAAAACCTGAGCTTTTCACACTTCAAAGGTGTGGGGGGGGGGGGGGGGTGTTTTTCATAGTGTCTAGTCCTCTTGGATAGGGCTCTTCCAGATCTCTTGAGAACGTTGGAGTGTTCCGGGTCAGGGCCAAGAACCGACCCCCCCCCCCTCCCCCACCCCCCCTCGTCTGGCTAAATAAGATAAGACCCTGTCATTGTATCCCTCCACTCCACAGCCCTGACCGCATCAAATATTCATGGGCCCACAGCAGACTCTTAAGTAAACTGGCCAATTTGTTGCGGAAGACGTGCATTAAGATTGGCTGGGCCGATACGCGACTGCCCCTGCCTCCCCCTCCCCCGGGGGTTTGGCGTTTGGGGCGGGGGGGGGGGGACCAGACAGGGGTGGCCGGCTGCCATTTTGGCTCTCCCGTCTCTATTGTTGCGGCACGTGGCCGGTCTGGTGGTGAAAACGGGGTGGGGGGGGAGGGGGGGATAAGAAGAGGTCTGACTCTTGGCCCGTGCTGGAGGACGGCGAATGGGAAGAGGAGTGGCGTCGAGATGCCGCCACGCGACGGCCGCCGTTAGCATATGGATGAGTTGTCAGACAACTTAGTCGATCGTATCACGGAGGCAGACAAACACACACACACGGCATCGCCCCAAAAAAACCCACTAGATTTCCACGGATGGCCCGTCTTCACATTATATCCGCCCCGAGGACAGAAGTTGACAAATCGCTAAAGTGCGTTTTTTTGTTTCGCTTTACGGGCGCGGAAGTTGAGCGGCGCGACTTTACGCTCGCCGATCCCCCCCCGTAGGGCGCGCGGTGGAAAACGAGCTGAGGAAGCATGTCTTCTGTATAAAAGACGAAGGTGAAGACAAGGAGGAGAGAAGCTTCAGGAAACTCCTCGGCTAGCGGGTCACTCCCGCGGAGGACCGGCGGGCGTTTCGAGGGCTGACCCCCTTCCCCCGGCAGCCGGCTCGTCATCTGGCAACCGGCGGGAACTCGCGGGGGGATTGGCCAGACGCTGGTTGTGAATATTAAATGTGACATTAGTTTACCGAGAGAAGAAAGGGGAAAAGGAGGGGTACTAATAACACTAATGCGAGGTGAAACCGGCTTGCGCTTTATTTCCCGCTCTTTGTCGCTTTTTTTTTCGCTCTTAAAATTTTGTCGCGGAAATCCACAAAACGCCATTCACACCAGCTGGAACTTGAATTCGCCGGCGTGTAAAGAGCTTATTCCTTACGCCCTCTGAGAGGTTTGATTGTCGCCTCAATGGGCTCCGCGCTGATGAGGCCATTTACATGCTAATAGCCGCGCGCTGCGATTTTCCTATCATGTATGTAAATGAACACATTTCCCCCCCCCCCCCCCCCCCTTTAGATCCATGTTGGCTAAATACAAACAGCCGACAATATGCTGACTACATGTTCGACGCCGGGTTTATTTATCCGTTCGGTAATTAAACACCGCCGCCACGCGCGATTCTCGGTTGATAGGCTTGTTAGCATTCATTAAGTCTAACGAGGGACGCAAATCAATCCATCACACCTGTGGGTTTCTGACACGCGCGCGCACTCGCGCGAAGTTCCGCCCCTCCTTCGGCTGAAAGGCTTGAATAACGGATAAACACGCGGCGTGGGAGTGTTTGTGTCGGAGGAGCGCTTATTAAAGAGAGGGAAATGCCGAAGAAAAAGGTAAGTATGAAGGCAGAGCGGCGTGGGTGAGGATGAGGATTATTCTGAGCTCTGCCATCTGTAAACAGGCGGACAGGTTTGTTTCCCGCCGCGAGAAAAAGCAGCGTAAACAAACAATGAACGACGGCAGACGGCGCGCTCAAGATGAAAATAAGGACCGTGTTCGGGCCTCTCGATCGGGACTCTCTGGGCCTAAATTGAATGGAATTGGACGTTTATTTCGGACGTGTGGGCACAAAGGAAATTATCCAGACAATAATGACAAAAGTACATAAAAAAAACACACAAGACAAATAAAAACAACAGGCCCCAAAAATAAGTCATTCAATAAATAGATAATGCCCAACCACAACCGAGAAGGAGTAGGACGAAGCCTAAGCTCATTTACTCCTACCCCCTTTTCCACCTCAACAATGAATCGTTTTATATATATGTACATATATATACAGATTTACCAGACAAATTGTAAACATGTAATGTATAAATATCAATAAATAAATCTTTTGTATATGTATATATATGTATAAGGTTAGGGTTAATATGAAAATATGAAGAGGAGGATATATGCTAAAGGATTTCAGGGCTCACACACCAACAATGCTACGTGCTAAAGGGTTTCAGGGCTCACACACCAACAATGCTACGTGCTAAAGGGTTTCAGGGCTCATACACCAACAATGCTACATGCTAAAGGATTTCAGGGCTCACACACCAACAATGCTACGTGCTAAAGGGTTTCAGGGCTCATACACCAACAATGCTACATGCTAAAGGGTTTCAGGGCTCACACACCAACAATGCTACGTGCTAAAGGGTTTCAGGGCTCATACACCAACAATGCTACGTGCTAAAGGGTTTTCAGGGCTCATACACCAACAATGCTACATGCTAAAGGATTTCAGGGCTCACACACCAACAATGCTACGTGCTAAAGGGTTTCAGGGCTCATACACCAACAATGCTACATGCTAAAGGATTTCAGGGCTCACACACCAACAATGCTACGTGCTAAAGGGTTTCAGGCTCACACACCAACAATGCTACGTGCTAAAGGGTTTTAGGGCTCACACACCAACAATGCTACGTTGCTAAAGGGTTTCAGGGCTCATACACCAACAATGCTACATGCTAAAGGGTTTCAGGGCTCACACACCAACAATGCTACATGCTAAAGGGTTTCAGGGCTCACACACCAACAATGCTACGTGCTAAAGGGTTTCAGGGCTCACACACCAACAATGCTACGTGCTAAAGGGTTTTAGGGCTCACACACCAACAATGCTACGTGCTAAAGGGTTTCAGGGCTCATACACCAACAATGCTACATGCTAAGGGTTTCAGGGCTCACACACCAACAATGCTACGTGCTAAAGGGTTTCAGGGCTCATACACCAACAATGCTACATGCTACATGCCAAAGAGTACTGCGGCTCACACACCAAACAATGCTACATGCTAAAGGGTTTCAGGGCTCACACACAACAATGCTACGTGCTAAAGGGTTTCAGGGCTCATACACCAACAATGCTACATGCTAAAGAGTTTCAGGGCTAGTACTGAGCAAGAGTACTGCGGCTCACACACCAACAATGCTACATGCTAAAGAGTACTGAGGCTCACACACCAACAATGCTACATGCTAAAGAGTACTGAGGCTCACACACCAACAATGCTACATGCTAAAGAGTACTGAGGCTCACACACCAACAATGCTACATGCTAAAGAGTACTGAGGCTCACACACCAACAATGCTACATACTAAAGAGTACTGAGGCTCACACACCAACAATGCTACATGCTAAAGAGTACTGAGGCTCACACACTAACAATGCTACATGCTAAGGAGTACCGAGGCTCACACACCAACAATGCTACATGCTCCATGCCTAAAGGGTTTCAGGGCTCACACACCAAAGATGCTCTATGCTACACCCTAAAGAGTACTGAGGCTCACACGTCAAAAATGCTACATGCTAAAGAGTACTGAGGCTCACATGCCAGCAATGCTACATGCTACATGCTAAAGAGTACTGAGGCTCACACACCAACAATGCTACATGCTCATGCTAAAGGGTTTCAGGGCTCACACACCAGCGATGCTCCATGCAAAGGAGTTTAAATATGACTGATACACTCACTGGCAGCATAAATAGACCGTATCGCCCTATAAGTACTATAGATGCAGTAGTACACTGGAGCCATCAAGACTGTTGGACGTACACGTATCGTCGACGTAGGTACTTGATGGCATTCGACAAGTTCCTGGACATGGATTAAGTTGTTGTCACGGAAACTTCATAATGGTCTTTCAAGACTAATAATGTATGATTCTTTGGTTCATATCTTAAAAATGGTTGGTCCAACCTTCTACATTCTAACTCGTCCTCGACTTTTGCTAATCTGAGATACTTTCAGTCTCTTTGTAAAAACGTAAGCTTTGTTCACCTGTATCGGTTGTGTAGGAGAAGGTGTGTGTGTGTGTGTGTGTGTGTGTGCGCCGATGACAGATTCAGAGGTCATACCCATAAAAAGTGAAGGGGGCATTTGAGAAGGGGAGGAAAATCCAATTAAGAACCTCTGAAAAGTCGTGGTGGCACTTCACAAATAACTCTTCTCTCTGGGCAGCCGGTGTGAACGAGTCCGGCCGCCCTAATAATAACACACCGCCTCGAAGTTATAGTCGTCGACTGTATTTCGTCTCCGAAAAGAAGAGTTACGTCCCCCATTCGCTGCCGTGATGAAGGTATTAGTCCCCAGCTACTGTAACGGCCAATCACGAGTGGGCTTTATCCATCATGTGTTTATGCATGTGAACACACACACACACACACACATATAGGAAGACCCATCATTCCCTGAAATACGCGTATTATCCCAAGGTGGATAAAAAAAAAAAAAAAAAAAAATCAATGAAAAGCAATATTCCTATTGGATTTAGTTTATGCCATCGACCTATTTCTGCGAGTCGGCACGTAGATCATCTGTGTCGGCGGCGAGTGGCCGACCTCCTGACCCCCATCCAGGGTCGCCACATTAATGCGCCATCCTGAGCTAGCAAGTTGAGCCGTCATTGGCGTTATGGATTTTGGAGGAGGGTGTCCAATTGAAGTGCCGGGTTTTTTTTTTGCTTTTCTTTTGACCCGTAGGTCAGATTTGGGGTCGTTCTCTTGATGCCCACGTGTCGACTTGTGAAATGAAATTCACAAAAATATTTTAAAAGGTGATATAAGTGGGACCAGGGGGGGGGGGGGATGGGTCAATGTTGCACGCATGGGTCACTTAGTTTACCTTCCACTCAACTTCTGGATCGTTTCATCCAATTCGGGGGTCAACAATTGATCCCTCGCTAAGCCCCGCCCCCAAACGAGCCAAGAGCATTCAACCGTCAACTGCCCGAGCAACAGTAACTAAGGGAGGCGGGACTTATCCAGAGGGGACTTGGCTCCAAAGTCTCCAGAAAAAATGTGTCGATGCAAACTGAAAATGCAATGTATTTAAGTGAACATGCAATTTAGGACCGTTTGAAAAATGCCGAATCACCGCGAATTTGACGTCGTCCTTCATGTAAACACCGGTCGCCCTATGTATTTGTGCATTTATTGGAATCGGGACTGTTGAAGGCTTAATTTATTTGGCGTGAAACATGATGAAACACATCAAAAGGTTTTAAATTGACCAAAATCGCATGTGTTTTTCTGAAAAAGTCTCCAAAATATTATCGTTGTTATTATTATGACTCATTCAAAGGATGCGGATAAGCTCAAGCATGATTAATTAATCATTTATTCACTCGTTATCCATTTTATTTGAATGTCATCAATGTGAACCCCCCCCCCCCCAAAAAAAAGCAGCTTGTATTTAATTGTTTATCATATCAATTGATCTTTGGCTAAGCCCCGCCCCCAAACATGAATATGCCAATAACAACTGCCCGGAAAAGCCCAAATGTGGACGTTCTCGGCTTAAAACGGAGGCGCGGGCGACATTTCCGTGTTGGTTTCTGGACTATTTAAGTCGCCCGAGTGTTTTTTTTTTTTTTCTGATCTTTTGTGTCTGAACCCGACCGTCGCCGAGCGACACGGCGGCGGGAGAGGAAAGTCGTCTGGGAGGATAATGAGTTCCCACTGGCCGGGGCGCCGAGAGGCTACGAAGGTGTTTGTCTCTCTCTCTCTCTCTCTCTCTCTCTCTCTCTCTCTCTCTCTGTTATTAAAGGGTAGAGATACAGAGCCCACAAAGAGACGGTGGAGAAATTCTTTAAACTCAAATGGCTCCCGGTCCGGTCGAACCCCCCCCCCAAGCAGGATTTGGCAGTAATGAGGACCGGCTCCATTCTCGCCACCCTCTCGTCGGCCTCCCTCGCTCCCTCGCTCGCTCCG
Organism: Blennius ocellaris; assembly: GCF_963422515.1. Taxonomy (NCBI): domain Eukaryota; kingdom Metazoa; phylum Chordata; class Actinopteri; order Blenniiformes; family Blenniidae; genus Blennius; species Blennius ocellaris. The sequence goes on along the minus strand of NC_137673.1, from coordinate 7,776,147 downwards.
CCTTCGACGCTACAGACAACAGCTCGCTCTCCCGGGAGAACTCGCCCTGAAAACATGATCCATCACGTCGACAGCTTCCCGGAGTCTTAAAAGTGAAGAAAATATCATGTACTACCCAAAGATAAACTCCCCGTCTCTTTCACTTCTTCCCGTCAGAGCAGGTAGTAAGAAAATTCAACCAAAAAAAAACCCACAAATGTTTTCCTCCTGCCACATTCGATACCTGAGGTTAAAAAAAAACAAAAACAAAAAAGGAGAGAGAGAGAGAGAGAAATCCAGTGTTCATAATCAAAAGGCATCTTAAATCCATCTCGGACTGATATTGTAGCGCCACTTTGAGCCTCACCAGGAAAGCGGTGACACGAGTCAACAGACAGTAAGTCACCCGGCCTGTATATGTCCTTGTAAAAATAAAACTGTACACATTTACGTGTGGTCAAGAGGGATGGGGGATATATATCTATCTATATATAGATATATGATATATGGAGGAATGAAGGACAAAGAACCCGACAGGGGAGATGTTTAATACTGCGGACTTTTTGGGAAAAAAACAAAAGACATTACAGAACGAGGTGAATATCGAGAAACGGTTAATTAAAGGGCGAGCTTATCTTTATTTTGATTTTTTTTTAAAAAGCAACAAAAAAAAAATGAAAGAAAGAACAAGAGGAACATCCGGGAAATACGACAAGAACATAGAAGACGCTGTGACAAACCGGAGCCACCAGGTGGCGGCGATCACACGCTGGTGTCGCGATCGCTTCTTCTTCTTCTTCTTCTGGTGTCATGATCGCTTCTTCTTCTTCTTCTTCTGGTGTCGTGATCGCTTCTTCTTCTTCTTCTTCTTCTTGTGTCGTGATCGCTTCTTCTTCTTCTTCTGGTGTCGCGATCGCTTCTTCTTCTTCTTCTTCTGGTGTCGTGATCGCTTCTTCTTCTTCTTCTGGTGTCGCGATCGCTTCTTCTTCTTCTTCTTCTGGTGTCATGATCGCTTCTTCTTCTTCTTCTTCTGGTGTCGCGATCGCTTCTTCTTCTTCTTCTTCTTCTGGTGTCGTGATCGCTTCTTCTTCTTCTTCTTCTTCTGGTGTCGTGATCGCTTCTTCTTCTTCTTCTGGTGTCGCGATCGCTTCTTCTTCTTCTTCTTCTTCTTCTGGTGTCGCGATCGCTTCTTCTTCTTCTTCTGGTGTCGTGATCGCTTCTTCTTCTTCTTCTGGTGTCGCGATCGCTTCTTCTTCTTCTTCTTCTTCTGGTGTCGTGATCGCTTCTTCTTCTTCTTCTGGTGTCGCGATCGCTTCTTCTTCTTCTTCTGGTGTCGCGATCGCTTCTTCTTCTTCTTCTTCTGGTGTCGCGATCGCTTCTTCATCTTCTTCTTCTGGTGTCATGATCGCTTCTTCTTCTTCTTCTTCTGGTGTCGCGATCGCTTCTTCTTCTTCTTCTTCTTCTGGTGTCGTGATCGCTTCTTCTTCTTCTTCTTCTTCTGGTGTCGTGATCGCTTCTTCTTCTTCTTCTGGTGTCGCGATCGCTTCTTCTTCTTCTTCTTCTTCTTCTGGTGTCGCGATCGCTTCTTCTTCTTCTTCTTCTTCTGGTGTCGTGATCGCTTCTTCTTCTTCTTCTGGTGTCGCGATCGCTTCTTCTTCTTCTTCTTCTTCTGGTGTCGTGATCGCTTCTTCTTCTTCTTCTGGTGTCGTGATCGCTTCTTCTTCTTCTTCTGGTGTCGTGATCGCTTCTTCTTCTTCTTCTTCTGGTGTCATGATCGCTTCTTCTTCTTCTTCTTCTGGTGTCGTGATCGCTTCTTCTTCTTCTTCTTCTGGTGTCATGATCGCTTCTTCTTCTTCTTCTTCTGGTGTCGTGATCGCTTCTTCTTCTTCTTCTTCTGGTGTCATGATCGCTTCTTCTTCTTCTTCTTCTGGTGTCGTGATCGCTTCTTCTTCTTCTTCTTCTGGTGTCGTGATCGCTTCTTCTTCTTCTTCTGGTGTCGTGATCGCTTCTTCTTCTTCTTGTTCTTCTTCTTCTTCTTCTGGTGTCGTGATCGCTTCTTCTTCTTCTTGTTCTTCTTCTTCTTCTTCTGGTGTCGTGATCTCTTCTTTTTCTTCTTCTTCTTTTGGTGTCTTCTTCTTCTTCTGGTGTCGTGATCTCTTCTTCTTCTTCTTCCTCTTCCTCTTCCTCCTCCACCACAGACATTCTTGCCTGTATTCAGTTACGACTCCTCCAAGGTCTGGACGGGTTGAATGGAGGCGGAGGTAAGGAGAGAGAGAGAGAGAGCGAGAGAGGATGGAGGACGAATGTGTTCAGGTGTGTGACGCCTCCGTAACGACTGATAAAGAGACAAAAACGGGGCGGAGAGACTTTTTAAGCGCGCCCAAGGCCGACATGCTCGGATTTATGGTCGGGGGCGGCGTGTTCAAACTCCCGCCGCCGACCTTGTGAAACTCCTAAAAACTCTTTGATTTCACGCGGCGCAGTGACACCGTCCATTTGCGCCGGGTTTTTTTTTTTTATCACGCGAGGAGCAACACACAGACGTTTTTAAGAGGCGCTTAAAAGACAGATCCGCCCTCAGATACTCTCGTGCCGCCGTAAATCTCGCATCTGTGATCCTCAAGGCGCGCGGGAGTTATTGTCCGATTCGCTACCTCTCGTCCGTTTGATGTGTCCAATTTATCCCCTCCCCCCGCACCCCCCCCCCCCCCCCTCGCACCCCCGCTCCCGCCGCCGCAGATCATTTCTCGCCAAGTGGCGAGCGTCGGCGTGGGCGCTTCTGATTCAGACAATCGCCGAATCGTGGCGTTTTCGGCAAACTGCGCTTTTATTTCTGAGCCGCTTTCCGCGACGGCGACTTTGTGTCGACAGGCGGGAAACGCGGGTCGATTTAATGCGTCGGCTTCAAGGTTGTGGATCGACAACGAGAAAAGGAACAGAACATCAAAATCAGAATGCTGACGCGTTGCGAGGTCTCTCCAAAATAAAATGGCTGCCAATATGGAATTATACAGCGAGATCAGAGCGGGAGTCACGACTTCATTTCACTTGTTTTTCGTAGTTTTTTTTTTTCACCTGCTGATGTTACAGTTAACGCTTTAAGAATAAAAGTACTTTTATTTTGTATTGCTTTTTAAAAAAAAAAAAAAAAAACGTTTTGGTATCATACCTCACCAAAAGTTATTGTATAGACCGGAAGTGATTGATTTTGAACAGGAAGTGATAGATTTTTAACCGGAAGTGATTGTGTTTTAACCGGAAGTGGTTTGTTAAACCGGAAGTGACTGTTTTAAACCAGGAAATGACCACTAAAACCCGAAAGTATGCCTGAGTCATGTCTCCATTGCCACTATTTAAAGCCATGGGCATTTGCATCGGTCTCCAGCTGTTATTTTGTCGTCCTCCTCCCATGCAACGGCTGTATCGGAGTGCTATGGACACTGCATTGCAGTTTGTTTGTTTCCAAGGAGTAAAACTGTGTTTGTGTTGTATTGTTTTGTAGATTCACATACAAGTACCCAAATAAATGTAATGCTGGAGTTTGTAAGCTTCTAAAATGAACCCAAATGGTTAAAAATGTCAAAGTTGTCAAAAGAAAATGCTGGAAAACCCTCGAAAATCAACTACAAAAACCGCTGACAGTGTAATGAGATATTTACCATCCTAAATTGTAATTGAAACATCATAAATGTGACATAATAAAGTATTTTTATGTATCTATGATGAATCCCTTTGAAACTATTCCCTTGTTGTTTCCAGTGGTTGCAAATGACGTCAAGACACTGATGCAGACGACTCAACATGCACAGCAAAGTCGTGAAGGTTCGTAGGTGAATTGCGGCTCCAGTTAAATTTGATTTGAAGGAAAGTAACAGAAGACGTCTCTTTTGGTAGTAAAGGTTGGTGCAAAGAAAAGTTGAAGACGGCGTTTCCAAGAGCCTGATCGGAGCATAATGATTAAGCGTGGAGTCGGTGAGGGGGAGGTGAGCGCTCTATTCACAAGAGGGAGACAAAAAAAAAAAAAAAGAAAGACAGAACGGAACAGTCAGAATGTGACAGCGGAGCAGCAACCTTGAAACCTTAGGTGGGCGAGAGAGGAGCCGGAGGGGGCTTTATGTTAGCGAGCGAGAGAGGGGAGGGAGATCATAGGCCTGTTGCCGCACAATGACAAGAGCCTCGGCACGGTGACGGAAGCGTTAGGGGGGAGGGAAGGGGGGGGGGGGGTGGTCTCTTCGGCCCGCATGTCTTTACACCCACTATGCAGAGAAGGTGGATTAGAAATCCACTATATCAATGCACGTCGTCGCACACGTGTCACCCTGTCGAGCAAAGGACAACTAAACCCTGCAGAACAAGAGCCAGAGGTGTTAAATAAAGAACATTTATACATTTTAGGGGAAAAAAAAACATGATTCCAAAAGGTAAAACTCTTAAAAAAAATACCCCAAAACACATCATTAATTCAATTGGAAGCCAGTTCAGGTTCCACAAATCCTATCGACTATTGATGAGAAGCTCATGCAAATGTGATGTGATGAGATGGTCGTACTGTGGAAAGCCATGAAGGCCACTCTCATGACTGGTATCTGTGTGTAAAACTCTAGTTTTCTGCATTCTGGCAGGTTTTTTTTTGGGACATTTCAACATATAATAAATGGTTTCAGAGTTATGGAAAGTCTGCATGCCAAATCCAGACATGAGCTCTGGATAGACTTCCTGTCAAACCGGCACTAGTTAGACGTGTAAAGTCTATTTCACAAATCATCGTGTCACATTTCCTTCACATTCCTTCAATTCGGAGTTAAATACGTCAATCAAGAAGACGGGCGTTTGGCTGAAGTCAAACGTGGAAGAAAGAGGAAAGTATCGGTGTCCATCAACTTGATAAATCAAAGGTCTGTCTCAGTGTTTGAAATGCGAATGTCAGGCTTACATTTTCCACGCGCACAATTCATGCAATCTCAAAAGGGGACGGATCAGTGGCGTAAAAGGACATTCATGGCAATTATGTAATTTTTTCCAGCAACAAGCTACGTTTACAGGCTGTGTTGTTCAGGTCTGAGTCATAGTAATGTCTTATTCCGACAAAAACAGCTTGATTCTATTGAGACAGACTGAAAATATTAGGTTTTTTGTTTTTTTTGGTACTTTTTATTAGTTTTGTTGTTCTCCACAACGGTCTTGAGACCACATGTCCATGGTCTTAGTCGTGACTCTGTCTTGTCCCCTTAAAGTATTTGTCTTGCTTTAATTTTGGACCCTGAAAGTCTTGGTCTTGCTTTGGTTTCGGGACGCTCTAGTCTTGGTCTTGCTTTGGTTTCGGGACGCTCTAGTCGGTCTTGATTTGGTTGAGACCCTTAAAAGTCTTGGTCTTGATTTGGTCGAGACCCTTAAAAGTCTTGGTCTTGATTTGGTCGAGACCCTTAAAAGTCTTGGTCTTGATTTGGTCGAGACCCTTAAAAGTCTTGGTCTTGATTTGGTCGAGACCCTTAAAAGTCTTGGTCTTGATTTGGTCGAGACCCTTAAAAGTCTTGGTCTTGATTTGGTCGAGACCCTTAAAAGTCTTGGTCTTGATTTGGTCGAGACCCTTAAAAGTCTTGGTCTTGATTTGGTCGAGACCCTTAAAAGTCTTGGTCTTGATTTGGTCGAGACCCTTAAAAGGTAACGATCAGGCTGGGTTTTTTTTCCTTCAATCAAACCCTGCAAACACTTCGGAAAAACAACCGAATCCACATCTAAAGTCTTCGAAAAGGGTCGCCCATGAATTCCCGATACACCTTAAACTACAGTGTTTACCTCCGTACTCTGCAGGATACTTCTTCATAATAGATTTAAATCTTTCATAGCCGTGAAAGATGACCTTGGCCTGCGCAGACACACATCCTGAATATGCACGCACACACACACACACATGCCTTCTTCCCCTTTAGGATAGCATCCGATGGATGAAAGGTACAACCCCCCACCACCACCACCACCACCACTACCCCTCCCCTCACACCCTTCTTCTCCTCTCGCTCTCTCTCTCAGTTGTCAAACATCAAAAAGAAGGGTTGCTGTTTCCAAAAAGACTTAGCCAGGGCTCCGAGGGGAGGGGGCGGGGTTTGGGTGGGAGGGTGATAGATAGAAAGAGAGAACACAGTTGACGTTCTGGCTGTGAGCCTGGTGCCTTATTCATGCCCGACACACTCCCCCTGTGTGTTGGGTGAGGACAGGGTTCCACTGATTAGTTGCGGGAGTGTTCTAAAAGAAAGGGAAGGTGCCAAGCCGCCGCCGCCTCTAGCAAAGTTACAGAGAGAGAGAGAGAGAGAGAGAGAGACTGACTGTGGACTGTTGCAATGATTAAGTCATTTCTTATACTCGCCTTTGAGTGCCTCGTCTTTGATGCTGCAGGAGAGAAGAAGAAGAAGAAGGAAGAAGAAGAAGAAGAAGAAAAAAAGCCCCTCCCACACAGACATCATTAAAGAACAGAGGAATTGTCTCTCAAGTTGGATGAAGTGGATGAGGTGTGGCGGTGAGCGTGATGGAGGTACCCAATCGGGGGTGGGGGGGGGGGGGGTCCTCCGCAAAGACACAACACGGGCAGATTTGTATCGCGGTGTTGTCATTTTGTTGTCTTTGTTCTGTCTGTGCAAACAACGGCCCGTTTGGTTTGCCAAAAGGCTCCGCTGCATTATTGAAAAACCGAAACGTGGCTCCGACGCAAGCACACTGGATTGGATTCGCGCGTATCCTTTAGCGTTCGCTAAATTCCCCCGCTTGCTACATCGCTCTGCATGCACCCGATAAGCACAAAGGTGTCGGAATGACATTTCATCGAGCTTAAAGTAGCAAACGGATACAGATGTTTATTTGGGAGCTGTTTTTAAAACTTTTTCCCCGTCGCGTAAAAGGGGAAAAGACCCTCATGGACTCAAAAGATTCACGAGAAATGAACATTTTTACGCCTCACGAGCTGCACGGATTCACATTTCCAGCAACGCTGGATCAATACAAAAGTGGTTGTGATAAATAAATCATGCGTTTTCAAAATGTTTCAATAACCCAAGTTGACCCAATCTCATATCAAGACCAATTAGCCCATAGACCATGTATTCAGTGGTCATTGCATTTAAAAAATTTTTTTTTTTTTTAATGATAAATAGAATTTTAGTTTTGTAGAGAAAGCAAGTTTTAAAACAAGGTTTAATACGCATGTAGTGGCAAATATGTGCGCGGTTTCACTACAAGGACGGCCAACAGCGCCACCTCTTGGCCCGGCATGCTCACCGCATCGTTTTCAGAACGTTGCCTTGTCAACGGGAAACTTTCCAGAAACAAAAATGCAGAAATAAAGCATTTTCACTTGAAACGGGGGGGGGGGGGGGGGGGGGGGTAGTACTGAAAGAGGAAAAGGACAAAGGGCGCAGGCGAAGAGGGAAAATGGGGGGGGAAGAAAGACAAGGAGGTGAAATTGCGCTCTTCTCTGCAGGGCCTCGTGCACTTTTTTTTTTCTTTCTCCACATGAGAGGGGTGGGGGCATCTGACGAGGTGTTGATTGCCTGTGGGCACAAGTGGTTTCTCCAAACACTCTAAAAGTGGCCTATCCTCTGATTAGATTCAAGTGTTATAACGGCAAATAGGCCCAGACACTCCACCATACATTACGGCATGGAGATGCACCTTGAGGCCAGGGCTTTCATTAAACGATGGGACCAAAACAAAAAAAAAAAAAAAAAGGAATATTTGGGAAGGAGGACAGCACAAGACGAGGGTTTGGACGGGAAAGGACGGGATGTTGGAACGACAAAGAAAATTCCGCATTCCTGTGAAGCGATTGTGCTGATAATTATTCTGGAGAAACGACAACCGAGGACGACTCGTTTTGAACCGTTTCCCTTATTGTTTTATGCTCCGATTTTGACGCCTCCTAACCTCAATAGGGTCAATAGTCACGTTTTCCCAATGACTGCCATGTTTAAATCAAACAACATGGAGCTTTGGTCCTCCCGCCAACAGGGGGCAGCGCAAACGTCACAGTTGCTCATTTTCTTTCCGACTCTTTTGTAGGAAAATGACTGATTTGCCACTAGAAATTAAAAAAAAACAAAAAACAAATTCAATTTGTACTCAACGGCTGACCTTTGGCGAAGCCCCCCCCCCCACCCCCCCCCCCCCCCCCCCCGACGCAAACCAACCAATAGCGGTCAACTAGCAGCTGCCCTGCCCGGGTTTGGGCAAGCATCCTTGACGCCATTGTCGCGAAGTTGCGGCGCGCATTTTCCACCATCTGTTCTCTGTGAATAGTTGAATAGTCCTCCACCTGTTTCTACACGATCCCCCCCCCGTCAGGAGAGACAGTCGGAGGGAGGGAAGCTGGGGGGAGGGGGCGGTAGGGTGGGGGGGGGGGGGGTACAAGAGGTAAGCGCAAGAAGAAAGGAGACGTAATACACACAGACAGAGACACGCTAATGATGTTGTCAGACAGCCGTTGCCAGTCTTTGAACACGCTCCCGGTTGCGTTCGCGAGAGCGCCGCCGCCACCGCCGCCGCCGCGGACCTGGCACATCAGAGCGCCAGACAGGCACTCCATCACTGTCAAGTGGCAAATTTGGAGGGAGAGGCGGCTTCCCGCAGTTCGCAAACGGATCTCAAGAAGAGAAGTCTGTGCCTTGTCAGTCGACGGGGCCTTTTTTTCATTCCGACGGCGTGCGGAAGAACCAACAAACGTCAGACACAACTTGGGCCCTTTCATCTCGCCGGTACAAAGCGAAGACAAAAACAAAGCCGCTTGCGTTCTCCTCAGCCTCGGCGTGTCAGCGCGGTCCGACAGGGTTACAATTTCCCGACTGCGGGTTTTTCTCTAAAGTGCCGTTTGTCGCTCGTCTGGGGGGGGAGCGCGATCGTCGCAGCCACTTCCTGTTTCCTCTCCCCGACGTCAATCACCGCCTCGACCACCGCCTGACTGACACATTAATCAAGGCGCAATCGAACGTTATCCAACGGTAAGACTCTCCGTGTCAAATCCTCCTGACCGCTTCATGTTCATCCCCGGAGGTTTAATTTGGACGGCGGCGACGTTCCGATCGCGTTCCGCTACCATGACGACGACGACGACGACGACGACGACTGCAGCCGTTAGTCAAAGTCCTGCCGGTTCCACTTGTAATTGCTCCGACGTCGTTATTCGATTGCTGCTCCTGACACGACCTGAGGAACAGTACCTCTTCTTTAAACTGCGAATGCTACTGCTTGTTGTCCTGGACCTGGTTACTTGTCGGAAAAAAACTCCAAAAACAAAAAAACCATCCGTAGCGGTTCATCGAAGAAGTAAATGCGGTGAACCGATTCGACGAATTCAAACAGATTGAGAAAAGACTGGATCAAGCGTAGTAACTTTATACTCGTGAGTAGTATTAGCGTTATACGTTTGCTACAACATCATTTTGGGGGTGAAAATGGAACTTTTTGAAAACGGGGGAGGAATGACACTTTTTGTACCGTTTTTAATTGAGGATCAAAACTATACATTTTTGGACATTTTTTAATAAGCAGTCAGAAAAACCAATGTTGTCCTTTTACAATTATACCTATATGGCGGCCATCAATAACTCGAAATCCAATGACATGGAAATTAATACGTTAGAATCAACCACAGGTATATATTTGACTGAAATTTTCTGTGTTCCTGAATGTTTTACGATACGAGACAAACATGTCCTCATGACCAAGTTGTCCCATAAAATGAGCATTTGCACAAACTGCTGCAACGCATGCCTTGGATTCCCTTTGCCCTGACAGTGGTGGCTTTGCTGTCCAAATAAAAGTTCCAGGTCATTTCGAAAGTGATATCTTGACGAAAACATTCATTTTTACGGCAGGCATTTAGTCAAATCCAAGATGGCGGCCGTATAGGACTCGGGGCGAATGTCTATAATGACTTATAGACATTCGCAGTGCGTAGACAATCGCGTTCCCGGCCGCACACACACATTTGCCAGCCCAGACTGACATCTGTCTGCAAATGTATGGATCCGCGCACACACACGCGCACACACACACACACACACACACACACTGTCGATTTACAGGCTCACAGACGAGACATGAATATTTAAGAGGCTTCAGTCTGCTTGTGTTCCATATATGTCACCATCAGAGTCTCGAGAGCTGGTTGGAGGGCAGGGGGCTGATGAGCAGCGCGTGTGTGTGTGTGTGTGTGTGTGTGTGTGTGTGTGTGTGTGTGTGTGTGTGTGTGTGTGTGTGCGTGCGTGCGTGCGTGCGTGCGTGCGTGCGTGCGTGCGTGCGTGCGTGCGTGCGTGCGTGCGTGCGTGCGTGCGTGCGTGCGTGCGTGCGTGCGTGCGTGCGTGCGTGCGTGTGTGCGCGTGTGCGCGGTGGCTCTCAAAGTGGCCATCTTCATATATCATGTAGCTCCTCCTTGCCAAGAGCGCTGCTTCTGTCAAGTGTGTGTGATGAGCACCCATAAGACCTCTGTGCCCCCCCCCCCCTCCCCCCCCAACCCCCCCCGCTTCAGTGTGTGTGTGTGTGTTTGGAAGCGAAGGGAAATAAGGCAGAAGGAACATCATGTGCATCTGTTGAGAAAGCAGGTCAGTGGGGTATGTTGAACCTTCTGTGTGTGTGTGTGTGTGTACGTGTGTACGTGTGTGTGTGTGTGCGTGTGTGTGTGTGTGTGAGAGGCTATGAAATCTCCTCTCGATCGGTCAAACTTTATTCATTCGCGAGCGGCAATATGTTTCCCAGCTCAAAAAGCACACGAGCAGATGGGGATTTAGCATTTATTTATTTATTTTTTTAATTCAACACGTTCCGTTTAAAGTTGACGCGGGACGAAAGCAATTATTGTGGAAAAAAAAACATCCGGCGGATTTTGTCTGATGAGGCCAGAAAACAGTCATAAAGAACCAATTAATCTGAAGAAATCACTGCCGATTTTTGTTTTAGACATTAGATGGATTTTTCGATGCAGATTTTGACACACACACACACACACACACATTCACACACACACAAACACACACACACACACACACACACGAAGGCGAAGAATAGAATCTTTAGGCCACGTTTGCAAAAGTTTTTTCATGTGGAAGCGGGAATCGTTTGTCGCGTTTTGTTGCGTTTCCATGACAACGGCTGGTTGGAGTCGATGAAAATGCCACTTTTTGAAAATGCTTCTTCTCAGTTGAAATGGGGGAAAGTGCAAGTGAGAGTGAAAAGGCAAAAAAAAAAATGCCCTGGGCGCAGTAGAAATGTGTGGAAAACGCAACTTTTTGAAAATGCTCCGTCTCCCTGGAAATTGGGGAAAACAGAACTCTTTGAAAATACTCTGTTTCTATGGAAACGGGGATAAATTCCAAGTCTTTGAAAACGGTCAGTCGCCGTGGAAACGCAGACTGCGTTGCAGCGAGGAGAAATGCAACTTTCAGAAAACGCGAGGGCCTCGTCCCTGTGGAAACGCAAGTTTTTGAAAACTCCACGTAAACGAGGGACGAGTCAACTTTTTATAAATACCGATGAACATAAATAGTTCTTCACATTTTATTCTTCCCCCACTCGGTCGTCTTTCCATACGAACGTCCGCGACCTCCTATTGTTGATGTTTATGCTGAATCGTTTTCTTTTGCGCTTTGTGTACACCAATTGCGTCGTTTATAAAACATTGCCATGTAAACGTGGTACTGTTTTGAAACCCGAAACATAAACAGCTTGTGCTTTGTTGTGCCAATTACTCCCAAAAGCTACCCTGATATGTAAGTATTTTTAAAAAAACAAAAACAAAAACCTTTGACAGTACTTGTATCAAATGCTGTGCGCAATTTTGTTGCCAGGTTTGACACCAGGCATTTCTGCGCATCATCCGTCAACATAAACCCGATCCTGTTGTCTTTCCAGCCGAGGGACTCGCATCAAACGAGCCGACACACATCAGATCTGTCCAATAAATTGGTTGCGGCTCCCGCAGAGGCCCGCGGTGAGATTCCTGCTTGACGGCGGCTGGTTCGGACGCGGCCACGCGGGAAGGGTTAACGACACGGCCGGAGATGCCCTCGCTTTGCACGACACTTGACGCGGCGGGTAAACGACACCCCCCCCCACCCCCCCGCGGAGTCTTGACGGGGGGGGGGGGGACGCCCGGCAATTGTGATGCCGTGAGATGTTCGCCGAGGAAACCTGGCACACACACACACACACACACACACGGCTGGTCACACTGATCTGAGCGCGAGTGAAGCAAAGCTGATGACATAAAGGAACCGCTGTCATAAAGGTGATTATTTTTTTATTTTTTTTAAAGTGCCGTTGGACCCAACACATCCTTTATACCAAAAACTTTTGTGGTACTGAATGAATTCTACTCCTCTATGAGACTGATCGATATTGCAGTGAGTTTTTAACCAAGAAATCTGGTTTATTCCCACAAGGGTCGAGAGTATTTGCTCATATTATCCAAAATTCAGTATGTCATTGGGTGTCAATATTCGCCTCAGATGGGCTCTACTTGTCCTCTGATTGGCTCGTCAGCTCTCACGCCGCACAGTACAGCCGGGTTTGTACTTTGCTCTCGGCAGCCCCGTTTGCCCAAAACGTAGTGCGCCGTGGGATTTTTGGCCAATTTTTTTTCTTTGTATTCCAGTCTTTCCTCACGGTCCCGTCACGTTTCTCGCGTCCTGATGAAGGTCTGGCCCGTTTTTCACGTTCTGCCAAGGCTTTCTACGGATGAAACGTGGACGCCGGGATGTTTTGAAGCACGTTGCAGCGAGGGAAGGCCGGGGCGCGACGGGTAGGAGGGAAGTGGGTGACGAGGGCACGGTCCATGTGGGTGTGCAAATCAAGAAGACAGAAGGCAAACGCTGGGGCACTGCTCGACATTTCTTACCAGGGAGCGCCGCACCAAAGATGTCCAATCCTTCACGATCTGGCTGAGCTTTCAGCACCAGGAACTGTCCATGGTTCTGAACTGTAGGGTCAGAACGAAGAACTGTCCAAGGTGCTGGACACTAGGGTCAGAACAAAGAACTGTCCATGGTGCTGAACTGTAGGGTCATAACGAAGAACTGTCCACGGTGCTGAACTGTAGGGTCAGAACGAGGAACTGTCCACGGTGCTGAACTGTAGGGTCAGAACAAGGAACTGTCCACGGTGCTGAAATGTAGGGTCAGAACGAAGAACTGTCCACGGTGCTGAAATGTAGGGTCAGAACGAAGAACTGTCCACGGTGCTGAAATGTAGGGTCAGAACGAAGAACTGTCCACGGTGCTGAAATGTAGGGTCAGAACGAAGAACTGTCCACGGTGCTGAAATGTAGGGTCAGAATGAATAACTGTCCACGGTGCTGAACTGTAGGGTCATAACGAAGAACTGTCCATGGTGCTGGACTGTATGGTCATAACGAAGAACTGTCCACGGTGCTGAACTGTAGGGTCAGAACGAGGAACTGTCCACGATGCTGGACTGTAGGGTCGGAACAAAGAACTGTCCAAGGTGCTGGACTGTAGGGTCAGAACAAAGAACTGTCGACAGTGCTGAACTGTAGGGTCAGAACAAAGAACTGTCCACGATGCTGAACTGTAGGGTCAGAACAAAGAACTGTCCACGGTGCTGGACTGTAGGGTCAGAATGAGGAACTGTCCACGGTGCTGAACTGTAGGGTCAGAACAAAGAACTGTCCACGATGCTGAAGGGTTAGGGTCAGAACGAGGGACTGTCCATGGTGCTGAACTGTAGGGTCAGAACGAGGAACTGTCCACAGTGCTGGACTGTAGGGTCAGAACAAAGAACTGTCCACGATGCTGAAGGGTTAGGGTCAGAACGAGGAACTGTCCACAGTGCTGGACTGTAGGGTCAGAACAAAGAACTGTCCATGATGCTGACGGGTTAGGGTCAGAACGAGGGACTGTCCACGGTGCTGAAATCTGGATTCAGAACCAGGAACTGTCCCCGCTGCTGACAGCACCAATCCTACGGTGACTGAAACACGACTTGAACAAATAATAATGACGATTGATTAATTCCAGGATTCCCTCCTCCTCCTCCTCGTCCAACAATGTTGACCTGTCAGACGTGGGATTCGAACCCGCGAAGACTTGCTTCCCCAACCGCCACGTATATGAGCAATCTTAGTTTGGCAAACGCAGTTCGAAAAGTGAACCACTTCCTCTCTAACGGGACCTAAACACTCGAAGTACCCGAGTGTAACTGTCCAGATTGAGAATTGAAATGCAGCCAATCCCGTCTTCCCGCTGTGCGACATTTAAATGTGACCCCGGTACCAGGCAGAAACAGCCGCGTGCCATACGTTGCTCGCCCCCCCCCCCCCTTGTCCGTTGGGCCCCGCTGCTCGTCGCGAGCTTCTGTTACGGGACAATCTATCAGTACTCAGCCGCTGAGGAAATTAGCCGCTCCACCGGCCGGGGAATGGAGAAATCATTGCACTCTGCTTCCGCGCGCCTCTGTAATTGTGTTTCGAACAAAAAAAAGAAAAGTATGGGTGCTCAAGACCTTTTTCATTCCCCCTCCTCTTCTGTTAAACTTAAAAAAGGAGGTCTTTTTTTAAAAAGACCTCCTTCGCAAGCCCCTTAGCATGCGAGCTGGAGCTGGAGCACCGAGACCCGGCCAGCCAACCTCATTACCGTTTGATTATGCGAAATCAGCAGAGAGGAGCGAGAGAATCAAAGCCGCCGCTGGAGATGAGTGAGTTGTACAGTAAGTGTCCCTGCCCCGCCGGATTGGTCGAGGGGGGGGGGGGGGGTAGAGAGAGAGAGAGAGAGAGAGAAACGGGGGGGGGGGGGATAAGAGAACCAAGAGACTTTGTGGAAGATCAAATTCTCTTCGTTTGCCTCCCTCTTGGGCGTCAGAATGAGTTTTGGCGATGAGGCAGATGTCGAGGTCGATCCTGCGGTCGGGTGGGGGGGGGGGGGTGGGGGCGTGAGGAGAGAACAGGTTCGTGGGGGGGGGGGAGCTCAGAAAATGAGGAAGATCCTCACCGTGATAGCCTGGAAGAATTCTGGGACCCTCGCTGAGAGGAAGGGTGGACGGAGGGGGGATGAAACACCGTCATTTATATTCAAGGACAGCTGCAGCCGAGGAGTGGGTGTAAAAAAAAAAAAAAAAATCAATGCGGGGGCTTTACATCCTCTCATCCTGACTTTTTTCCTTGATGGGGGGGAGGGAGGGGAGGGGGTGGTCTGCTGTTTTTCCAGACCTGGAGAGACGTGGCGAGGGGGAGGTGAACAACGGAGATGACAAGAAAAAAAAAAAGGCATTCATACACAAATACGGCGAGGGAAGAGACACCGGCAGCCGTCAGTGCTGCGAGATAACAAGCCCATATCGAGGATGACTGGAGGGGGAGGGGCGGAGAGAGAGAGAGGGGGGGAGTGCGGGGGGGGGGGGGGTGGTGAGTGAAAGAGTAAGAAAGTGGTCACGCTTGGCTTCCTTTTGCCATGTAGACCCCCCCCCCCCCAATCTCTCCGCCGCACTGACCCTTTACACCACTGGCTCCACGGCTTATCAGTACCCCCCCCTCCCTCCGGTTCCCCTCGCTACCCCCCCCCCCACCTCCCACCGGCTGGAAACGTAACGGCCTCAGATATGGGAAGCGTCGCGGAGCGGCACTATCAGCCCCCGACACGGACGCCCCCCCCCCCCCCCCCCCCCCGGGGGTCCGTCGGTCAAAGATAAAAAAAAAAAAAAAAAAACGCCGGATGACAAAATCCATATTTTAGTGCTCGTTACCGACGCAAACAAACAATACTTGGCGGAATTGTTCTGGGTCGTTCTGTCGCCATATGATCGCCAACCGTCCCTCCATTTCCATGAAATGACGATAAAGCACCGACTGAACGACAATCTTTTCAGTATAAAGGTACGTCATGTATAGTTTTTTTGTTTTTTTTCAAATTTAAAATGTAAATTTCAAGTACAGCTTTTGTGATGAGTGGCCTGTAAAGGGTTAAAGTTTAAATATGATGGTTTATCCTTCCTGATATGTGAAACTAAGGAAGAAATTAGATTTTAGAAGTTGGAAGAAAAAAAACTGCTCAGAACTTCTAGTTTTATGTGTTTGAAGTAGTATTTTTCCCCGTTTCCATGGAGCGTTTTCAAAAGTAGCACTTCCTCCGCCCATTGCCATGGAGATGGCATCAAGATTTGCAAAAAGTCGCTTTTGTCCTTTTCCCACGGAGGCGGACTTCAAGTGTGTTTGAAAAAAGTTGCCACGGAGACAGGTGACGTTTTGTCTTCTACCGTTGCCGTGGAGACAGCATCAGAGCATCTTAAAAAAGTCACGTTTCAAGAGGTTTTTATTCCCCTTGTTTCCATGGAGACAGAGCCAAGCATTTTCTTTTTTAAAGTTGCATTTCGTCCTCGTTTCCACAGAGACAAAATAGGATCTTTTTTTTTTTGAAAAGTTGTGTTTTCCGTTTCCACACTGTTTCGCCCTTCGACACAGCGATGGAGCCTTTTCGAAAGTTGCACCTTGAGAGCTGTTCTCAACAAGACAAAAATCCGGCTCCGCGCAATTTGTACTCTTCAGTCACGTGAAACGCTTCCTACGACCCGTCACGGTGTCACAGCCGTCCGCCGCGTCGTAGAGAATTGCGCTTTTTAAAAGGGTCGGATGCTCGCCGTCCCCATTGGTCGATAACGAACACGCGGATCCCGGCATGAATTATTCGGTGTCTCTTCGCGGGCCTTTTTTGGGACATGCAGGGGGTGTCGGGTGGGGGTGGGGGGTGGGTGGTGGGGGAGGAGGGGGGGGGTAGTTTCTGCTGAATCAATAGCCATAAGGAGCCCGGCTCCCGTTTGCTTTCAAGATCTACCGCCAAAGGACCCAGTCATCAAAAGTTAATGAGCTATTTAGATCATGCTGTTTCCTCCACTCTCCACTGAGGAAACACTGCTGGACTCGGAAGGGAATTGAAAAAAAACAAAACAACAACAGCAACAACCAAAAAAAAAGGCCTGTGCGTGACTTTTCTATGGTTTATGTCTCTCCTATAGATCTACGGATGTAGATTGGCAGCCGGGAAGGAACAAGGCAGTGGAAGTGGTTATCGCCGCCGTGCAGTCGTTCTCATATTGTTCGCTGTAAACGCTCCACTTGGGTTGCAACCCCATTTCCTGGCCAGTAATGTCAAAACAAAGCTTTATTTATTTATTTTTTTCTCTCCTTCAGGTCTTTTTGTACTTCCCGGCGTCACGCTACGGCTTAGCGGCGGCCGCATGACTTGGCTTCTTGTAGGCAACGCGGTCCTGTGAGAACGACGGATGTTTTCAACTGAATTGCAATTGGAAGTTGGTTTTTCTTTCACTTTTGTGAACATCGTCTCGTCAAAAGCTCCATCTTGGAAGCCGTTTCCAAAAAGCTGCGTTTTACCCCGTTTCCATGGAGATGGCGTGAGAGCATTTTCAACAATTTGCATTTACTCCTGTTTCGACGGAGTCAGAGAGCTTTCAAAAAGTTGCGTTTTTCCCCATTTCCATGGAGATGGCATGAGATCATTTTCAACAATTTACATTTGCTCTTGTTTTGACAGAGTCAGAGAGCTTTCAAAAAGTTGCATTTTACCCCATTTCTATGGAGATGGCATGAGAGCATTTTCAACAATTTGCATTTACTCTTCTTTCAACGGAGTCGGAGAGCTTTCAAAAAGTTGCATTTTCACCCGTTTCCATGGAGATGGCGTAAGAGCATTTTCAACAATTTGTGTTTACTCCAGTTTTTTTAAAAGCTGCATTTTCACCCGTTTCCAGGAGAGGGAGTTGGAGTGTTTTGTCAAAAGTTCCACCTTGGAAGAGGTTTTTTTGAAATTTTCTGTTTCCACGGAGATGTGTTCAAAAAGTACCATCTTGGAAGCCGTTTCCAAAAAGCTGCGTTTTACCCCGTTTCCATGGAGATGGCGTGAGAGCATTTTCAACAATTTGCATTTACTCCTGTTTCGACGGAGTCAGAGAGCTTTCAAAAAGTTGCGTTTTTCCCCATTTCCATGGAGATGCATGAGATCATTTTCAACAATTTACATTTGCTCTTGTTTTGACAGAGTCAGAGAGCTTTCAAAAAGTTGCATTTTACCCCATTTCTATGGAGATGGCATGAGAGCATTTTCAACAATTTGCATTTACTCTTCTTTCAACGGAGTCGGAGAGCTTTCAAAAAGTTGCATTTTCACCCGTTTCCATGGAGATGGCGTAAGAGCATTTTCAACAATTTGTGTTTACTCCAGTTTTTTTAAAAGCTGCATTTTCACCCGTTTCCAGGAGAGGGAGTTGGAGTGTTTTGTCAAAAGTTCCACCTTGGAAGACGTTTTTTTGAAATTTTCTGTTTCCACGGAGATGTGTTCAAAAAGTACCATCTTGGAAGCCGTTTCCAAAAAGAGCTTTCAAAAAGTTGCCCCCGTTTCAATGGAGATGGCATGGGAGCATTTTCAACAATTTGCATTTACTCTTGTTTCGACGGCATCGGAGAGCTTTCAAAAAGTTGTCTTTTACCCCCATTTCCATGGAGATGGCGTGAGAGCATTTTCAACAATTTGCATTTGCTCGTTTTGACGGCGTCGGAGAGCTTTCAAAAAGTTGCATTTTCCTCCCCGTTTTCATGGACACAGACTCCGAGCACTTTCAAAAAGTTGTATTTGCACTTCCCCCTGTTTCCATGGAGATGGACTTTTTCAAAAAGTTCCAATTTTGGGGGCCAGTTTCCAAAAAGTGGCGCTTTCAGGTGGCCCTGAGGGAGCCCACTACACTCAAGGTGTCGACCATTACAAATGACCGACTTTTCGCAAACTTGACCTTATG
This sequence comes from Blennius ocellaris, assembly GCF_963422515.1. Classification (NCBI taxonomy): domain Eukaryota; kingdom Metazoa; phylum Chordata; class Actinopteri; order Blenniiformes; family Blenniidae; genus Blennius; species Blennius ocellaris. The sequence goes on along the minus strand of NC_137673.1, from coordinate 7,757,373 downwards.
AGGCGAATGCGAAATGAAATCGCCACCCGTTTTTTTTTTTTTTTTTTATTTACTGCCTTTATATTTCTGGTCTTGCCATGACACGTTTACCTCTTTCCCCTCCCCTCCTTCCTGCCACCTCTGCTTCCTCCTTTATGTCATTCGGTCCGGACTCCTCATTAGTGGGGCACAAAAAAAATAAATAAATAAATAAAATAAAGGTGTGGGGCGAGCACACAAGAGGCACGGTCGTTAAGAATTAACCTTACATCTCCACCCCCCCGGCGGATTTATAAAAAATATATAAAAAAACGTGTTTGATGTTTGTCTCGCGCTGCCTTTCTGCCACGCGTTTGGTTTCCGGCAAAGAGTACGTACTTTTATTAGTATCCAGTCAGCTATATTTGGCTCTATTTTTCACGTTTCACAGGTCCATCCTACGCTCGTGTGGGATAATAATTTGGGTGACACAGTATACAACACTCAAAAACTTGTGAAATTACAGTTATTGCCTGGATTGAGCCGGCGTCCACCCTCTCGTGAAACGGGAGCCCCGCACTCAATTTCAACTGCGCTTTTATTCGCGCCTTTACGGTAAAACACAAGCCAGCGTGCAGCCGCAGCTCTGGAAGGAAATCCTTCAAAAATAAAAGCCCTGACAGCAACGACAGACAGACAGACAGACAGTCTGTTTACAATTTGTTATGAAACACAAGTATTCATAGGTTTACACCCGATTTCACTTCAGTGCAATACTAGATATACTCCTTTGTTACTACAATAAATATGAAAGAATATTACTGTAGAAATTTGGAGTAAAGTAATGTTAAACTTGGATCTGTTGATCGAAAATAATGGTCTCGTCGCCTGTTTTCAAAATGCAATAAAACGGAATCCTTCATCGGTTTACATCTAATTACACTTCAGGGCAATACTAGACATACTCTTTTATTACTCCAAGTAATATCAAAGAATATTACTGTAGGAATTTGGAGAAAAGTACTCTTAAACTTGGATCTGTTGATCGAAAATGGTCTATCGCCTGTTTTCAAAATGCAATAAAACGGAATCCTTCATCGGTTTACATCTAATTACACTTCAGTGCAATACAAGATATACTCTAACTAATATTAACTAAGTCTATTTCCTGGATTGAGCTGACGTCACCTCTCGTGACACGGTTGTCAGCTCCTCCGCCTCCCCCCACCCCCCTCGGTGACGTAGCCAGCAGCTCCCGCTCGTCGTTGTAGTACATGCACTAACAGATCTCGGCGCCTCTTTCGCGTCTTTTATTGTGGGAAACAGCAGCAGGTTTCAAGATGAGCATCTGAGTAAATCCAGTTTCAAAGTACCCCGTAGTTCCGGAAGCTTCCTTGGCGAAGTGTCGCTCAAAAACAAACGCATTCTTTGCGGAAAAGAACACACGGAAAGACAAAACAGCAGCGTTCAATGTGAAGCGAGCAGAGACTGAGAAAGCTGCACGTGCTCCTTGGCACATTTGTGGGCGTGTCTTGTTTTGGTTTCTCCGTGTGTCATACTTCCTGGAGGCGGAGCTTCTCCGGCTCTGTGCCACGTCATCACGGTGTTTTGCCACATCATCAAAGTGAATCCACCAGTTAGAACAGAGAAAGATCGCTGTGAACTCAAGCTGGAGGAAATCAATGAAGAAACCCACTTGGGGATTATATGAACCCCAAATAGCACTTTTATGATGTTTAAGCACAGAAAAGTCGATTTAGTATAAAATGGGTCCTGTTTTCAGCAGTTTTCAAGCCTGTTTACCTGTTTTTCTACAGTTCTAGTGTTTTTTTTTTTTTTTCAATTTTGACCCCTTGTCCCAAAATAGTTTTCCGTTTAAACGATTCTGATACTTTCTCTGTCGACAATATTTGAGAGAAATACACATAAAAGTCTGAGATTGTTAGAGCACATGAAAAATGGCAGCAAAAACAAAAGTGTCGCGTTCATATTTTTGTTCAGTATATTATTGAAGTTTTTGTTCCCCCCCCCCCCCCCCCCCCCCCCCCCAGTTCCAGAGATGGCGTCGGATCGTTTTCAAAAAGTTGTGTTTCCTCAAGTTTTTCCAAAGTCTCAAGTCGCAGTGTTTTCAAAAAGTGTCATCCATTTACATGGAGCCCTTTGCAAATATTCAGTTTCGTTTTCCTATGGAGACAAGCCAGAGCATTTTCAAAAAGTTGCATTTTCCTCCAAACTCCAGACAGAGTTGGAGCGTTTTGAAAAACTTGCATTTTCCTCCAAATTCCAGAGTCGGAGCATTCTCAAAAAGTTGCCTTTTCCTACAAATTCCAGACAGAGTTGATGCGTTTTCACGAAGTTGCATTTTCCTACAAAGTCCAGCCAGAGTTGAAACGTTTTCAAAAACTTGCATTTCCCTCCAAATTCCAGAGTCGGAGCATTCTCAAAAAGTTGCCTTTTCCTACAAATTCCAGACAGAGTTGATGCGTTTTCACGAAGTTGCATTTTCCTACAAAGTCCAGCCAGAGTTGAAACGTTTTCAAAAAGTTGCATTTCCCCCAGTTTGAGTGCAGACGGAGTCGGAGCATTTTCAAAAAGTTGCATTTCCCTCAGTTTTACATGGAGTGGAAGCATTTTCAAAGCGTTGCGTTTTCCTTGGGTTGCTACGGAGACAGAGTCGGAGCGCTTTTCAGAAAGTTGCCTTTACCTTGGTCTCCACAAAGACTACGCACACTTACAAAAAGTTCCGTTCCCCCCCGCCCCAGTTTCCACAGCCCGAGCACCTTGAAACGTCACAGTTTTCCCTCGTTTTCATGCAAACGGGGAGTAAAACACCTCGCGTCGACTGACCTTGGAAAACGCAAATTCTAAAAGTGGCGCCATGTACATCTCCAGCATATTCATCCCGCTTGTACGGCGAGCGGCGTTCCTTGCGCGCCGGCATCATTCGGCGCCAGATTTCCCACGGAGGGCCGCTCTCCTCGGCAGGTAAATCAGCGGCCGCCAGCTCGTTATCCGCTTTCATATGCGGCTTGAGGATCCGCGGGTGCGGAGAGCAATAAAGCAAGTTGCTCGGGGGGAGGAGTTCTGATGGCGTTACGACCGCTGGGTTCGGGCCGTGAGACCCGGTGGGCTCCGGCGTATAACTTACCCGTGATGTAGGGGCACAGTGGGGGGGGGGAGGGTTGGAGAGAGAGATGCAGAAACAGGCCGAAAATTTTGGATTCTCTTAAAAAAATATTTCATTTTCAGAATCGAAACCCCCCCCCCCCCCCCCCCCCCCCAAATGCCTGACATGACAAATCCCCCCCCACCTGGTCGGAAATCCAATCCCGCCTCCGCGTGACCGGGGGGGAAGAAACTGTGACGGATGGCTTGTACGCCTCCCACCATGTTTCATCAAGCGCTCTCCTCTCCTTTGTCACAGCCGGAGACTGAAGACTTCCACGCGGGCGCCTCACCTTAGGGACGCCGCCCGCCCGCCGCCGCGTTCAATAATTCAGTGGCTGTTGCTCCGGTCGCGTGGCGAGTGACCGATGTACGTCCCTCGTAGGGCCGCCTGCCTCAGGATTTCAGTTTCTTCCTCCGAATAGATCGTACGTTTCGCCGCTAATTACCGTGTTAAGCCGCGAATTCACGCTATTCTGATGCTAGCCGGAGGAGACGTGGGGAGCGTAGACCTATATGACTCAGAGTGACACGTGGAGTCCGTGAGCGGGGAGTCTATCTTCTAATATCTCTATGTGCTCCGCGTCTGCATTTTTTTGGTGTGTCGGCGAGTCACAGCGCCCCTAAAGGCCCAGCAGGTGTACTGCACGCCCTTAATCATCGCATTGATTTGTGTTCACAGTGATTTTTAAAATATTTATAAACAGTGACTTGTCAATATAAGGGATGGGGAAAAGATGTCGGAGCGTTTTCAAAAAGTTGCATTTTCCCCCAAGTTTACATGCCGACAGAGTCGGAGC
>NC_137673.1:7624008-7753250 GCF_963422515.1 Blennius ocellaris | reverse complement strand
TAAACTTTAACAATGGCGCGTCCACGGACAACGGTAGTTTTTTTTGTCCAGTTCCTATGGAAACCGAGCCGAGCATTTTCTAAAAGTTGCGAATTAAGATCATATACTAATGCGGTCGACTAGCATATGGACTGGGAGTCACGCCACGCCGGAGGCAGCGTCTCTTAAAAGCGGGAGCCATTTCCAAAGAGTAGCTTTTTTTGCGAGTTTTCATCGTCGTTTGCGTAAACAAACATCCGACACGCAACGGGAGTTTTGTTGTTTTCACGTCAAATGGTGTAAACCGCCGTCAAGGAAACAACTGTGAAGACCTCTCATGAAAGAAGAAGGGGAGGGGGGCATTATCCTCACTCCTCACTGTCGATGTGGTCTTGAGAGGCTTTTTAATTTGATGTCGGCGTGCAAACACTCCAAATCCTTTTTTTTTTTTCTTTCTTTTTGTTCCTGGAAGAAAATGACTTAGAGGAGAAATCGTACTCCCTTAGCAACAGACAGCCCCCCCCCCCCACCCCTCCCTCCACCCCCACTTCCAAAACAGAAAATAAGTGTGAATATATTTTTAGAAGGTGCAAACAAGGAGAGGGGGGGGGGGTGGGGGGAGTGAGTGGTGAGATTGTAAATTGGTCTCTGATGTGTTCGGTCTGCACAACCTTATTCCTGATAATGGAACTAGCTACTCGGTCTGTCGCTGCCTATTTACACACAAATGAAGTGGCGAGCGGCGCGGCGCCCGGCGGAGCCGCCCGCCTCCATCTCGCCTGTCAAAACGGGTTAGCGGCTACAAGCGAAACGCGGGGATCAAACTGGCGCCGTCCATTCGAACATAATGGCTTCATCCTTGGACGTTGAGACCCCCCCCCCCCTCCCCCTTGCTACCACTCCTCTTAGAACCTTGCCAGAGTAGAGTAGAGTAATAGACTTCTCAGGGTGGCAGCTCGCACAAATCGGGGGATGCAGCCTTTTTTTTTTTTGCCCTCCGCGGGGAGAGGTATTTGGAGTAATGGGGATGAAGCGGACCATAACTACAGCTGAATAAATCTTCCTATCTTGGCTCGGCGGAAGGCCCGCCGCGCACACGCGGCTTGTCAACGCTCTATAAAATGTTGTTTGATACCAGTTCTGTAGATTTTAGGACTCGTCCCGCCGCCAGCCGCAGCGGTTGTAATCAATCAGTGTTTAATCAGCCGCCTTGCCGGAGTTGCCAGGTGATTCTGGCTGTCTCAGTGGCTATCTGTGCGTGTGACAGCTGGCGGGGCCGTCCCGAGTCGTCCCGCCTGGGCGCCTGGTTGAAATTGTCGAGCGGGGATTTTGAGAGATGGGACGGAGAAGCTTTGAGGGTGTGAAGTTGACCGGCTTGAATCCGGAATTGACGTGTTTCCCCTTCCGTCCCTCTTTCAGACCTGCTTGGAACTGGAGCGCTACCTGCAGACGGAGCCCAAGCGTTTGTCGGAACTCTTCGACCAGGACCTGGACGGCCTCTTGACCCCCGGCCTACCTGAAGGAGGACGGCGAGGAGGACCTGTCGGACTCCCTTCTCGCCCAGCCTGCCGAGCCACCCCGAACCCCCGAGCCCACCTCCAGTCCTCCTCTGCCCCACCGCGGAAGAATCCCCCCCCCCGCCGGCGCGGTGAGAAGAGACCTCAAATCCAAAGCACAGGGTCTGGAAAACCTGGAAGGGATGGACGGGGTCCCATCAGGCCCAGCTGAGCGCCGTGACCTCCCTGACGCCGCCGTCGTCGCCCGAACTGGGGCGCCACCTCGTGAAGCCCAACCAGACGCTGACGGCCTCGGCCGACGGGACGCTCACCCTGAAGCTGGTGGCCAAGAAGGTGGGGCTGAGCGCCGCGCGGCTGGTGGCGGGGCAACGCCCTGCCCGTCAGGATGAAGGACGAAGAAGAGGCGGCGGCGTGCGGGATCGGAGTTGGGGAGCTACCGGAGAACAAGAAGAGGATCCACCGCTGTCAGTTTAATGGCTGCCGGAAGGTGTACACCAGAGCTCCCACCTAAAGGCCCATCAGAGGACACATACAGGTAGGATGTTGTTTTTGGACGTACTTAATCGTCAATCAATTGTCCATTACGAATACACAATAGTCTCTCAAGACCCGGATTGCGAGATCCTCACTTCCCTGGATACCTTGTAATGACACTGATTGACAGTCATTGTTGTTGACAGTCCAGAATGACTTGATTCTGAAGCCAAAGGACCGCTGCACCAGATTTCTAGAATCCCTCGATAACCTTATTTGCGGTAATTGAGGGAAGTCTTCCACTTCCTGGAACATGAAGGAAATGGTACACGAGGATACAAGAAACGGGGGACACTCTCTTTGCCACGTGGGAAATCTGCTTTTCTTATCCCACTTTAAGTACCTCTGTGTGCCAAACCGGGGCAGGTCCTCCTCGTCAAGGTTCTTCTCAAGAAGTGAAGTAGGGGGGGAGGGGTTCAGGAGCTATAACTCTCCCGCTCCTCCATCTCAATCCCAAACCACTCAGACCTCTGTCAGGGAGCTGTCCTCTGACTGAGTAACTGCACAGTGATGGATGGATTGACCTGGATAGGGCGTCATTTCCCCGGTTTATTCCAGGCGCTCCCGTCCTCTACGACTTCTGCAAGTCTCAGTCGGTGTTTCTCAATCCGAGGCAGGGGACTGTCTGGGTCTTTGCAGGGCGCAGTAATGGGGCCACTTTTAAGAGCGGTGAGCCATTATTATCAGGCGTCACGACGTCTGGAATTCTCAACTTTGAGATTCGCTGTGACGCAAAAGGTCTTGATTTGGGTGATCTTGAAGTTTGAGGTAGAGGAGACGATTGGATTGCCTGTCCCGCGTGTCGTCTGATTGGTAGGCCACATGCTTCTTCCCTTCCTTTAACCCGGACGAACGGTGGCAAAGACTCTCCGTCACGCCAAAATAAAGTTCAATTGACCTAAATCGGATACTGCTTACTAATTCAGCGGTGTCAAACTTGATCTGGATCCATCCTCCGTTTGACGGTCAAACACGTCACTTGTTACCAAGCTCAGATTCACTTCCATTTCAAGGCAGTGCAAATTTAAAAAATAAAAAAATCTGCATGTTAAGTATGATGAAAACATGCCGGATGTGTGATCACACCCTCCGGCATTGAGCTGAATGTGCCTTCATTGGTTTACCCGGTGTGGCAAAGTCTGGAATCCCCCCCCCCCCCCATCTCCCCGTGACTAAACTCGACGCCACAGGAGAAATCTTTGGAAAGCAAGTGCAACTTCCTGTATCCAGAAACAGAATTCCGACAAAGCTTTACACGTGTCCCATGTATGCAGACGACGTTGAGCCATTCGGCACCAAACCCTCCTCAAGACGAGCGGTGTCATTTCAGGTGATTTCAGGTGGGGTGGGGGGGCACAAAAAGCCAAAATACACCACGGGAGTTGAGGAGAGAGTGATGTGAGGCGTAACAAAGTACACACAAAAGAGACAAAAGTCAGAAATGGGTGGGGGTGGAGCGACCCTCTTCAGAATGGAGACGGTAGTGCCCCCGGGGCCGCCCCCCCCCTTCCCCCCTCCCCATTCACCGAGTCATTATCCTGACAAGTTTAAAGATGTCATTACTCAAATCCTCTTTTTCTTAGTTGTTATTTCCATAAATTACCGACGGAGAAAAGGCGACGATTTAATCTGGAATTAGACGAGCCGAGTTGAAATGACGGTGCCCTGTAGAGCTTTTTTGTCTGAATAGCTTATGGCAGATAAGGAATGGTACAATTAGATTTTTGGGGTAAAACACCAAGACTGTGTCGGGTTATTTCTCCTCTCTCTCTCTCTCTCTCTCTCCTCTCTCTCTGTTCCTCATTTTCCTCGCTCTCTCAATCTTTCTGTTTCTCAGCACTTTCTCCTCATTAGTCTCTCACTGTGTGCTCATATATTCTCGTTTAAAAATGCCTTTTTTATTTGGTGGGCCGGGAGGATTTAACGACGTTCTGACTAAATGCAATTGCTTTGTTTGGCGCCGGAGACTTAGACCGAGGCCTTTCTTTCCGCGAAAGCAACTGCAACTCCGTCTCTGTGGAAACTCAACTTTTTGAAAATGCTCCACCTTCGTGGAAACGGAGAGAGCGCAATTTTTTTTTTTTTCCCCAAAATGCTCCGTCTCTATGGAAATGGAGGAAAACGCACATTTTTGATAGCGTTCGAACTCTGTCATCCATGGAAATGGGGAAAAACCGAACTTTTTGAAAACACGGATACGGTCGCCGTAAAAACAGGAAAATGACAACTTTTACATAAGTCCTTCTGCGTTTTTGAAAATGGGGGAAGACTCAACTTTTTGAAAATTGCTCCAAAATGCAACTTTTTGTGGACTCTGTCCCTGTGGAAATGGGGTGGAAAGCACAACTTTTTGAAAATGCTCCATAATGCAACTTTTTGTGGACTCTGTCCCTCTTGGAATTGGAAAAACGCAACTTTTTAATACAGCTCCAGCTCCGTGTCCTTAGAAATTGGGGCGCATGCAACTTTTACGAACATTTTGACCTCGTTCGTTTTCAAAACTTTTCTGAAACGGGGGGGACAAAAACGCAAATGTGAACGGGGCCTGAGTTTGCATGTTGGGATGGACGTTTACATCGCCTTTGACATCATTAATGTACCGTCTTCTGCTTTCATCCCTCCATCACTTTGAACGGGGCCTGAGTTTGCATGTTGGGATGGACGTTTACATCGCCTTTGACATCATTAATGTACCGTCTTCTGCTTTCATCCCTCCATCACTTCCTCTGCCTCTCCTGCACATCTTCACCCTTTTGTCTCCTCTCCTCCTCCTCCTCCTCCTCCTCCTCCTCTAATAGCAGTGAGCCTACAAAGTGTTCTCTTATAATGACCTCGGAGACCCCAGTGCTCCTGCCCCGGCTCCGGCTAATGGAGGGAATGTAATTAACTTCAACGCCGGCACCTGAGAGGCAGGACGAGGGCGCACGCGCCAAAAACCCCGAGTATTCGGAAGTAACAGATTACACTTAATGGGATTACAGTGACTTCAGGAAACACCCGGTTATCAGATTACAGATGAGGAATAATGTGATCGCTTATTCGATTGTGTAAAAGAAGCCCAGAGGTAGTTAATGGGATCTGGAAACAAAAAAAACAAAAAAAAACGGCCACAGATAATCCACTTAGCCTCATAATCTACGTTACATGTCTTTTTTTTTTTTTTTTATGGGCAGAGTAATCCAGAAGTAACAGAACGTAATCAGATTAGGTCTCGGAGTTCCAGTATAATCCAGTGGATTAGGCAACCGATTGCCATTTAAAGCCGCCAATCAGTCAGATTGGACGTGACGCTCAAAAAAAAACAAGCCAGAAGTAAGTGTGTGTGTGTGTGTGTGTGTGTGTGTGTGTGTGTGTGTGTGTGTGGTGTGTGTGTGTGTGTGTGTGTGTGTGTGTGTGTGTGTGTGTGTGTGTGTGTGTGTGTGTGTGTGTGTGTGTGTGTGTGTGTGTGTGTGTGTGTGTGTGTGTGTGTGTGTGTGTGTGTACCTTGCTTTTACATGCCTGTTTGTACGAGGGCATCTTGAGGGAGAGGCGAGCGGAGGAAGGGGTGGGGTGTGTGTGTGTGTGTGTGTGTGTGTGGGGGGGTCTGTTGCTAGGCAACCGGGGCAGTGTATCGTTGGAGGAGTCGGTAGCTGAGTGGTTATGTACTGCTGCAGGCTCTGCTCTCTTAGTGCCCACCCTCCTCCTCCTCCACCCCCCCCCCCCTCCACCACCAGTCCCACTTCCTCCTCCCAATCTCTCTCCGCTGCCCCTGTACCGCTCTACAATTACCGTCGCCAGGCAACTGCCTCCGCGCGGTCGGTAATTGGCCGGTGGCATGGCGGCGTGCCGCTGCCAGATCCAGCCAGCTGCACCGACTACTGCCTCCTCATGTTTCACCCCCCCCCCCCCCCCCCCCCCCCCCCCCTCCACACACACACCTCCACCACCCCCACCATACACACACAGATACACCCCCACCACCACCACCTTCCTTGCTTCCATTGCTAGGCAACACATTCAGGCATCCTACCTCCGGGGAATTTCATTGGCCAGAGCCGGATGGTTCAGAACCTGCTGCTCATATATATATATATATATATATATATATATATGTGTGTGACAAAGCCACTCAGGCGGAGGTGGTCAGTGTGTTCAGGTCAGACGGATGCAGGTGACGGTGTTCGGAGCTGGACGCAGCTGTGGCTCCCTCGCCATTATGTGACCGGCCTAATTATCCCCGCCCCCCCCCCCCCCCCCCTTCCTCCGCCGCCAGCATATCTGCCTTCAAATCCCACTTCTCCCCTCCCTCACGTCTCGTCTCGAGACCTTCGGATGTCGGATGTTGACCGAGTGTTTCGGTCTCCGACAAAACAAAACTCCCGATCAGACGGGTGCTGACGTGTGCGTGTGTTGGTGCGTGTGCGTGTGTATGTGTGTGTGTGTGTGTGTGTGTTAATCCTGCAGGTGAGAAGCCGTACAAGTGCTCGTGGGAGGGCTGCGAGTGGCGATTCGCCCGGAGCGACGAGCTGACGAGGCACTACCGCAAACACACCGGCGCCAAGCCTTTCAAGTGCAACCACTGTGACAGGGTCTGTCAAAACACACCTCTCTCTCTCTCTCTCTCTCTCTCTCGCTCTCTCTCTCGCTCTCTCTCTCCCCTTCCGTCTTCTGTCTTTGCCTTCCATTTCTTTATCCTACAAAGGTTATTTGAAGTGCTTCCACACCATTGTGTTCGGGTGTATGACACACACACACACACAGACAAGGATGCTGGGTAACACGCCCCGAATGTGTTTTGGTACTGACCCAGTTTAGAAGTGCGCTGGCAGGATTACTAATGCAAAAAACACACACACACACACACACACACAGTTCTGGTACCAGACTCTCTTCATAGACATTTCTTTAAGCCACGCATTATTGAAAACGTCGTCTGAGAGCGATGCAGTTCGCCTGCCAGGCCACAGGCTGGCGCTGTTGTTTGTTTGTAAACAAACGGCACACACATGCGCAGAGATCAATGCGCGACAAAACTTTAACAGTGGAGTCAAACGGGCTGAGAGTTTTCAAAGTTCCGTTCTATGCCGTCTCCACGGGGCGGAGCCTTTTTCCAAAAAGTTGCGTTTTCCTCCGTTTCCGTGGAGACGGGGTCGGAGTGCGTTGGAAAAGTTTTTGCTGGTGTCCGTGGAGACAGAGTGAGGGCTCTTTGAAAAAGTAGCTTATTCCCAAGTTTACACAAAGACAGAGTTGGAGGATTTTCAAAAAGTTGTATTTTCTTCCATTTACACTGAGACGGGGTGAGGAAAGTGTTTCGAAAAATATTTTCTTTCTCTCGTTTCCCCAAAGATCGAGTCAGGGCATTTTCAAAAAGTAGCTTTTTCCACATATATGGATTTGTAGCATTTTTACAAAGTACCATCATGGGAGCTGTTTTCAAAAAGTTACATTTCCACGAAGTCAGAGCCAGAAAGTTTACAAAAAAATTGCATTCCTCTCGTTTCCATGGTTATGAAGTCAAGAGTTTTTCCAAAAGTAGCATTTTTCCACGTTTACACAAAGCTGCAGTTGGAAGGTTTACGAAAAGTAGCAATTCCCATATCCACAAAGACATCGTCAGAGCATTTTTTTGTTTGTTTTTTTTTATAAAAAAGTAGCTCTTTTTCCACGTTGACATAAGGACGGCATCAGAGAGTTTTTCAAAAAGTTGCGTTTTCCTCCGTTACCACGGATTCAGAACATTTTCGAAAAGTTGCATCTTCCGCCTTTTCCACCGAGACCGAGTCGGAGCGCGCAGAAAAGTTTGACCTCGGGAGCAGTTTTCAAAAAGTGTCACTTTGAAATCTTAGCGGAAATCAGTGCGCTATGACTTTAAATGCTGGCCTTGATGTGCAAGAAGCCACTTTATTGACTTTTCTTATTAAGAATGATTAAATGATCGTTTTTTTAATGTTTTTTTTTAATTTGCTGATTAATTCAGGATATTTAGTTTTGGCGCTTTTAAAAACGTCTCCTTCTGCTCTTAACCCCGGGGTGATAAGTGTTCGTGTCGTGTCTTTAATTATGAGCCGCGGATTGTCGCCGGCCGCGGCGCCCTCGCGTCCGGCGGCCATTACTCGCCATCAGCGGCACGGCGGAGTCAGACGCGGGGAAATCTTTTACCGCTCGTTTTAATCACGCGCCGCCGTCTGCGAGCCGACACGTCTGGGATCTCCGAGCAATATCGTCTGCGACGAGGAGTACCGGGACCCCCCCCCCCCCCCCTCCCGCTACCCCCCCCCCCTCGCTGTGAAAAGGTCATTTTGACAGTGGAACATTGCAAAAAAAAAAAAATCATATTTTTTTCATCACTTGGGTTTACGGTGCCACAAAACTGTTCAAATCTGTCAAATCCAGTTTCAGCGTTCATTTATGTTTAGTTTTTTTCTTTTATTTTGGCGGGGGGTGGGTGGGGGTGGGCAGGGGCGTGTGAACTGGCATCTTGATCCTCATACGTTTTTTTTTTTTTGTCTGACTTATTTATTCATGAATTAACTGACATGTCAGGAACGTGACGCATTGTCTCTTTCATAAAGAATTTTATGAAACCGTTTTTTTTTTTTTTTTTGAAAGTGTCGCCTCTTGAATCATGCATGGGTTCATTATGAACGGACAAAAAGACCCCCCCCCCCCCCCCCCCCCCCCCCCCACCCTCCCCCGCTCAACCTAATCAGGTCTCAGCTGGACAGACTGTATTTACAGTAACCCCCCACCCACCCCCCCACCTACACCCTTGATTTTTCCACCTCCCTTATTCTTAGCCCGCCCCCCCCCCCCCCCCCCCCCCCCGATCCCTCCAGCCTAAAGCGTGCACACAAAGGCACCCCGCTGAGATGAAGGAAGAAGGGGAAACGCGGGGGGGGCAAAAAGTCAGAAGGGAAGATTGAAGGTGTGTGTGTGTGTGTGTATGTGAGGGTGGGGTGGGGGGGTTGATGGGCGGGAGGGGGGGGACCACGGAGTGCCAGCTGGTGTCGTGCCCCCGAGTCGTGACTCATACTTTGCCATCTGTCTCGACCGAGTGCACACATACACACTTTTACAGTGAGTTACACACGCACACACACACACACGCACGCACACACACACACACACACATACACACACACACACACACACACACACACGTGCAGGTCGATGTCTCCTGAGCCGCTCATTATTCTCCCACATGTGTTTCTTCATGCACTCACGGGTGCGGTGACCACACACACACACACACACACACACACACACACACACACACACACACACACACACACACACACACACACACACACACACACACACACACACAGATGATGGACCAGTAAATCTGAGTGTCAAATTCAACAGTTACAAACCTGTAAAAATGAAGGTTTTTTTTATGCTCAGGAAGGAAGGAAGGAAGGAAGGAAGGAAGGATAGAGAGAGAGAGACTGACAGATAGCAAACATCAACAAACCTATAAGTGCCCTATGACACCAAAACGTTTTGGAAAATGTTATGATACTGTTACTGTTGTCAACATGGTCAGGTAGAAGTCTACTACTATATGTCTACGTATGAGATCACTGTGTTGACGATCCCCCCGGCGGACCGAGAGGAAGGCGTTCTTCCTGCAACGGGACCAACATTTAAAAGTGTAAATTCCCAAGTGGGGGGGGAGGGGGGAATACACCTTCGACTGGCGCTTTTTATTATTATTATATAAAGAGCGATTCAGCGAATCCTGATTACAGACGAGAGGCTTCCAGTCCAAGTTTTACACCACATGTTTTGCATCCCCCCCCATGACCCCCCCCCCCCCCCGCTCTATTTATTCATGATGCAGCTGAAGTCATTAGCGGCGCTGCTGAAAAATGCTGATTACGAATTGCTCGCACGCGCGCTAATTGCGTGCGCATTAGCGGGGGCGCTCGACGGCAAACATTTAGCGCCGATCGGCAAAACAAACTTCCGCGGCAACCGTACTAACAAGCTGCTCTCTATCCTACCACCCCCTACCCATCCCCCCCCCCCCCCCCCCCCCTTGCAGGTGTTTCTCGCGGTCGGATCACTTGGCGCTGCACATGAAGAGGCACATCTGAGGATCGGGCGACGGGGGGTCAGCGGGACGCGGTCGGTGGAGTCGGAGCGACGCCACGGATGTTGGTCGAGAGACTTGGGAGGGGAGGTGGGGGTTGGGTGGGGTGATGGGGGGGGGGGGGGAAGGACGCCAGACACGGTCTTTCTGAGGTGGGGGTCGGCGAAGTTGGCCGGAGCGCGATTCCGCAAATGCCAGCGCTACAGACACTCCGGCCCACCCTTCATATGCGAATTGTTAGTTGGCAGCCATCTTCGTTTTGTCCACCCCCCCCACCCCCACCACCTCCCCCCCCCCCCCTTTCCAGCGAGACGTCGCCGCCCAACTGGACGAGTTGTACAGTCGTATTCGTGTACAAGAGTTCGAAACAATCTTCAATGGAAAATCCTGGCTCCCTGTTTTTTGTTTGTTTGTTTGTTTGTTTGTTTTTCTCGCATCTTCCGACTGGATCCATTCGTAAGTCGTCGGTTTGAAATCGGGCGCAAGATTGGATTTTGACATAAAAACGTCACGTCGCACAACTGACTCTTTGCAAACTTTTTCTTATATATTAAAAATAAAACAAAAAAAAAAAAGTAAAAAAAAAAACACAAAACAACAAAAACAAAACATGCACAAGTCGATAGCACACCGAACACAGACGAGACCACGGCGTGTCGTTTAAGAAGTGATCGGAAACGACGCAGCCACAACAAAAAACGAGTCTCAGTAGTTGCCTGATATGATCTCTTCGGCTTTTTAGCAGGGATTGGCACAAATTAGCCACTGACGTTGTCGTTCACAACACCCGTGCAGGATTCTTCCACTTTCCCACGCTTCCTTTTTTATTTTATTCTTTGTTTAGTTTTTTTACCCCCCCCCCCCGGAAACGACGACGCGGCGTTTCCCGGCGACTTCCCGCCCATCGCCGCGGAAACGGCCGGAGCGGCTCTGGTGAATGTATCCCATCGTAAGTCCCATGAAAAAACACCCCCTTTGTGTCTTTTTGTTGTTTTTCACGTTCGGAACGAAACAATCGAGTTGCTTTATTTGTTTGTTTGTTTTTCCGTTTCCGTGGTATCGAATCGGCGGACGCATTTTGTGCGCACAAATCAAAACAGGCAGCTCAGGCACACCGCAGATCGGAGGAGGGAAGCTTCTATCGGGATAATCCTTAATTTTGCCCCGATTTATTTATTTATTTATTTATTTATTTTGAAAAATACTCGCGAGTGGAGCTTTTTTTCTTTTTTTTTTTGACAAAAGGGAAGGTGGAACCGACCTGTCGTGTCAGGTTCTACCCCTTTTATGTCTATGATATCGTGGGCAGACGGCTCGGCGTCGATTAATATGGAAAGCGACCAAAAAAAACAAAAACAAATAAAAGCTCATGAGCCATCCGAGATGCAGCTATAGCGACGGGACCGAAAGACGAAAAGAAAACAAAAAAAAAACGAAGAATCGCAGTTAGAAACTGCGGCCAAGCGATGGCAGCTCTACTTGTATTCTCAGTATTGAGTGTGTGTGAAGTTGGAGAGCGTCGTTTTTGTTTTTTTGTTTGTTTGTTTGTTTGTTCCTGTCCTGCAACCAATCAAGAAGAAGAAAGAAAAGAAAACGAAGGAGCTGAAACTTTTTCTTTTTTTTTTTTACTTAAAGGAGCCGACGCGAACAAATTGCTTCAAAACTGTGAATGTTTTTTTTCTGGAAAGTTCGTTTCGTGTGTGTGTGTGTGTGTGTGTGTGTGTGTGTGTGTGTGTGTGTGTGTTGTGTGTGTGTGTGTGTGTGTGTGTGTTTGCACTCTGAATTTCTCTTGTAAACGACACTGATCACGAAAGTCTGTATAGTTGCTGTTTGTTTGTTTTGTTTTTTCTTTCCACAAATGTACACACTCATGCCGATAACGTTGCGCCACTTTAGAAATCCAGAGGCTCTCGTTTACGCAACGTTTTTCAAGTGAAGACGGAAAAGGTTTTGTCGCGTCGGTTTACGAAACAACGCCACTTGGAGCCAGCGGCGTAGAAACAGGGAAAAAAAACCAACAACTTTTTGAAAATGCTCGACTCCCATCGGCAGGGTAACGTGTAAAAAATTTTACTTTTCGAAAGCGCTCGGACTCGTCTGCCTGGAAAGAGGAAAACAAGTTTTTTTTTAAAAAGCTACGACTCGTCTCCATGGAAATGGGATGAAACACAACTTTTTGAAAATGCTCAGACTCCATCTGCATGATAACGTGGAAAAATGCTACTTTTCGAAACTGCTCTGACTCGTCTCCTTGGAAAGAGGAAAACACAACTTTGTGCAAAAGCTCTGCTCATCTCCATGGAAACGGGGAAGATGCAACTTAAAAAAAAAATTTAAACCCGGTGCGACTCAAGAGCTGTACAATCGTGCAAAAATGCAACTTTTGAAACAATTCCAATTACGCTACATGGAAATGGAGTAAATCACAACTTTTTGAACATACTCCGACTCCGTCTGCATGATAACGTGGAAAAATTTAACTTTTCGAAATGCTCTGACTCCATCTCCATTAAAACAGCTCATGTAAAGCACAACTTTTTTGGAAAAATCTCAGACTTGTCTCCAGACTTGTCTCCATTGGTCCAACTCAAGATCCATAGAATTGGGCAAATGCAACTTTTCAAAAATGCTCCGACTTCGTCTTCATGGAAGCGAGGCAGAACACAACTTTGTGAAAATGCTCTTATTCCATCTCCATGGTAACATGGGAAAACACAACTTTTGAAAATGCTTCATTTCCATGGCAATGCGGAAAACCCAACTTTTGAAAATGCTCGGATTTCGTCTCCATGGAAAAGGGGGAAAACAGGCAAAAATTCCCAGTCCGTAATCTCCTGGGACTTGGTATTTTATTTTGACAGTCACCGTGATGACAAACCAACTTGGTCGTCTGTCTACTGGAATGTCCGCCGTCTCCCGTCGTTAACCTTTATATAACGTTTTGATCTCTGCACACACGTCTGTGTGGTTTTATGAGGAAAAACAACCAACACTGCCACCTGGTGGCCCGGCATGGTAACGACATTGCTTTCTGCCTCTTCCATGTCAACTCGCGGTCATTTTCAAAAAAAAAAAAATGCTGCGGCGGCGCTTTTCACTTGAGACGCGTAAACGGGGCTTCGAATACGTTCACTTATGCACAAACACACCTGGAATCCCAACACCTGAACACAACACACACACACACACACACACACACACACACACACACACACGTACGTGTGTGTTTTTAATGCCACATTGCAAGAGTCAGAGATCCAGACTGCAGCTCTCAGCAGAGAGTGGTGGGGTGAGGTGGGGGGGGGTGGGGCGGGTGAGCATTACTATGTGTGACACCACCTCTGTTTCCACCCGGTCTGAATTCTAAATCAAACGCACCCCCTCTTTTCTACCAGCATTCTCTCGTTCGTCGCTTCCCTCCCCCCTCCCCCCCCGCCCCTTCCATTTTTCTCAGATATGATCCCTTTCAACTCCTCTCTCCCCTGTCCACCCCCCCCCACCCCACCTCTACCTCCACCCCCTCCTCTTCTCTCCTTCTGTCGTCTTTCTCCTTCTTTTTTTTTTTTTGCTTTTCTCTGTACAAAAAGTGTTTAAATTTTATCATTTGTATATTACGACGTATGGGTACGACGATGTTCTTTATTATGGGGGGGTGGGGGGATGAGAAAAGATTTATTTTTGTTACCGGTTTGTTTCATAATTCCTTTTTTAAATTGGTATTGTAATATCTCTATGCAAGGAACTGTTCGGTGAATCGTTTTTATTTAAGAATGTAATTAACGTGTAATAAATGGTAGAAGCAGTCCTGGTTTCTTTTGGCCCTTCGCACAATACGCACGGTAAATCGCACATCTTCCAATTTTCGGATTCCTTATCGAGCCTCGGTCACGGAGGAGGAGGAGGGAGGAGGAAGGAGGTGTTATTCAGTTTGTTAACAATACGGTGAAAGGGGGGCAGGAATATTAATTCACTTCGCCCCGCGCGAATTAAAGAGGCGTGGGATTTATCGCTCTTTTTGATCAAACGGGGCAGAAATGCCTTCACTTTAATTACATCGGTTACCGAGCGAGGTGACGCTGCCGCCGCCGCCGTTCTCGCCTTTTGACCACGACGCGCTGATAAAAGGGTAATCGAATAACTAATGGATAATTAGGGGGTAATTACTCCCTGGTAAATGGCCCTATGGAGTATTAATTCTCCGTGGGCCTGGCAGTGAAAAACGCCCATAAGGTTTTTTTTTTTTGGTTTCATTTATACACGCCCTAATTGAAACGGGCACCCTCATCAAGACGCTCGCATGTATCTGTCCAACTTAATGTTCTTTTATCGGTAATTACAGACGGCCTGCACATTATCTACCCAACTACACCTACTGCGTCAATCCCGCGTCGTGAAATTAGACGCGACGGAGTCATTTTTCAATAAAGGTCGCCCGTCCCGTGAGCACTTTCCGATCGTCTCGGGTTTTCCATGCGAGCTCACAGCGGCGCTAAATGGGGGGGGGGGCTAATGTGTTCCGGCCGGCGCGCGGCCGTCGGGAAAGGTTAACGCGCACATTCGCAAAACCACGCTTCTGTCGAGAAGCTGATTAGCCGCCGTCGGCTAATGGGAACAACCTTCAAGCGTCCCGGCGGTTTCCTCCGCTTAAAAGATATTGCAATTAATAATATTTTGAACCGTTCCGCGCAAATGTGACACTTTTAGTGGCGCCGTGAGAAAACTAACGGCGTCAATAAAGAAGGTAAGTACCTCGGAAGACAACAGAGCGCAGGCTCTTACGGTAATCTATGCGCGAGCTGAAATAGCTTGAAGTGACGACCAACAGAACGGTCTTACCTGCCTGCCACGCCTCAGGTTCAGGAAATAAAGTAGATATTGGACATGACTGAGGACGAGTATGATCGATACTTCTGCTCACTTTTAAGTCCGATGAGACAAGTTGGTGACTTCATTTATATTTGTGAATGTGACTCTATACTAAAAGGTGAGCCAATTGGTAGCCAATAGTACCAACTGGTAGCTAGTCGTACCGATCAGTAGCCAGTCGTACCAATCAGTAGCTAATTGGCTAACGATTGGTACCATTGGCTCACGAATGGTACCAATCGTTAGCCAATGGTATATATCGGGAGCCAAGGGTACCAATCGGTAGCTAATGGTACTAATCGTTAGCCAATGGTACCAATCAATAGCTAATGGTACCAATCGTTAGCCAATGGTACCAATCGTAAGCCAATGGTACCAATTGTTAGCCAATGGTACCAATCGTTAGCCAATGGTACCAATCAATAGCTAATGGTGCCAATCGTTAGCCAATGGTACCAATCGTAAGCCAATGGTACCAATCGTTAGCTAATGGTACCAATCGTTAGCTTATGGTACTAATCTTTAGCTAATGGTACCAATCATTAGTCAATGGTACCAATCGTAGCTTATGGTACCAATTGTTAGCTAATGGTACCAATTGTTAGCTAATGGTACCAATCGTTAGCTAATGGTACCAATCGTAGCTTATGGTACCAATCGTTAGCTAACAGTACCAATTGGTAGCCAGTGGTACATACTGTATCGGTAGCTAATGGTACCAGTTGTTAGCCAATGATCCCAATTGGTGCTACCTTTGGGAGGTTAGTGTAATTACAACCTTTTCAGGAAACAAATAGTTGGATTTGAGGAAAATTCTGCGATAGAGGCGTCATTTTCATGTGACAACGCAAAAGTTCCATCACGTTGTGGGCGTCTGTTTCCAAGACAATCGTGTTTGGAGCCACTGCAACTTTTCTGAGACTTTTGTTGCATTTTGGGGGTTCCTCTTATGCAACTTTTTGAAAAAAGGCTCTCAGGTGGAACTTTTTGACAATGCTCCGACTTGGTGCTTGAAAAGGCCTCGACCCCATCTCCATGGAAACGGTGGGAAACAAACATTTTCGCCCACTGGTGGTCCTAAATGAAAACTACATTGTTTTCGGTGCTTCTGCCGATTCCAGGCAACGTTTTCACTTGTCAATGTTGCCATGGAAACGGGGCCCGAGGCCCATTGACCTTCCGTATACTATCTGAAAGGTGGACGAATCCCAGACGTATTTAATCAGGCACGAGCGCACACTTTTACCTCCCCACTAATGGCAATTGACAGCTGGCGGATGTAACTGAATTAATGCGGACACACTGTGCAGAGAGGTGGATTTGTTCTCCGGCTTATTACGCCGGGGACCCCGAGCAGAATAATCTGAACAGCAGAAAAGCCGAATTGATAAACACCACCGTTCGAGGCATCAAATGACGACATCTGTGTAAATCTGGTAGAACAGTGGGATTACGGCGTGCGATATGGGTTAGGGTTAGGGGTTCGGGTGAGGGGTGGAGGGGTAGGGGTAGGGGTTAGGTTTAGGGTTAGGGTTTGGGTTAGGGGTAGGGTTTACACACTTCTATTCATAGTCCACGACTTGTTTTGAGGCATTTTGACCTCGTCATGAGCTTCGAGCGCCATCTGTTTCTCGTCACTACCTCCGCCTTTAATGCTCCTGAGCACTAACCGAAGTCGTCTCGCATCACGGAGCATTGGGGAGCCTCTCCCAGACCACCTGCCGGCCCCCAATAGCCTTCCCATGGGGCTGATTGAACCATTGTCCTGCCCGCTTGTTCTACCGAGAGTCTAATTCTTTGCCTCAATCACCGACCTCAAGTCCGGCCTCGTGATTGTCTCCACAGCCCTGCACCTGCCGCCGTTCCCGAGGTTGCTTTACCTCCCTTGGCGACTTCTTCTTACGTTCCCTGTCAAAGGTAATTTCCTCCTTCCCTCTCCCACCGAGGGTCTTCCCTCCCTCGCTCAGCTCCATGATTGACCTACACCGCCTCTCTGCTGGTTGAACCGCCACTCTTGAACACCTCTGGCTTGTCGGAAAGCTCTGCTTGCTCGGCCTTTTGCCTCGCGCTCCAGGATTCGAGATTCCTCGGGCCCCCGTCCGAGAAATTCTCTGGCGACCCTACTCCTTTCAGTTGTCCAT
Source organism: Blennius ocellaris (assembly GCF_963422515.1). NCBI lineage: Eukaryota > Metazoa > Chordata > Actinopteri > Blenniiformes > Blenniidae > Blennius > Blennius ocellaris. Next base: position 7,736,139 of record NC_137673.1, on the reverse strand, counting down.
ACTTCACTTTTGCCCTTCGCTCGACTATCTTTCTTGAGTTCTGCTTGTTTCCCTCAAATCTTCATTCCGCCACACAAGACCCGCTACCTCCGAAAATAGTTCTGCACTCTTGATTTTTTTTTAAACTATGATTTTGTAAAGCTCAATCTAGAAGAAGAGACGAACACTCTCAACTTGTCATGCATGCGGCGTCATTGTCTGGTGTCTCGCGGGCTCTCCTGAATCGCTCCGCCGATTCACCCGCGAAGCACCTGAGTGCTTTTTCAGAAGCGTCGCCTTTTGTTTTCCAACACAACGATTCAGCTGTCGCCCCTTCCCACTTGGTGGCGGTATAAACGGCACAAGGCGCCGAGTTGAAGCTCTAATGAAACAAAAACTGGCTCTTCAGGCGACGCAGTGATTCACCCAACGGGTAGAGACGTAAAGCTTGTTCTTATTGTGGTGGCGCGGCAGAGGATTTCACCGACCGGGCTTGCCAACGCCCGTGGGCGTCTTGTAGGCGTCTGGCAGCCATATTGGAATGTTGTTGTGAAATCTGGCAACGGGGAGATGCCGGCGTACTGGGAAGACGCCGCGAGTTTCAAGCCACCCTCGCTCTCGATCCGTGTTAATACGGCGTGCTCTGACCTCTGTGACAACTAGGAAAAAACATTTTCAAAAACATCCATGCTCCTCCGTTACTACAGAGACTCTTTAAAATGTTGTGTCTTTCCTTGTTTCCATGGAGAACGCAGTCGGAGCGTTTTCAAAAAGTTTGCATTTTCTTCACGAGCCACGGAGATGGAAAGTCAGAGGGTTTTTAAAAAGTTGCGTTTTAACTGGTTTCCATGGAGATGAGTTGGCACGGATTTAAAAAGTAGCATTTCCACCATTACCATGGAGACGGAGTCTGGGCATTTAAAAAAAAAAAAATTTTTTATTGCACACTCACTCATTTCTATGGAGGCCAAATCGGAGGGTTTTGAAAAAATTGCAATTTTACCTGGTTTCCATGGAGACGAGTCAGATCGGTTATGAAAAGTAACAATTCCCCTTCTTCCATTGAGACACAGTCAGATCACTTTTGAAAAAAAATTTTTTTCCCTATTTCCACAGTAGTTTCCTCGTTCTCGCGGAGATGGAGTCGCCCCTTTTCAAAAAGTTGCGTCTCCGAGCACTATCGTCGTGAGAACAAACATTCCCCAAAACCATTTTTTTTCGCTTGGAAACGTTTGGCTGAAGCTCCTCCGACGTGGCAACGCGACTTGTTCGACAAAAGGTTACGCGCCTCCGGGATTGGTTGGCGGCGGCGGCCGGGGTTGCTTAGGTATTCGTAATTATCGGGAAATGTCGCAGTGGCCCTCTGTAATTAAAGCCTAATCATGCTGGTGGATTCAGAGAAGCATCCTCATCAAGCTTTCATTAGTCCCCCCCCCCCCCTTGTGATGCCCGGCGGCCAGTGCCCCCCCCCCCCACGACGTCCCGTCCCCCACGCTTCAGATGCAAACTGTGACAATTCATGAGTTGCACGAGAATAAAATTGTTTTTTTTTTGTTTGTTTTTTAATAAAAAGATTCCATGTGAGGAGAGAGAGAGAGAGAGAGACAGAGAGAGAGAGAGGGACAGAGAGCAAGAGAGAGAGAGACAGAGACAGAGAGAGAGAGGGAGAGAGAGAGAGAGCTGCATTATGCATGGCCCGGTGGAGCAGCAGTGCTTTCCACACTGCTCGCTCTCTCAGTCCACAGTCAGTCTCTCTCTCTCTCTCTCTCTCTCTCTCTGTCTCTCTCTGTCTGTCTGTCTGTCTGTCTGTCTGTCTGTCTGTCTGTCTGTCTGTCTGTCTGTCTGTCTGTCTGTCTCTCTCTCGATCTCTGTCTCTCTCTCTCTCTCTCTCTCTCTCTCTCTCTCTCTGTCTCTCTCTCTCTCTCTCTCTCTCTCTCTCTCTCTGCGGTAAAAATAGATCAACAGACCCAAGCGTTCAGCTCTCCTCTTTTTTTTTCTCTTTTTTTCATGCTACTCACTTTTACTTGGATCTCACCAGGTGCGGCGGCGAGTTGTTTGCACACACTCTTGCAGGATGCGTGTTTGCATGCGCGTATTTCGGCTTGTTTTATCAATCGTCTCTTGCACTCGTCTCTCAATAATAAAAAAAAAAAGAAAAAAGAAAGAAAAACGGGATATTAGTCTCTCAGTGAGGCTTCCAGCTATAATGGAGGCCACACAAAAAAAAAGGTATATCGACACTCCCTACTAATGTTGACTGAGTCTACTCGCGCAGAATTTAGCGTTTTGGTTTCAGGAAAGTTTCATGTGTGTATGGCAATGTTTTTGAAAATGATGTAGTAAGCATGTAGGGCCACTAGGGGCCACATAAACCTGCGCGTAGAGAACGATACGCTCTAAAGATGAACAGAAAGACAACAAAACTTCCAAAAGTTGTATTTCACCCACCGACTACACCAGGTCGGAGCATTGTCAAAAAGTTCCACCCTGCAAGACATTTTCAAACAGTACAATTTTTCTTGTTTACATATAGTTGGATCATTTTTGTAAAGGTTCCACCTCGGGAGCTGTTTGTACATTTCAAAAAGTTTTCTTTTTCCTTGACCACACCGTGTCGAAGCATCGTCAAAAAGTTACACCTCGAAGGCTGTTTCAACAAAGTTGCTGTTTTCCTCCGTTTCCATGGAGGCAGGGTTGGAACATTTTCAAAAAGTGGATTCCCCCCCCCCCCCCCCCCCCTGTTTTCATGGAAACGTACTTGGAGAATTTTCAAAACATGTTTTTTCCCCCTGCCTATTCCGAGTCGCAGAATCTCTAAAAGTTGTGTTTTCCCCGTTTCCACCGAGACGAAATTAGAACATTTTCAAAAAGTTCCACCTTGCAAGACATTTTGAAACAGTAAAATTCTTCTTCTTTACATAGAGTTGGATCATTTTTGTAAATGTTCCACCTCGGGAGCTGTTTCTACATTTCAAAAAGTTGCCTTTTTCCTTAACCACACCGTGTCGAAGCACTGTCAAAAAGTTCCACCTCGAAAGCCGTTTTCACAAAGTTGCATTTTGCCCCGTTTCCAGACATCTGCAATGTGGAACGTTGAGAACGTTGTGTACTTGTGTGTACACCAGCGTGTCTCGGTCTCCCGTTGTCGTCTCCCCGGAGACCACTGATCCGTGTCTGTGACCGCCGAGGTCCTCCGCCTCGTCCCCCACCTCGTCCCGCCGCTAATTAAACCGCCCCGCTTAACGAGTTCACGTTGCTAACAAGGTCGGGAAGAAAAGGTCACCCCATTGCGCCAACTTCAAGCGAACAAACCGTCGATGATGCACACACACACACACACACACACACACACACACACACACACACACACACACACACACACACACACACACACACACACACACACACACACACACAGAGTTCAGCGTGATCGAAATTCAGGGCCCCGTTTCCATGGCAACCAAGTGAAAATACAAAATGCGGCTCCGTCGCCATATCGGTGGACGAATATAACGCTTTGTCGGGACTCGTCTCCATGTTGAAAATCCTCCAACTTTGTTTTGGTGGAAATGAGGGGAAACGGAATAAAAAAAAAAAAAAATGGCTCTCAAGGTGCAACTTTTTGACAGCACTCCCAACTCAGTGAAGATGTGTGCAAGACTAAGTTTTTGAAATGCTTCAACCTCCAAAAAAAAATGCTTTAAGTCCATCTCCATCCAAATGGGGCAAAAACACAACTATTTGAAAATTCTCAGACCCTGTCTCCATGGAAACGGAGGAAAAATGCAACTTGTCGAAAATGGCTCTCAGGGTGGGACTTCGTGATGACACTTCAACGCGGTGTGCTTTAATCTCATGTCTATGTAAATGGCGGAAAGCACCACTTTTTGAAAACACTTCAACCACATCTCCATGGAAATGGGAAAAAAGCACAGCTTTTTGAAAATGCTCCAACTATGTCTCAATGGAAAGAGTGGAAAAATGCGATATTTCAAAAATTGTACAACTTTGACTCAATGAAAACGAGGGAAAATGCAACTTTTTGAAATGGTTCTCTGGTGGGACTTTTCACAGCACTCCAATTAAGTGTAGATGGGGGGGGGGGGGGGGGGGGGGCACAAGATTTTGAAAACGCTTCAACCCCGTGTCCATGGAAATGGAGGGGAAGCACAACTTTTTGAAGTACATCTCAATGGAAACAACGGAGAAAAACGCAACTTTTTTTGAAAACTCTCAGACCCTGTCTCCATGGAAATGACGGAAAATGCCACTTTTTGAAAACGCTCCTACTCTGTCACTGTGTGAACGATAGAAAAACACAAATTTTGTCAACGCTCCGATTCCATCTCCATGGATACAGCTCCCAATTTTTTTTAGGGGAAACGCTCTGATGTGTCTCCACGGCCAAACGCCACTTTTTGAAAATGCTCCTTTCACAAGAAAACCCTGTGAATGTCCGCAGACACACGGGCACGCCACCTATTTCTGCTATCTGGCTCGGCTCGTCGTTTATCTTACCGCAGCAGAATCAGGATAGATTGGTTCAATTAGACTGGCCTTTAATGTAATCTGTTTAATCCATTTCTATCATCAAAGCCAATACCTGGCTCTCCCCTCGGAGAGCCAGATTAGCCGGAGCGGGCGTCTCGGCTATAAAAAAAAAGAAAAAAATCCCCAGTGAATTGGATCTTCTCGATATTTGTTCTTTACAACAGGCTGTGAAGAAAAGGGAGAGTCTCCGGCAAGTTTTAACGGCAGGAGATTTAAGATCTTCGTGTCTCGGCGCCGATTGCGGATGCTGATTGGCACGAAGCCAACCTGGGTTCACTTTGACGGGGAAAACCAATACTGCATTGATTCAGAATCAAAAGAACAATTTTTTTTTACAGTGCATTAATATGCATTTGATCCAAGCACAACTTAACTGGGAACATTTACAGTGATGCATCTCCCAACATTATTTACACTTATGTAAAAAAATAAAAAATAAAAAATTGTGACGCTACAAGGAACCCGTTGCCACACATCTTCCACATCTGAACCCTTCATCGGGTATCCAGAAGAAGCCAGAAATAAACCAAAGAAAAGCGCGCAAGTACCCAGAGAGACCCAGAGGTATCCAAAAGAAGTCGCCAGAAGGACCAAGAAAAACCCAGAAGTACCCAGATGTCCCCAGAATTACCAAGAAGCACCCAAAGGTATTCTCAAAGAGGTACCCAGAAAGAACTTGATGAACCAGGAAGAACCCAGAGGTACATAGAAATGCCCAGGTGTTCCTAATCAAAAGAAGTACAGAGAAGAACCCAGAAGTCCCCGGGGTGTATGTAAAAGAAGAACCCACAGGTACCCTGAAAAAGAACCTGGAAGTACCGAGAAGCACCCAGACGTACCCAGAGGTACCCTGAAAAACAACCAAAAAGTACCTAGAAGAACAAGGGGTTCAGTTCTCAGAGACAAACTCAAGGTAATAAAGGCCCAACCACCCCCACAACCCCCCCCCCACCCCCCACCCAACCCCCCCAACCCCCCCCCCCCCCCCACGCCCCCAAAAAAACCTTTCAAGGTGGCACCAAGGCTCCTTTTTTTAAATTCACGGAGTCCATCCTTTTCTTTTTTTAACCTGCGATCTATCCACCGTCACCCTCACATGCTTCTACACTGCTGAATGGATGAGCGAGGGAGTGCAGGTATTAACAGCTGCAGTGTATTTTTTATATATTTATCTGTTTTTTTTAAAAGATTTGCACAAGTACCTATGAGATCCTGGTGTCGGCGAGTCGTTACACACAAACGTTCAGTCCACAAACTGGTTTACCTGCTTGGATTACCTGAGTGATCGAAGAATTAGCAACACTCCTCGTCACGGAAGCGCCTTCCAGCCTGCAGATATCAAAAACTGGTGTGTGTGTGTGTGTGTGTGTGTGTGTGTGTGTGTGTGTGTGTGTGTGTGTGTGTGTGTGTGTGTGTGTGTGTGTGTGTGTGTGTGTGTGTGTGTGTGTGCGAACACTGTAACAAGGCCTGCTGGTAAAGACTTGGTGATGAATTGGTCATGTCTGGGTGACCATGTGTGTGTGTGTGTGTGTGTGTGTGTGTGTGTGTGTGTGTGTGTGTGTGTGTGTGTGTGTGTGTGTGTGTGTGTGTGTGTGTGTGTGTGTGTGTGTGTGGATGATGGCAGCGTCCGCCAAAGCGTGGCCGCGGCTACACGCTAACACACACGTCCACTGCTCGCTGACAGGCCTGATCAGAGTTGATTGATTGGGTGAAGGCGGGGGTGAAGGGTCCACCCCCCCCACCCCCCCAATTTGTGAACACCAAACCATATCTGACAGTGGACATTGACCAACCCAACGTGAAGGATCAATGACGCACACCTCAAGTCTTCACATTCGACCCAAATGTGTATTTCAGGGTATTTAAATTTGACGTTTGAAAAAAAAAAGAAAAATATAAGATCTCCTGCATCTGCATCAACAATTATTCCCCCCGTTCCAGTACAATCTATCTCTGTGCGCCTACTGCCATCTGCTGGTTGTTCTCTGCAAGTGCAAGCGTGAAAGTCAAAACAAGCAACGCGCTTCCCAAACGTACACTGCGTTGCACCTGTGCCCTCACAGTTGCGTTAATCTTAAATCGTTCCTCCTGTTGGCCTCTGCAATGCATGATGAAGACATGAACAGGAGGATTTCCTTGACTTTATGGGCCAATGGCTCATATGGAAATCCTCATAAAGCACAGCTGGAAAGGAGTTACATAAGAGTAAATCAATTGAGTCACCACCCTTTGACACAATACATCAACCATTCTGATATAAAAGCCAAGACGATATGAGTTAATATGTTACTCGGACTCCAATGAGGAACTATGTGCCGTACTGTCATAGTAATCAAACGCCTGGAAACATGGCTGTGAGGCTGTTCGAAGGGAGCGATCATGCAGAGGCGTACTTGAAATTCCGAGTGGCGCCCCAGGAACTGATCGGCATCATCATGAGCTTCATGGAAAAAAGAGTACGTGCTTTATTTCTTCTATGGGTGGGGGCAATTAAGCTGTCTACGTTTTTGTTTGTGATTGTGTTCATGGAAAAAAAAGAAAAAAGTAGAGTAGAGTATGTACTTTTTTTTTGGGGGGGGGGGGTTTAGGGGTGGGGGCAATCAAGCGGTGTATATTTGATTTGGGATTGTGTTGGATTATTTCTAGACGAGGAACTTCCACCTGGCGGTAGACGTCGGCTGCGGTTCCGGTCAAGGTACGACCCTCCTGGCGCCCTTCTTCACCGAGGTGGTTGGAACGGACGTCAGCCCCGCCCAGCTGCAGCTGGCGCCAACCGACGGCGGCCCGTCCAACGTCTCATACAGGTGAGGCGACGGGCGCGCGGCAGATGGGGCTGTAAATCAGCTGGATCAAAGAGAGAGCTGTAATGGAAAAAGTGACGGTAGTACATTGCGGTTTGATACGTTTTTTAGTCTCCGCCGCGCCATCGATCTGTCACTGTTCCAAAAAAAAAGTACCTTTCAAAGCGACTTTGGAGCATTTCTCACCGTGAGCTGTGAGTAATGGCATGATCAATCACTCACTCAGCTCCGATCTCTGCGGTTTGAACTTAAATTACAAGTTCCCTCTGCACGAAAGAAAAATGTCCTCGCTGTACCTCCTCCTCAGGCAGTGTCCGGCCGAGGAGCTGCCGTTCGAGTGCGAAGAGGTGGACCTGGTGACGGCCATGACGGCGGCCCACTGGTTCGACCACAGGCGCTTCCTGCACGAAGCCTATCGGGTGCTGAGGCCCGGAGGCTGCCTGGCTCTCCTCAGCTACACCATGGACATGGAACTAGAGTACGGGGACGTCTCCAAGACTCTCAATGACATCTGCAAGGAGGTTCGTCCCCGAACCGATATTGGCTACTTTTGAAGTATGGATACCACTTATTGGTTAATGGGTCGTACAGGTGGTTGTCCTTTATTGTGGAACCAAGTCAGAATTCTTAGGAGTCGAAACTTCTTGGTTGAACGTTGACAAAAATGTCTCGATTTCTCTCGGTAGTTCTACGCCGCTCTGTTCCCGTACCGAAATCCCCACATCGGATCGAACTCCGTGGAGATCTACGCCGGCATGTTCCACTCCTGCCCGTATCCCGACAAAGAGTGGTGAGTCCCGCGTCGATGGGAGCGTCGCCGTTCCACGGTCTCGTCTCTTGTTTCGACTCGACCGCCTTTCCGCCCAGGAACGAGTGTCTTCGCGTCCGAAGGCACGTCCCCCTGAGCGGCTTCATCGCCATGGTGGAGACCTTCTCCAGCTACCGGAGTCTCAAAGAGACGGATCCCGCCGAGGCCGCGCAGCTGTCGTCACGCCTCCGGAACAAGTGAGATATTAACCTCCGACTCTCCTCCAATTGCCAGCGATACATAGAAAGGCCCAGGTGTTCCCAGAAGTAATCAAAAGAAGTACAGAGAAGAGCCCAGAAGTCCTCGGGGGTGTATGTAAAAGAAGAACCCAGAGGTACCCTGAAAAAGAACCCAGAAGTACAGAGAAGCACCCAGACGTACCCAGAGGTACCCTGAAGAAGAACCAAAAAGTACCTAGAAGAACAAGGGGTTCAGTTCTCAGAGACAAACTCATGGTAATAAAGCCCCCCCCCCCCCCCCCCCCGTTTTTTTAATTGCCAACTAACTTCATTCGTCATCATCGGAAACTGCTGAAATTCATCTTTGAATCCCGTCACAGTCGCGGGCATTAATCAGAAAAGCCAAACAGTGCTTGACTAAGCTTAACTGTTACTGCTTTGATAATACAGCGGCCATTAATCCCCCCCCCCCCCCCCCCCCCCCCCCTTCAATGACAGGACAGAAGAGCCCAGCAAGCATAATATATGGAAGGGAAATGCTGAGTCGTAACTTTTACATGAAAGGAAAAAAAAAAAGACATTGTATTTAATTACTATCGCAGTTTGGGAAGATCTACACTCAGTTCTTGGATTTTTGTAAAAAAAAAATTCAGCAACCTGAGGTCTCGGTTCATTTACCGCGTCACTTTTAAGAAGCTAATAACTCAAGAGGGTTTGATTTAGTCATCAGTGCGTCTGAGAACTTCCCAAATGTCCCCGTCTCTTCCAGGTTGCTGGCGGTCATGAAGACGTCGTCTCCGGACGCAGAAGTCATAATGATTGTGAAATATTTCTATTGGTTGGCGCGGAAACCGTGATGGCGTCCAGTCAACCTGGAGATTATGGAGCTTCTTCCTCCCGCTGACATCCAGATTGTTGAGCATCGTCCTCCCTGTGACCCGGATTACAGGGTGGATTTCTCCTTTCATTCAGATTATAGAGCATCTTCCTTCCATCATTCACATTATAGAGCATCTTCCTCGACTAACATCAAGATTATATTGCATCTTCCTCCCTCTAACAGTTTATAGAGCATCTTTCTCTACTAACATCCAGATTATAGAGCATCTTCCTCCACTAAGATCCATATTATGGACCATCTTCCTCCATGAACATCCAGATTATAGAGGATCTTCCTCCACTAACATCCAGATTATAGAGGTTCTTCCGCCTCTAACATCCAGATTATAGAGGATCTTCCTCCACTAACATCCAGATTATAGAGGTTCTTCCGCCTCTAACATCCAGATTATAGAGGATCTTCCTCCTCTAACATCCAGAATATAGAGGATCTTCCTCCTACTAACATCCAGATTATAGAGGATCTTCCTCCATTAACATCCAGATTATAGAGCATCTTCCTCCCATCAACATCTAGATTATAGAGCATCTTCTTCTTAACATCCAGATTATAGAGGATCTTCCTCCTCTAACATCTAGATTATAGAGCATCTTCCTCCGCTAACATCCAGATTATAGAGCATCTTCTTCCTAACATCCAGATTATAGAGCATCACCTTCCTAACATCCAGATTATAGAGCATCTTCCTCCTCTAACATCTAGATTATAGAGCATTTTCTTCCTAACATACAGATTATAGAGGATCTTCCTCCTCTAACATTCAGATTATAGAGCATCTTCCTCCTCTAACATCTAGATTATAGTGCATCTTCTTCCTAACATTCCGATTATAGAGCATCTTCTCCCTAACATCCAGATTATAGAGCATCTTCCTCCTCTAACATCCAGATTATAGAGCATCTTCCTCCTCTAACATCCAGATTATAGAGCATCTAACCGATGCCCTCATACTTCCTAAAAACTATTTGCTAATCCATCAGTTTTCAAAGTGAATGTAAATCATTAAAGCAGAGATGACATGCAGAGATACATTAAAAATGAATTAAAACTCTTAAAAAAATAAAAACAAACCCGTCGTCCTTTCTTTTCTCGCCCTTTTCCCTGCACAACGTGACGCTGCCCCTCCTCGCCTCGCTTATTTATGCGTGCCCAGATTGTTTAGGGCGGCGTGAGCAGATGGCGATTAACACGCGACGGCCTCCAAACCCCCCCCCCCCCCCGAATCTCAAGACACTTTTTACGACTCTTTGACACCATCGTACCGGCAAAAACCAGACCTCGTAAAGCAGGGGTGTCAAACATGTGGCCCGGGGCCCAGAACCGTCCCACCAGACGGTCTAATCCGGCCCGCCACGTGATATTTGAAGTGTGAGGTATACAAATGACAACTTGACAGAGGCTGATCTAAAAACACTGGATTGGCAAAAATTATATTCACAACTTGGTCAGAATTCGACTCCCGACATGAATGCAATCTGTGGAGGTCACATGACGCAACGCCTTTCACAATAAAACAACGAGTCCAACTTATGTGAAGTGATCCTTTAGACACGTAAACTCAAAACAATTTCCAGATGATGACAAATTGTTTTTATCCCGAATACGACATCCAGGTACAGGCGACTGAGGGTTTTTTTTTTTGCAAATATAATATCTGATTTCCTTTAATATGTACATTTCAGAATAGACTGGCAAATTCTTGCAGTTACAAAAGGATCAAAAGAAGGAAAGACTTTGACATTTGTCCATATCTGCAGTTTGACTTGTTGGCCCTCCAGAGGTCAGAATTAGGTTGGATGTGGCCCCTCGACTAAAATGAGTTTGACGCCCCTAACTACAAGAACGGGCTCTATTATGTCCGAGTCCACGCCCTACAGCACGCCCTCCGTGCGCTTGCTCCGCCACACCACCAGCGCCGTCATGAGGAGGGTGACGAGCACCGGCACGGCGATGAACGGGGCGAGGACGCCCACCGGCGGGTCGTGGAGGAGGCGCCCCGTCACGGCGCAGTCCCGGAAGTAGGCCCGGTGGACCCGCGTGAAGAAGCGGTCCACGACCCGGTCGGGCCAGAAGCAGTCCATCCTCAGGGCCACCTGGAAGGTGCAGTTGGTGAGTCCCTCGTAGATCCTGCAGGGGGCGACAGAGCACCAGATCAATCCACAGCGGACTCTAATTTCCCCCGTTGAGGGTTTGGGAGATTTTTCTGGGTATAGCCTTGAGATGTCCTTCATGGGAGGGATTCCCATTGGGTGGGGCAGGGTGGACGGGGGACGGGGGGGGGGGGGGGGGGCAAGAAGGATGTCTAGAATTACCAGCGGGGGGATTAACGGACTCTAAATATAACTGCGTGGGGGGGTTGGGGGGTGAGGGGGGGAGGGAAATTGGAGACGTAGAGCAACAGTGTCGGAGAGACTGTGCCGAATTTTTCCCGACGGAAACGTGAGGGTAGCGCGAGCTCTTTGACGTGGCGTATTCCTATCGTCCTATTCATGTCTGGTTTTCCCCCAATCACCTGTTTGGTGCAACTTTTGTCCAGAACCCTAAAGTACTCTAGGGAGCGTGAAATATGGCGGCAGTGGTACACGTCTGTGTTTAGCTGTGTGTCGGATTACAAATACTTGAAGGGCTCAGACGTAGTATCGGGAGTCCGGGATGTGGTATCCATTACAATCTAGATTCGTTTAGAGAGGGTTTTTTTATTTTTTTTAAAGAAATTCAGGTATCCTCCCACTTTTCTCAGAGAAAGTAGAGGAGGTGGAACACCGATTACAAAAGTTCTACCGCCATAGATCACTTTGACACACCAAATAAAAAAAAAGAAAAAGAAAGGTTAGCACGTCGGAAATCTCCTGCTTCCTGTAAACTCCCACAGATTATTTGTTTTTCCAAAACGATTCCACTTACAAAAATTGACAAACCATCAATTTGGACGCAAAACTGCCGCGTCATCGGTTTTCAACGGCCGAGAAGTGACTACTTTTCTCTACTGGTTCTTTACTTTTACAGTCACTAAACTCCACTCCACCCACAAACGAGTCCTCAGTTGTTTGTTGTTGTTTCTTCTTCTTCTTCAATTTCCTGCTGTCGTTATTTATCTGTCATACATCCAGCTCTCCGGCGGGACGCGGCGGTGGCATCAAACATCGGGGGTTTTTTGTGACGCAGCTGAAAAACCCTGTGAAAAATACGTTTTTATTAGGAGTTACAGCGCCATAAAAAAAAAAAAAAAAAAAAAAAAATGGCAACCGCCGCCAATTATGAGCTGGACGGCGAGCCGGTGGGGAAATCACAGGGTTTTTGACAGTCGCTTCTCCGCTGGGCTTTTCTTTTCTCCTGCCTGACGCGTAATCCTGCAAACTGTCAGTGTTCAGCAGGAGAAGGAACTTTACTGTGGAATAAAAGTTAATTGGGTTGTTTAGTGTGTTGAACGAGAGTCGCTTATAGGGTTAGATCCAGAGCGTCTTCCTCCTAACATGCAGATTATAGAGCATCTTCCTCCTAACATGCAGATTATAGAGCATCTTCCTCCCATCAACATCCAGATTATAGAGCATCGTCCTCCATTAATATACAGATTATAGAGCATCTTCCTCCCATCAACATCCAGATTATAGAGCACCGTCCTCCACTAATATACAGATTATAGAGCATCTTCCTCCCATCAACATCCAGATTATGGAGCATCTTCCTTCAAACACCCAGATTACAGAGCATCTTCCTCCATCAATGTACAGATTATAGAGCATCTTCCTCCTCTAACATGCAGATTATAGAGCATCTTCCTCCTAACATGCAGATTATAGAGCATCTTCCTCCTAAAATGCAGATTATTGAGCATCTTCCTCCTAACATCAAAGATTATTTATGCATCTTCCTCCGGTAACATCCAGATTATAGAGCATCTTCATCCTCTAACATCCAGATTATAGAGCATCTGCCTCCTCTAGCATTCAGATTATAGAGCATCTTCCTCCCATCAACATCAGATTATAGAGCATCTTCATCCTCTAGTGCCCAGATTATAGAGAATCTTCCTCCTCTGACATCCAGATTATAGAGTATCTTCCTCCCATCAACATCTTGATTACCGAGCATCTTTTTCCTAACATCCAGATTATAGCGCATCTGCCTCCCATTAACATTCAGATTATAGAGCATCCTTCAAACACCTAGATTACAGAGCATCTTCCTCCATTAATGTACAGATTATATAGCATCTTCCTCCAATAATATACAGCTTATAGAGCATCTCCCTCCCATCAACATCCGCATTATAGAGCATCTTCTTTCAAACACCCAGATTACAGAGCATCTTCCTCCATCAAGGTACAGATTATAGAGCATCTTCCTCCCGGGAGAACTCACTCCTGCGTGTCCGTCCAGCTGCACCAGCGCTCTGGATCCACCCCCCCCATGTCGAAGGTGAACTTGGCGAGGCACAGGTCCCCGATGATCGTCTCGTAGAGTCCGCGGTTGCAGCCGCCCTCCGAGGGAACCGCTTGAGCTGCGAGGAGAACGAACACAGGTGGAGGCGAGGAACCCGGATTAGGAATAATCTCTTGCCCCCCCCCCCCCCCCCCCCAAAGAAACACCAGGGTTGTATCCCGGCCTGCTGCTTCCCTCATTACCACCACTTTCACCAAGAAGAAAGATTTCCATTTGCAGCCAAAGCCCCCGATCCCATTTGTTTACTTGGGAGATGTGTGTGGGGAGAGGTGGGGGGGGGGGGCTCTAGAAGGAGAACAGGTTGTTGTTTGGAGGAGCAGGGTGGGTCTGGGTCTGCGCCGGGCTGATAAGGCCCCGCCAGTGTCTGCTCTGTCTCTCCAAAGGTTTTATTTATTTTTTTATTTTTTTAAAAGATGCTCCCGAACAGAAACGAGCAAAATAACGCGAGAGGATGCAGAGGGGGCGGCGGGGAAACTTCATTAATCCACTTTAATCCCACGTCTCAAGATGCTCCCCTGCTCCCTCGTTTCCTCAAGATACATGGACTCTGGATTAATTTGATTTAAACGAGATGATTATCCATGTTTACAGCTAACAAAAACTGGACAAAATTGTACTATAGATTATTGACTTTTATCCTTGGATTATAGAAACTGCTGTGACTTCAGCTAACATCCAGATTATAGAGCATCGTCTTAATCTGTCATCCAGATTATAGAGCACCTTCTTAATCTGTCATCCAGATTATAGAGTATATTCTTAACCTATCCTCCAGATTATAGAGCATCTTCTTAATCCGTCATCCAGATTATAGAGCAGCTTCTTAATCTGTCGTCCAGATTATAGAGCATCTTCTTACTCTGTCATATAGATTATAAAGCATCTCCCTCCCACTTTACATTGCGATGATAGAGAATCGTCTTAACCTGTCATCCAGATTATAGAGCATCTTCTTAATCTGTCATCCAGATTATAGAGTTTTATCAATCTGTCATCCAGATTATAGAGAATCTTCATCCAACTTTACAATCAGATTAAGATGACAGAGCATCTTCTTAATGTCATCCAGATTATAGAGGTTTTTATCAATCTGTCATCCAGATTATAGAGCATCTTCCTCCCACTTCACATCCAGATTATTGAGAATCTTCATCCGACTTTACAATCAGATTAGAGAGCATCTTCTTAATCTAACATCCAGATTATAGAGCATCGTCCTCTGACTAACTGATGTACTTTCAGATAAAATCCAGATTATTGTAGCTCAACAGACATTTAGTAATAAATCATATATTTTGATAAAAGAAGATTAAAAAAATTCACAATTCAAGCATAAAATAATTAAGTTGCCATATTTAAGTAAGCAGCTTTTATATTAATCCATTTTACAGAATGTTTAACTATAGAAACATGGGATTATTACTTTAATCTGTTAATTCCTTTAATATTTTTGCTCCCCCCCCCCCCCGAAAATACATCCAAACTTCCTAATCTGTGTTTCAGCTTGAACCTAAACTCTAAGAGGAGCTTTACGACGCGCTGCCACACACACACACACACACACACACACACACACACACACACACACACACACACACACACACACACACACACACACACACACACACACACACACACACACACACACACACACACACTCTCTCTCTCACCTGCCATCAACAACAGCAGGAGCGCCACACGCTCCGGCGCCATGACGAACACCGAATCACACCCTGGAGATCACCGCCGCACTCGTCATTCTCCCCCTCAGTTATGAGCCGGATTCACCGACGATCCCGCTGCTTTAATCCATTACCCACAATCCCACAAGTGCCTCCGCGTAACCCCCCTCCCTGTTACCCACCTACCCCCCCCCCCCCCCCCCGTTACCCCCTTGACCTTCCCTAATCATAGAAACCGTCATCCGAGCCTCTTGCAGCACGGAGCTGTGCGGCAACGGACAAAACAAAGTCAGGCTCCAAAAGTAGATCCGGTCTTGACGAACGACGCTCCGGAACGGATACCAAAAAGTACGCAAGTACAACTCCAAGTACTACGAGTACAACTCCACCAAAGTTCCCAAAAGACTATATAATCTTTCCTATATACTCTTTCCTTCAACTGCTTAGAAACCCCCCAAAACTATATAGTCTTTCCTCCAACTGCTTAGAAAACCCCAAAAGACTATATACTCTTTCCTCCAACTCCTTAGAAAACCCCAAAAGACTATATACTCTTTCCTCCAACTGCTTAGAAAACCCCAAAAGACTATATACTCTTTCCTCCAACTGCTTAGAAAACCCCAAAAGACTATATACTCTTTCCTCCAACTGCATAGAAAACCCCAAAAGACTATATACTCTTTCCTCCAACTGCTTAGAAAACCCCAAAAGACTATATACTCTTTCCTCCTACTCCTTAGAAAACCCCAAAAGACTATATACTCTTTCCTCCAACTCCTTAGAAAACCCCAAAAGACTATATACTCTTTCCTCCAACTCCTTAGAAAACCCACGACTACCGTGATCTGTAAATCTATAATTTGAGTGCACATCTATTTAACGCGCTCCATTTTCTAAAGCCGGCGCGCCGTTAGATCGTTTTAATTAAACGTGGCCCCTCTGCCTCTTGTCACCGCATATTTATTATTTGTAATGGAGTACCCTGAACGCCGTCGTCACCGGGGGCCCATTGTTCCGCCACAATTCCCATTTGCATGTCGGCGTTCGCGTCGGAGCAGATCTCACGCTGCTCGGTAACGTCTGTAATTGAATGTTTTATCTGGATTATTTTTCTTTTCTCTCTCTCTCTCTCTCTCTCTCTCTCTCTCTCTCTCTCTCTCTCTTTCTCTCTCCCTCTCTCTCTTTCTCATCACAGAGAAACTCATTAGTGTTCTCAGATCGTTCTGTGAGACAGGAAGTGATGCCGCGGTAACAACATGGTACCAGGACATGCAAACGCATCGGTTTTTTTGGAGTTTTTGTTTTCAGAAACAGTCGGAAAAGTAAATGCTAAGTGTGCAAACTCTTTAGCATTTTTGTTTACAGAAATGTTTTTGCGTTTCCATGACGTTCGGGGCGAAATTGTTTTTGTTTCAGAAAGGTTTTGTGTTTACACGGCGACGTTTCACGTGAAAACGCACCGCTTTTGCGTCTTTGTTTCAGAAAAGATGCTCGTCTACACAACAACACTGAAAGTGAAAGCTCTGAATTTGTGCATTTTTTGTTTTCAAAAAGTTTTGTGTTTTCACGGCGACGTTTCAAGTGAAAATGCATTGTTTTTTTGTTTCATAAGTTTTGTTTTTACACAAAAATGTTCCAAGAAAAATGCATCGTTGTGTCTTCGTTTCAGGAAAGTTTTACATTTCCATGACGTTTTAGGTGAAATCGTTTTTGTTTCAGAAAAGTGTTGCTTTTCAACGACGCTCCAAGCAAAAATGCATTTTTTTGTTTTCCTTTTAGAAAAGTTAAATTGCTGATTTTTGTTTTGGGCATTTTCATTTCAAAAGTTTAATGTTTTCATGGCAACTTTCTTAAATATCAGAACGTTATTAAAAAGTTGGGTTTTCCCCTGTTTTCATGGGAACGGAGCATTTTCAAAAAGTTGCACCACCACCATTTCCACAGAGACACTCAGAACATTTTCACAAAATTACCATTTCCCTCAGATTCCATGGAGATGGAGTATTTTCAGAAAGTTCCACCTTGGGAGCCGTTTTCAAAAAGTTGCGTCTTCAGTGTTTTTTTGTACAAAAACATTCTTTTCTTATGACACACGGGGATGATTTATTAATTTATGTTTTTGTTCAGTGGTATAATAATAATAGTGGTAGTTGTAGTAGTAGTTGCAGTAGTAGTAGTGATACTTGTAATAGTGGTAGTAGTATTAGTAGCAGTACAAATAGTAATGGTAGTCATCATAGTAGTACTAGTAATAGTGGTGGCAGTGGTAGTAATAATGGTAGTAGTGGTTCTAGTGGTAGTATTATGAGGGGTGGTAGTAAAGATAATAGTAGAAGTGGTAATGGTAGAAGTGATGGTACTTGTAGTTGTAGTAGCAGTTGTGGCAGTAGTACTAGTACAACTTAAAACAGTCATGGTAGTAGTGGTAGTAATAGTAGTGGTCGTAATAGTGGTAGTAGTGGTCCAAGTGGTAATCGTAATAGTAGGGGTGATAGTACTAGTAATAGTGGTAATAATATTAATGTAGTGGTGGTAGTAATCATAGTAGTATTAGTGGTAGTGATTGTACTGGTGGTGGTACTAGTACTTGCGGTAATGTTAGTGGTAGTAGTATTTGTAGCAGTAATAATAGTAATGGTAGTGGTGGTAGTATTAGTAGTTGTGGTAGTAGCATTAGTAGCAGTAAAAAAAGTAATGGTAGTGGTGCTAGTAATAATAGAGGGAGTGATGGTACTTGTGGTGGTAGTAATAAATAAAATCATTTACTCACTTACTTACTCGTAGTAATAGGAGTGGTATTTGGTGGAGTAGTAGTAATAGTATTGGTAGTAGTGATAGTACTCATGGTACTAGTAGAAGTTATAGTAGTTGTGGTGGTGGTAGTAGTATTAGTAGCAGTAATAATAGTAGTGGTAGCAGTAATTGTAATAGTGGTGGTGGTAATAGTAGTGGTACTTGCAGTAGAAATAGTAGTATGAGTGTTAGTAGTGCTGATAGTAGTAGTAGTCCTAGTCGTACTTGTGGTAGTAGTGGTGACAGTAATAGCAATAGTGGTGCTGGTAGATGTAGAAGTAGTAGTAGTCATACTTGTGGTAGTAATCGTGGTAACCGTAATACATTTAGTAGAGCAGGGAGAAATAGTAGTAGTAATGGTGGAAGTAGTAGTAGCAGTAGTAGTAGTACTTGTGGTAGTAATCGTGGTCACAATAATAGTAATAAAAATGCTGGTAGAAGTAGTAGTAGTAGTAGTAGTAGTAGTAGTAGTAGTAGTAGTAGCAGCAGCAGCAGTGGTAGTAGTAGTACTTATTGTAGTAATCGTGGTAACCGTAATACATTTAGTAGAGCAGGGAGAAGTAGTAGTAGTAGCAGTAGTAGTAGTAGTTGTGGTAGTAATTGTGGTCACAGTAATAGTAATAAAAATGCTGGTAGAAGTAGTAGTAGTAGTAGTAGTAGTTGTAGTGGTAGTCATACTTGTGGTAGTAATCGTGGTCATGTAATACATTGAATAGAGCATGTAGAAGTAGTAGTAGTAATGGTGGTAGTAGTAGTTGTAGTAGTCATACTTGTAGTAGTAACCGTGTTCACCGTAATACATTTCGTAGAGCAGGTAGAAGTAGTAGTAACACTAGTAGTAGTACTTGTGGTAGTAATCATGGTCACAGTAATAGTAACAAAAATGCTGGTAGAAGTAGTAGTAGTACTGTAGAGTGTCGTACTACACTCTTCCAGATCCCCCACATTAGTTTTAATTACAATGACTCAAACTTCCTGACACAAGTTAAAAAAAAAAAAAACACTTTTGAAAACTAGTTCAGGGAAACACAGACTGATAAATAATCCATGTTTATTTTTTTCTTGCAATGTTTACGCATATTGGACGGCGGCTGAGTGAAAAAACTCAAGAAGCAGTTCCGCCCCTTCACCTCCAGAGGGCGGCAGAGGACACCGAATGGCTTTTGGCCAGCGCGAGCGCGGAAGACCGCGTTCCGCGGGCATCCTGGGCTTTCGTGCTGTCATTCCCCCTCTAATCGAGCCAATTACAAGTTTTCCGCCTCAACACGGACCACAAATCCAAATCTTTTTCGCCCTTTCTGATTCTGCCAGCTCGTTTCCATGAAGGACGGCGCGCGGAAATATTTAGAGGCGCTTGTAAAACGAAAATGAGGACCTTTTTCTTTTTTCTTTTTTTTTTTTTTAACAATCTCTGCAGCTGCTCCAGACCAGCGTCGTCAAAGTTTATCGTCTGTCTTGCCTTTTTTTTTTTTTTTGGCTCCGGGGGGGGCTTCTGGAAAACTTCTAACGCTGTTTATGTAAGTCGTTAAAAGAAGAAAGAGATTTAAGGACGACGCAGAACAAACAAACAAGCAAACAAACAAAACAAACAAAAAAATGACAGGTGTATTGACAGCCGCCAATCAGCAGAGCGGGTAAGTGAGACTGGGGTGGACCTCCAAAATAAAACGCTCCTGATCTTCTGGATGAGCTTTAATAGGCTGGAAGGGACGTCGATCACTCGGTGGAGGAGAGGCGTGATCTCGATGCCGATACCGACACCCCATCCCAGTACGCACTCCTCCTCCTCCTCCTCCTCCCCCTCCTCCTCCCCCCAGCCACCGGCGCAATGGCAGTGTGAGGGGAGTCCATGGCTCTCAGAGTGTCCGCCGCACGGGAAGCGACCTAAACACCGAGGACTCTAGGAACCGATCGACCCACAAAGGACGAGAGCGTGAACGAAACCAATTAAGAAAATAAAAGCACCGCTCCAATACTGCGGAGATCCTGTGCCCCCCCCCCCCCAAAAAAAAAAAGATCCGGGAAGACTTATTCCTTTTTTCTTTTTTTTTTAATCATTGTTTCTCTGCGTTCGCGCGCGTGCAACACCAAGGATATCTGAATTGGACATGTGAGTTCCGCGGAGACACGAAAGATGAAGTTCCCAGCGTGCGTCCTCGTCACTTTGGCGGTGATCGGATCGAGTGCGGCGCAGTCAGGTGAGTGCTTTTATTGTTTGTTTGTTTTTTTTTAAATTGTTGTTATTATTGTTATTATTATCATTTGGAGCCAGAGCCACCCGCTGTGTGTTTCTCCTCTCGTGCGCTATGTTGCTAAAACATGTTGGTTAAAAAACTTAAAACACAAGTTGAAACCAAGCCACGGTTTTTTTTTTTTTTTTCTTTCCTCATCATCAAGCACACACACCTGCAGCAATCAGTGCGCGCCTCGCGCAAGCCCCAATCTGGCGCGTGCTCCGCTGCGCATTAAGTGTCTGATTTCATCCAGGTGTCATAAAAAATGTTTCACGCGAGTGCAGCTTTTTTTTTTTTTTTTTTTTTTTCCCCCACGTTAAATAAATGAATGAATGAATAAATGAATGAATGAATGGCTGCGCCAGGATTCCTATTAAAAAAAAACGTGTATTTGCCGCTCATCGGTTGCGCCAGTGCTTCCGCCTTTGCTGTGTTTCTGGATTGAA
The DNA here is from genome assembly GCF_963422515.1 of Blennius ocellaris. Classification (NCBI taxonomy): domain Eukaryota; kingdom Metazoa; phylum Chordata; class Actinopteri; order Blenniiformes; family Blenniidae; genus Blennius; species Blennius ocellaris. Next base: position 7,715,319 of record NC_137673.1, on the reverse strand, counting down.
TAATTTAGATGTAGCAGATACATAGTGGGGGGGTTGGTGGGGGGGCTCCAGGGGGGGGAGTTGATTTCATCACCCTGACCCCCCGCGGTGTCGATCCCCCTTGACTAAAAATCACTTTAACACTCCTGCAACATCCGTTTTAAATGCGTTTATTTTTTTACGCGGATCTTCGACAGTAAACAGTTAATTTACAGAGGAACTTATGATAATTTAATAAATGTGCTTTTTTTTTTTTTTTTTTTTGGCAACCCTGGAGGATATTTGCTCCTCAGATGCGTAAAAGGGGGAGGGGGAGGGGGTTGTTTATTTATTTATTTTATTTATTTATTTTACTGTTTGTCAGCACTGATTTTTAATTTTTTTTTTGGACTTGTTTACAAACACGATGTGAACGAACTCGAAGAAACATGCAAAGTTTTTTTTTTTTTTTTGACACTCGAGGGATAAAAACGGAGGAGGAGGAGGAGGGGGGGGGGTAAATACGTAAATAAACAAAATGTGAAGGGAGAAATCCTACAGGTTGAGTTTCTTTTTTTGTGGGGGGGGGGTTACACAGCCGTGATGGCTGTGCTCCTCAGAGACAACATGCTGTCGTAACCTTTTGCCGGACACACACACACACACACACACACACACACACACACACACACACACACACACACACACACACACACACACACACACACACACACACACACACACACACACACACACACACACACACACACACTGACTGTGGACGCATGGTTCTGGATGCTTGCCTATAAAGCAGGAGTGGATGAATGAATGTGAAGAAAAGTGGCACCCTGGCTTTATTTATTTATTTCTTTGTTTATTTATTTATTTATTCTCCACGCATCCCAGATATTTGTGATGCAAATTCTGAGAGTGGGGGGGGGGGGGTGAGGAATCTCAGCTATGCCTCTTGGGGAAGTTCATTGTGTGGGCGGCAACACTTGAGTGGATATTTGTGTTCCCACTCCTTTCTTTTATTTTTATTTATTTATTTATTTATTTGTACTTCTTTCTCATTTCAATATTCTTCTCATTGTAGAAAGAAAGGGAGAGACGCCGGGCGTCGTGTATCCATCACAGTTAAAAGGCGTGGAAATGGTGATTGGATCCGTCCTGCGCTCCCAGTTTTCAGACGAATGTCTCGTAGTATCGCCGTCCTGTCCCGGCCGTGGATTGCTTTTTTATTTTGCGTGTGTTTTTTTTTTTTTAGCAAATCGACACAGGGACGAAGCGCTTCCCGCCACAATCGTGCCGATTTTTGCTTTTTAAAGTGAAACTTTTCGTCATATAGATGATGACAATGTCTTTTTTTTTTTTCCGCAAGAGAACTAAATGAGTAGAATGGGGAAAAAGACGACTGCGTATGAGAACTGTTGGAAGTATTAGTAGTAGTAGTGGTATTACATCATCGGAGTTAACCCCGAAATGGCAGGAAAGTAATTAAACGGCAAACAAAATGACACAATAACTGTTGGAAGCCACCAGAAATGACAATATTACAATAGTAGTTTATAGTAGTACCAACCTTTAGCTACTCACCGATACCAAGTACCGATACCAGTACTAACCTTTAGCTACTCGCCGATACCAAGTACCGATACCAGTACTAACCTTTAGCTACTCGCCGATACCAAGTACCGATACGAACACTAACCTTATGTACTTGTGATACCAAGTACCGATGTGAGTACTAACCTTTAGCTACTTGCCAATACTGAGTACCAATACGACTACAAACCTTTAGCTACTTGCCGATACCAAGTACCGATACCATTACTACCCTTAAGCTACTTGCCGATACCGAGTACCTATATGAGTACTAACCTTTAGCTACTTGCCGATACGAGTACTAACCTTTAACTACTTGCCGATACCGAGTACCGATACGAGTACTAACCTTTAGCTACTTGCCGATACCGATATGAGTACTAACCTTTAGCGACTTGCCGATACGAGTACCGATACGAGTACTAACCTTTAGCTACTGGCTGATACCAAGTACCAATGCTAATACTAACCTTTAGCTACTTACCGATACCAGGCACCAATACTAGTACGAACCTTTAGCCTTTCGATGCGCTCGCCTCCAATGCCATTGAAGGCCATTGTGTTCTACTGCATCTACGCTGTGCAGTATCGGACCTGATACCCGATACTGGTATCGGTATCGGTGCATCCCTGGCCCTGAGTGATTTGTATTCAACAGCTTCTCAAATCGCTTCTCCTCCTTCGCTGAGGTTTGTGTATTTTAATAGAAAACAACTAAGACCTTCCCGCAAAAAAACAAAGTATCCGGTCAGAGACGGAGTCGTTTCCCCCCTCCCCCCCCCCAGAAACGACTTCTCAGGTAGAATCTTTGTCCTCTTCGGTTTATTGGTGGAGATTAAAAGCTGTTTTCACTGCCCAAAAAAAACCAAAAATCTTATCAGCTTTTTTTTTTTTCTTTTTAAAAGAAGTTCACTGTGGTCGTTTCCACCTCTTCTTCTATCTCGCCGAAACAAATGGCTCAAACATTAATCGGCCTGGCTCGAGTGTGTGTGTGTTTGGGTGACATTTAAAGATCGGGGGGGGCGGGGGGGGGGGGGGGGGATGCATTGGGTGCATTGGCATGCTGACAGTATGTAGCCGGAAATTAGAATTTATTACAAGCTAATTAAGCTTTTTTTTCTTCTTCTTGATAGCATCAGTCTAGACCAACCAAGGTCTTTATTTGACAGCATGAGAGATGAAGGGGGGCTTTTTTGGGGAAGGGGGGGGGGTTCAATTTTGCTCTAAACGAGTCAACACTGCTATCATAACCTGATATCTGTCGGGAAGGACGCCGCGGTTTGTGAAAGAAATCCGAAAGAGATAATGACGGTTATTTGCTTCCTCGCGTTGTGTGTGTGTGTGTGGGGTGGGGGGGGTGGGGGGGGTCCCAATAGTCTCTCCTATCTCCTTTCCTATCCACTTTTCCTTCACCCCGGAAGTGTTGATGTGGCGGGCCGTGATGCGGAACGTTCAAATTCTCTTCCAGCTTCGGAAAGGAGGCTCGATGCTTCCTTTCCGAACCTCCTTCGGCCGAGGAAACGAGGATGCACCCTTTAGCAAAGGAGACGAGATCGTGCCGCAGGGGGGGGGGTGGTGATGGAAATGCACTTTTTGTAACCGGCGCCGCCATCGGGTTATTTTTTTTTATTTGGCCTTAAAAAAACAAAACAACAAAAAAAACAAAATCAGAAGTCAGACGTCCGACATATTGTCAAAAGTTGCAACTTTTCTTTGCCGTGATTGTCCTCGGCGCCAAAATGCAGGTAAGCAATTTCAAAATAAAAGTAAACACGGCTCCGTCGTTCCAACAAATCCAAGATTTTAATTCCAAGTTTAAGCCAAAATGCAAAACGGCGTCTACGGAAGCCCACGAGGAACGTGGAAAAAAAACTTGAATTTGCGAAATAAATTTTTTTTTTTTTTTTTAAGTGCCAATTTTGAAAAATAGATTTATTTATTTAATTTCCCAGCCATAACTACAGCTCGCGGAAGTGCGGCGTTCCAATTGACGAAACAACGTGACCTCCTTTTCGGAAGCCTCCTCGCCTTTCCTTAACCTCGTGGCGTCATCGGGTTAAGGAGAAGTGGATAGGAAAGGAGATAAGGACGCACGCTACCCGGCGCTCCGATGACTATCGGACAAAGAGCGACGCTGTCCTGATCCTCCTCCTCCTCGTCCTCCTCTTCCTCTTCCTTTCCCAGGCCTTGACATTTCCTTCGCCAACAGAGGAAGCTTCTGTTCGCCGGGTTTCACAAATATTTACGTAGAGTCGCGGCGGCAGGAGGAGAAAAAGGAGAAAAACATCCACTCTTTTCTTCGTATTCTTTAAAAAAAAAAAATAGTTTCTTGTTTTGACCCCAATTTCCCCTTTAAAGCACAAAATCCCACGCAGACGATGAAAATGTATAGCTTTTCCAAATAAAGGCACAGAATACAGGGAAGCGTCTAAACTTTTTCACGGCGCGGCGTCGAAGGCTAGCGTCGCTTTGTCCGCCGCGGATAAAAACGTGTTCAAGATGTCGTTGGATTTATCAAAATCGACTCAAAACAAGAAGAAAAAAACGACACAGAAACCATCAGAAAATGAAAATATATGATGATGTCATCGTCAGCTTGGTAATTTTTGGTTATATTTTTTGAAAAGGTGCAATTTATCAAAATATGCTAATGTTTCTGAGTAAACAGAGGGGAAAACACAACTTTTTGAAAATGCTGTGACTCAGTCTCTATAGAAACAAGGGGGGAGGGGGATGCGACTTTTTGAAAACTCTGATTCAGGCTTTGTGTGAACGGGGGAAAATAAAACTTTTTCAGAAAACGCGCCGAATGTCTCCATGTAAACAGTTGGAAAACACAACTTTTTGAAAACACATTGACAAAGTCTCAATGGAAACTGGGGGGGGATCCACGTTTTGGAAAACATACCAACTGTCTTGGTATAAACGGTAGAAAAAAAACACAACCTTTTTGAAAATGCAACTTTTTGAAAATGCTCCGACTGTGCCTCCGTGGAATTGTGACCGAGCATGCTCACTGCATTGTTTTTTTGCTTTTGGGATTTATCAAAATCGACTCAAAAAAGAAAAAAAACCGACACAAACCATCAGAAAAGGAAAATATATGATGATGTCATTGTCAGCTTGTTAATTTTTGGTTATATTTTTTTGAAAAGGTGCAATTTATCGAAATATGCTAGATTTAAAAAAAAACATTTTTTTTTCTCAAAATCAAACCTTCCCAGTCTGGCGGTATGGTCGTTTGGCAAAACACTTACAAAAACAAAAAACAAACCAGGCACGTCACCTGTAAACAAGCTTTACGAGCAATGCAGCCCTAAAGCATGATGCTCCCTCCACCATACCCTGCTGTGTCATCATTGAGTGTTTAGTTTAGCTCTTTAATTGCAAGGTTTCCTCGCCTTCCTCCTCGCAGTCGGAGCCGAGGGCAAAGCCGAGACAAAAGACAGGAAGGACGGAGGAGTCTTTGTCTCTTTTCCTCCCCCTGTTTTCGTCAAGACCCCCGGCGGGTTTGTCTCGGCCGCCACTTGTAATTCCACTCAGAGACGAACGCCTCCGTCCTGCGTCCGGCGTAGCTTTCGACAACAACACACTCTGGCACCACTCCTCCCTTCCACTGCCCTTCTTTATTTCATTAGTTCCTCTTCCGTCTCCATGTCTCGCCTCGTCTTCGTCCTTCTCTCGTCCATTAGCGTCCCCGCATTACTTCGCCGTCCCCGTTTCGTCTTTTGGATTGTCTCGTCCACAATCCGAGACCTTGAAGCCCCGTTGTGCGTGGCGGCGGCTTCTGCGACAGAAAATGCAGCAGCTCCCGCGGTGGAACTTTTTGAAAATGCTCCATCTCCATGGAAACTGGAACGCACACATTTTTTGAAAACTGTCCGTCTCCAGGGAGATGGGAGGGGGGGGACAGCATTCTAAAAAAAAAAAATAAAAAAAAAAGGCTTAGTCTCTGTGGAAACCAGGGTGGAAAATGTAACTTTTTGAAAATTGTCAGACTTTGTGTTAATAGGGGAACTTGCAACTTTTCGAAAACACCATCTCTGTGAAAAAACATCTTTGCGCGGACTCTATAATCATGGAAATGACAAGAAGTCCTATTTTTTAAAACCACTGCTACTCTGCCTAACTCTACTGTAAACAGAGGGTGGGGGCAATTTTTTGAAATCGCTCTGCTCTAAAATTGCAATTCTTTGATAACTGTGAAACTTCATGTAAACGGGGGAAAAAACATGCCACTTCTTAAACTCTCTGGATGTATCTCTGAGGAAACGGCATGTAGAATACACAAAATTCGAAAAGAAACTTTTTGAAAACGCTTTGTCTCCGTGGAAATGGAGAGGGAAGCGCTACTTTTTATATATTTCTGAGGAAATGGGGAGAAAACGCAACTTCAAAGTATTCCGATATCGTCTCTATAGAAACGTGTAGGGGGGGGTGGGGGTACTTTTTGAAAATGCTTAGTGGAAACAAGTGAAAACACGCTTTTCAACTTTAAAAAAAATTAATGTAGACTGTGGGAATCCTTTTCAAAATGCCCCGTCTGGAAACGAGGGTGAAAATGCACCTTTTAGAAAGTATCCTGACTTCCGGTCTCCGTGAAAACAATGGGGGGGGGACGCAACTTTTTGAAAATACTCCCAACTCTGTCACGTGTCCATAACAAACGTCCGCGTCCCCATAGTTCCACTGCCTTGCCGTCTTTGTGCGTCTCTTTACAAATACAACTCCTTTTTTTTTTTTTTTTACAATCGCAGCCATTTCCACGAGAAACCGAGAGAAAATGACCTTTTGAACCCCGGCGATTTAGCCGGCGAGCGGCAGGTTCCTGTCGTCGCCGCTTAGAATTGACCAATTTCAGATGCGTATCGTTGCACACGTGTGTGTGTGTGTGCGCGTGTGTGTGTTTGTGTAGCCGAGCCCGCCTGGCGTATGATGTTTCGGTATTATGCGCGAGCTAATCCCCGGTAAGATATTCACGGAAACTAATCTGTTTAATTACACTACAAATGAAGGATATTTACTGTTCCAACACTATTTATGCGACACCCGCCTTAATCAGGGGCCTTAATCTGTCTGGCACTACGGAGTGTGTGTGTGTGTGAGAGAATGTGTGTGTGTGTGTGTGTGTGTGTGTGTGTGTGTGTGTGTGTGTGTGTGTGTGTGTGTGTGTGTGTGTGTGTGTGTGTGTGTGTGTGTGTGTGTGTGTGTGTGTGTGTGTGTGTGTGTGTGTGTGTGTGTGTGTGTGTGTGTGTGTGTGTGTGTGTGTGTGTGTGTGTGTGTGTGTGTTCAGGCATGTGCCAGTGTTTTATATTCTTTCCTGAAGATGTGCCCAAAATTAAAGAAGGACTGAAAGATGATCGTTTTGTTTTTTGTCTGGTTTTGGGTGCGAAAGGAGTCATTTACAAGGATTAAAAATAAAATAAATAAATAATAGTAATAATACTAATCAAAGGACACACACTCTGGCTTCTTTAATCAATTTTTTCCCTTTTTTTTTTTTTTTTATAACTGCGTTGAGAAAAGTGTGAAATGTTGAGAAATGTGACGTTTTATCAGAAACATTTTTTTCAATATTTTTGGGGAAGAAATGCAACATCCGCATTGTTTGCGTGTTTAAATAAAGGGGCCGTGTTCGGGGGGAAAAACTCCACATTTTGAAACTGGAAACGAGTCGTTGGTGAGAAACACAAGCAGTGAGTTTGCGACAATAAAGATGATTTTTCGTGAGGATTAGTGACAAATTGTTGGGGGGGGGGGGAAGTTGAAAATGTGTTAATTCAAACCCTAAAAGCTCATGCGTGCTCCATATTTTTTTCAAAAATGTACATTTTTAAAGTGACGTTTTAAAATGTCGTGACACATTTTGTCACATTTGTCAGTTTTGCAACAATAAACGGGACAAATGTCACTTTTCATCGACATTGTGTGGGAAAGAAAACATTGAAAACTTCAAAATAAATGCGCATTTTATGTAACGTGTGTACGTGTGTGTTTGTGTGTGTGTACGTGTGTGTTTGTGTGTGTGTTCGTGTGTGTGTGTTGACACGGGGCACGCTGTCCTTTTGAAACGGCCCCTCCTGCGACGGTGACCTGTAATAAATGAGTGGGCGCGAGAAAGTGGCAGCCATGACAGCTGACTGGGGAGGGTGGGAATAGAGAGAGAGAGGGAGAGGGAGGGAGAAGGTGGAGGTGTGTGTGTGTGTGTGTGTGTGTGTGTGGGTGTAGACAAAGCGGAGGTAAAAGAGATGGAGAGTCTCAGAGGACAGATAAGAAGCGAGCATGAGAGGATGAGGCTGGAGACAAAGGACGGGGGGAGCGATGGCGCCGTCGATCGGAGAGGAAACAATAGCTTTGGGCCAGAGGTGGAGACTCTTCTTCTGTTCCTCTTCTCTTTTTTTTAATCCTCATTACTCCTCCTTTTCTTCTTCTTCTTCTTCTTCTTCGTCTTCTCCCCTTCCGCTATCTCGCCCAAGTCACCTTGCCAGAGCAGAAATATAGCCGCTCCTTGAGCAGGTTTAAAGGTACATAAAACTCACACAGGAGACAAACCGTGTGTGTGTGTGTGTGTGTGTGTGTGTGTGTGTGTGTGTGTGTGTGTGTGTGTGTGTGTGTGTGTGTGTGTGTGTGTGTGTGTGTGTGTGTGTGTGTGTGTGTGTGTGTGTGTGTGTGTGTGTGTGTGTGTGTGTGTGTGTGTGTGTGTGTGTTCGAAGGTCAAGTCACCTTCGAAAAGCGGCGCTCCATTAACGCCGTTAGCAGAGAAGATTATGCGGCAGTGTCTCGGGGGATGGGTAGGGGGGGTAGGAAACGATGTCCATTTACACCGAAACGACAGAAAACGCCATTGTCGCTGTGCGTCTACTGAGCATGTGCAGGTTTTTTTTTTTTTTTCAAAAAGCGGCGTTTTCCCCCCACGTTGCAAAGAAGGCGACGTCGGAAAGTTTTCCACTGTTTGCGCGAGGCCGTAGCGTGTTTCGAAGAGTTGTGTTTTCCCCTTGCCGACAAAGTGTTGCGATTTTCGCCGACTCAGTCGGAGCTCTTTTTCGAAAAGTTGCATTCTCTCCGGTTTAACCCAGTTGGAGCATTTTCAAGAATTGTGTTTTCCCTCGTTGCCGCGGGGACGAGGGAAACGCAGACTTGGTGCGTTTTTGAAAAGTAGCGTGTTCCCTCGCTTCCATGGAAGCGGAATTTTCAAAAAGTTGTGTTTCGATGGACGATGAGTTTTCAAAAAAAGGTGGGGGGGGCCTTTACAGCCAATCAGATGCTTCAGTTTCCTTAAAGCCATACAACACCTGACAGATTCCGAATTAGACAGATTAATGCTAAATCTTTTTTTGATATTTTTCAGATAACTGGGTTAAGAATATGGGTAAAACACACACACACACACACACACACACACACACACACACACACACACACACACACACACACACCGTTTGGAGTGTGTGTGTACATGTGTGTGTGTGGCCCAGGCTTGATTAATTGGAGCGTTGAGCAGCCGTGATGGCTGTGCTCCTCAGAGACAACATGCTGTCGTAACCTTTTGCCGGACACACACACACACACACACACACACACACACACACACACACACACACACACACACACACACACACACACCCTTCATCACTTCCTGTTCCAGACCAAATTAGAAGCGTTCCGTCTCGCAAACGACCCGCCATTAGCCGGCGTTCACCTTGCCGGGAGCGATAGCGTTTTGACTTCTGACGAGAAATTGAGGGGGTAGGTGCAACTTTTAGAAAACGCTTTGACTCCATGTAAATGGGGAAAGCACAACATTTTGATAATGCTGCAACGGTCTGTGTGTGAATTGGAGGGAAGTGCAAGTTTTTAAAATGCTGAGACACGGTCTGCTTGGAAACGGGGGGTGGGACTGAATTTTTGAAAATGCTTTGACTCAGTCTCCATGGAAACTGGGGGACAAATGCATGTTTTGGGGAAGATTCCAAATTTTTGTTAAATGGCGAAAATGCAAACTTTTGAAAATGCTCCTTTTCTGTGAAAGTGGCGTACAATGCAACTTTATGAAAATGGTTTGACTCATAAATGTGGAGAGCGGAACTTTTTGAAAATGCTTGAATTCAGTCTCCGTGGCAAGCGGTGGAAAATGCAACTTTTTGAAAGCTCTCCAAGTCGGTCGTCATGTGAACGGATCAAGATAAAATGCAACTTTTTGAAAACGCTCCGAATGTATCTGAGTAAACAGAGGGGAAAACACAACGTTTTGAAAATGCTGTGACTCAGTCTCTATAGAAACAAGGGGGGGGGGACCAAGTTGTGGAAAACATTCCAACCGTCTTCGTATAAACGGTAGAAAAAAACGCAACCTTTTTGAAAAGGCAACTTTTTGAAAATGCTCCGACTGTGCCTCTGTGGAATTGTGACCTAGCATGCTCACTACATTGTTTTTTTCGCTTTTCCGCCATTGCCATGTACAAAGGTGATAGTTTTCGGAAAACCCCCCCCCCCCAATGCAATTTCACTTCAAACGGGGCGAGGAAAACTTTTAACAAATTCACCTGCCCCACATTCTCTCCCGAGTCCATTAAACTGCGGAGTGTCTCCCTGCAGAGAAGGACGGTGAGGAGAGGACGGAGACACCGAGACAGACCGATAAAACGCGAATGGAAATGAAAGAAAGAAAGAAGAAGAAAAAAAAGAAGCAGCACATGCTTTTTATTTGTTTATTTATTTTCTTCCCGTCACGCCGCCGCCCTCGGAGAACCCTCGTTCCGCCGGAAAATGAAATTCTCAAAAGGCTTTTCACTCCCTTGAAATCATGTTTGAAGCGCCGGGGCAGACAAACAGGCTCTCTCTCTAAATTCATTGTTGTCGTCCGTCATACCATTTCTTTTCTTTTCTTTCTTTCTTTCTTTTTTTTTCCTGCTGGATTCTAGAGAGCTTTTACAGGTTTTTTTTTTTTTTTTAACAGCAAAAGAAACACTTTAACTGACTTGTGATGGGATTTGTCTTGATTTGAAACCTAAAAAAAACAACAACAGAAAACTATATATTATGAGAGAAGTAAATAAATGTGTAAAATATTGATCGGCTCGACAATGAAAATACTCTAAATGTCTCAAATGTCCACCGTTTTTTGCCTCAAAACGACGGAAACAAACGTTCGACTTTGTGGTTTTTATTCATGTGTCTGTGCCTTTAAGGGCGACGCTCGCGTGGCGAGACTCGTCTTTTTTTTTTTTTGTCCCACGGTGGACGGCGGCGTCTTTCATTTTGTCCCGACGGCGTCGCGGGGGTTTTCATTTCCTGTCTGGGCTGCGATATCTACGTTTCAGGAAGTGTGATGCGAGTTTACAGTATATATATATATATATATATATATATATATAAGAGATAGCATGAAGAAAACAAACCAACTTGAAGCCACGCCCCCTCCCCCATCTGCCCCCCCCCCCCCCACCCCGTTTGCTTAATTAGCACGCCGCCCGCCATCCTCACCCGAGGCGGGTCGAGTTCAGTTAATTGTCGTAAACAAAATCTGCTCGTTTAAAAAAAAAAAAGGGGGGGGGATAAAAGCAGTGACCTGTATTCTTATTTAAAAAAAAAAAAAAAAACTGGAATCAACACAATTAGTCTTTTGTTTTGCGATTAATTAGAAAGCTTCTCATCACGCGCCAGTCATTTGGCGTCATTACCCAGTTTTCCGCCATGTGTCGGAGCGCATTTCGTAAGAGATCGTTTCCAAACTGGCACAACCTTGAAAAGACTGGAGGGGGAAAAAAAACCAGCAGCTTATATCTTTAATTAGCATTAAAAAAAACCACATTGTTTCACATATTTCTGCTCCAGTTTGTTTTTTTTTAATTCCGTCAGATTTTCAGTTCAAACACTGGAATGAATAAAGTGTCATTGTTACGCTTGGATCAAATTTATTACATAAATGAGTTTTTGTCTCTGCTGTCACTTTAATATTGTTTTTTTTGTTGTCGTTGTTTTGTTGGTTTTTTTGCTCGACTAATCCAAAATAATGTCGTCGCCCCGTCCGTGAGGTTTTTTTTCCAAGATCTCGTCCCGCTCGTTTCGCAGATTGCAGAAGAAAGTTCCCAAGTAACGAGGCAATTTGAGAGATTTTCACTCCACGTGTCAAAAAGTTGTCCACATTCTTCGACGGTGGTTTAAAAAAAAAAAAAAACAATTCGTGATTCGTCCCCTGAAAACGCTTCCTTTTTTTGTTTGAATCACAAGGTTTTCCAGTGAAGAGGGGAAAAGTTGGTGCAACTTTTTGAAAACGGCGTTTCAACTTTTCAAAAAAAAAAAATGTGTGGTCTCTGTGAAAAGAGGGGGGCAACTGTTTTGGGAAATGGTCCCACTCCACCTTTGTGTACACGGAGGAAAACGCAACTTCTTGAAAATGGCCCGACACCATCTCCGTGGAAATGGTGGAAATAGCAACTTTTTGAAAATGGCCCGACACCATTTCCGTGGAAATAGCAACTTTTTGAAAAAAGAGAACTTTTTAAAAATGGACCGACTCAATCTGTGTTAACAGAGGAAAACGCTTTCGCTCTGTCTCCATGGTAACACAACTTTTTGAAAACCGTTCGAATTCCATCTGTGCAAACGGATGAAAACACAACTTTTTTGTAAATGCCCTTGGCTCCGTCTCCATGAAAACGGGTGGAAACGCAACTTTTTGAAAACGGTCCAACGCCGTCTCTTTGTAAAAACGGAGGAAAACTACACAACTTTTTGAAAACGCCCTTTCAGACAGTTGTCGGTACGATATTGAAATGCGGACTCGGCAGTTTCCCGGTGAAACATTTGGACGGGAGAATCTCAAAAACGCCCGACTCATCACGACTCATCGCGACTCATGAAGGCGAAACTAAAACTAAAAAAAACTAAACCCGCATTGCAGGTTAAAGACGAAACATCCGTCATGTCTGTGATCTGGGACCCCGACAGGCCGATATCTGATATTTAATAAAAGGCCAGCGTCTGTCAGACAAAATGGCAAACCGATATATCTAATCCTATATTGTACCACTGTGTGGGATTAAAAACTGCTGAGTCATCCCACTCATGTAAATGTGCAACGTTTGACCAGTTCTGGGGCAAAAAAATAAAGTGTTGATCGTCTCGTCTGGAGAGCAAGAGAGACGAGCCCGTCCCGCGTCCTCCTCCCCTCCTCCTCTTTCATCCTTCCTTTCGACAGACGTCTCATCTGCTCCCGAGCGCAACGGGAAGTCGGCAGAGTGGCGAACGCTGACGCGGCGTTCTCCAGTTCGCCGCGTCACCGTTTTCGCGAGCTCCCAGGCTCGACGCGGCGCTTTGTTGTACCACATCAAACATGGAAGAACCCGGCGAAGCATCTAGAATCGGCGAGTGTGTTGAATTTCTTCTAAAAATTCACCTCGCACGCCGAGGACAATTTTCTGTCAACATTTACGAAAAGTTTGCTCACGTGTCCACGGGGGACGTCGGAGGGTTTTCTAAATTTGCGTCAGCAGCGTTTCTACGGAGACCACAACCAGAGGATTTTCAAAAGGTTATGTTCGGGCCGGTTTCCGTGGAGACGGAGGTAATTTCAAATGGTTGCATTTTTGAAAAGTTGCACTCAAGTTTGAGTTGGAGCATTTCCGAAAAAGTTGCGTTCTCCCCGTTTCCATGGAGAAGAGATTTCAAACAGTCGCATTTTATACTATTTACTCGGCGCTGGAGGTGGAACATTTTCAAAAAGTTGCGCCCCCTCCCCGAGTTAAACGGAGGTGGATCCCAAAAAAAACTTAGGATGGAGCATTTTAAAAAATTTGCTTTTTCACCATTTCCACGGGGACTGTGGCGGCACGTTTTCAAAAAGTTGCCTTTTTACCATTTCCGTGGAGATGGAGTCGGATTTTTTTAATTTATTTTTTAAACAATTCCCACCTTGCGTGTCGTTTTCCAACAAATTTAGTTTTCAGTGGCTCCTGTCGCCATTATCGTGGAATGGGACACCCAAAACAACGCGACGGAATTTTTTTGGGCGTCCCAAAACGTTCCTCTTTCCAGAAGTTGCACCCTGGTTTTGAACAAAGTTAAACGCCTTTGGATTCCTTTTATCCCAAAATATATATCTTGAATTTTTAAAAAAAAACAAAAAACGGGATATTCAGCCACACTTGGCGAACAAGGAAGTGGAAGGTGGTTTTCAAAAAGCAACGCAGACAATTCTCCAATTCACAAGCCGGCGCCAAAACCTTTTAGAAGTCCGGTCCTTGAAAGCGAGGGGTAAAAAAAAAAAAAAAAAAAAAAGTCACATTTGAGCCTTTTAACATTAAAATGGAGAGAAAAAGACAAAGTGCTTGTCGAGAGCATTTAACACCCAGACTGAAGTGAGGTGCCTCTTGGAAATGCTAACCTTCGGCATAATCAGACAAAATGTCTTTTTTTGAAAAACATTTTTATACTTCATTATCGGAGTGGGGTGGTGGGGGGGGGGGCGTCCAGGTCAAATATCGCCAATGTGACACATTATATCATCAGTCAAAGCTTTTATTTGTGTTTTCGGAGTGAGTGTGTGTGTGTGTGTGTGTGTGTGTGTGTGTGTGTGTGTGTGTGTGTGTGTGTGTGTGTGTGTGTGTGTGTGTGTGTGTGTGTGTGTGTGTGTGTGTGTGTGTGTGTGTGTGTGTGTGTCCGTCCCAGGTGGTATTCCCAGCAGCCACTGCTGCTCCGGTGTGAGGCTGATGAATGAGGCCTGGTAACGGCCTGGACACTCCCATTTAACACAGCATGGAGCTACAAACCGCCACTACAGCAGACAGTGGCGGCGGGGGAACACACACACACACACACACACACACACACACACACACACACACACACACACACACACACACACACACGAGGCCCGGCTGCAACCCGTACCGACAAAGCAAGACTGTTGAACAATGAGCTCTCAACGTAAGCGACGGGGAAGCGAAGACGTTCTCGTGGATCGTTGTCACGGTGACACGGTCAAAATAAAAGCACCAAGTCCCAGGCGGGAATATCGTCTGGGAGTCGTGACACCGGGGGAGACGTTGTTGTCATCGTCCGTCTACTGAGCATGTGCGGAGCTACTTGCAATGGCTCGGTAGCAACATTTTCGAAAAGTTGCGTTTTTTTTCCCCTTGTTTCCATGGAGACCAAATCTGTATGTTTTTTTCTAATAGTTGCATTCCCTCCGCTCCCATTGAGAGACAGCCAGAGTGTTTTCAAAAAGTCACGTTTCCATTGAGACGGCGCCAGAGTGTTTCAAAAAGTTGCGTTTCCCCAGTTTTTACGGTGACAAAGCCTTTTCAAAATGTTACGGCCATTTTGCGCAAGAACAGTGGTCGCGTTTCACGGAAAAGGAGCCAGAGCATTTTCAGAAAGTTGCGCTTTCATTTCCATGTAGACGGAGTCAGTTTTTCAAAACGTTGTTTTCATGAAGACATAGCTGGAGCATTTTCAAAAGGTCCCATTTTCCCATTGCCATTGAGACATAGCCAGAGAGTTTTCAAAAAGTTGCATTTTCCCCATTTCCATAGAGACATAGCTAAAGCACTTTAAAAAGTTTGGTTTTCCCCACTTTTATGGAGACAAAGCGTTTTCAAAAAGTTGTGGGCACGACTACTGGAAGCGCATGCGCTTCCTCGGCCTGCTGGAGCATTTTCAGAAAGTTTTCCTTTTTCACAGAGACAGTCAAAATGTTTTCAAAAGGTTGTGTTTTTGTCCGCTTACAGGGAGACGAGTTGGAGCTTTTTCAAAAAGTTTGCTTTTACCCCATGGGTAATGTGGTAAAACCCATTTTTACCGACGGGCCATCATCAGATGGAGTTGGAGCATTTTCAAAAAGTTGCGTTTTCTCTGGTTGACAGGAAGATTGAGACGGAGCATCTTTAAAACGTTGAATTTCCCCTGTATCCATGGGGGCAGAATTGTAGCGTTTAAAAAAAAAACACCAAGACGGAGCCGGTTTTTAGGCCGCTCCGCTCTGGCACATGGCGCGACGAGAGGAAGTACTTCCTCCTCCTTCCCATAGACGGGCGTGTGTAGGGGGCGGAGCCAGTCCAGCTCACACACACACACAGCAGATTCTGAATGCAGCTCCTATGATCCAACATTCAAATGGCTTTTTTTGGGGTCTACATACTTTTGAATATAAACATTTTTTCAACCGATGAGATCCACGCGGAGCTTTTGAAAAGCCGGATGAGGGAAAGAAAATGAGAGCCAGAGGGGGAGGAAAACGGCACGATACCTATAATAGAGGCATCGCGGCGAAAACAAAGCAGGAAATCACCTGGTACATGGCGTGACATTTAGACTGGAAACAAACAACTGTATCCAGAGTGTGTGTGTGTGTGTGTGTGTGTGTGTGTGTGTGTGTGTGTGTGTGTGTGTGTGTGTGTGTGTGTGTGTGTGTGTGTGTGTGTGTGTGTGTGTGTGTGTGTGTGTGTGTGTGTGTGTGTGTGTGTGTGTGTGTGTGTGTGTGTGTGTGTGTGTGTGTTCCCGGTGCCAGTATTTAATTAGGAGTCAAACATGTGGTATTTAAATGGAGAATTAGCCGCGCTGTGAATTGGCCATACTGGTCCAAGCTGTGGCGGAGGGTTCAGCGGCCGCCGGGGACGGACACACACACACACACACACACACACACACACACACACACACACACACTTAATTATGCTCCTAATTAAGCTAGGAACTCAAAAGGCCAACAGCACGTTTCGGGCACAGGGATCTCGTGCGGCGGCGCAATTTAATGACACGCGTGCGATTATGCCGGCTTTCGAGGTATGGCGGCGGCGGCAACTGCAACGCCGCCGCAGAAGACCATCCGTCTATCCCGCCGCTAACCGCCTTTGTGGTTTTTTTTTTTTAATAGTAATTATTATGTTCTGACGAGATGTGCGCCATATTGTCTGGTCCGTCTGTCCGTCCCGACTCCCCGCCAAACATGTGTTGTCATGCAAATGAGGCCCGCTACAACGCCACTTTTTAATTGCACCTTTTGATCTGTGGCTAATTCCTCTAATTAGCGCCACTATTTTCCCCAACAGACTTTTTTTTTTTTTTTTTCGAAAAAAATAAAAAAAGTCCTCGTTTTCTCCCCGCTAACTACCGGCTGCCGTTTTTTTTTTTTTTTTTTTTTAAAGCACTTCCTTTTTCCGAGGAATGGAACGGGACAGGTGCGCTGTTAAAGGTAATAACGTTACATAAAAAGAAACTCACAGATGCTCATTATACAGGCGCGCGCAGGCAAATGAGCGGTAAGTGTTTTATGTCCCCGTATAGTTTTATATCGGCGCCGCGAGTCGCTGGAAGGAAACCGCGAGGGCCGCTTGTGCGTGCGGCTCGCCGGCCGCGCCGCCGACCGCGCTTGATGTGTTCCATTAGGTTTAATTTGTACCCGCGCGTCGTCAATTTTTGTCCGCGGTGTGATGTTTTGCCAACAATCCAAATGATGCAACAGGCAAACAAAACAAAAAAACAAAACCCCCCCCCCCCCAAAAAAAATGGAGGATGCTTGATTATTTGACAGACTTGCGCGTCGTGAGCCCGCCGTCTGTATTGGACCGTCCCGTTTTATCGGTTCCGTCGTGCGTTTCGTTGGAAGACGAAAGACAACAGCTCTCGACGCTAGCGTAAAACGCTATAGTAGACGCTACGCGGCGCTAACAAGTACCTTCAACCTGTTTTGCCAAAGGGAGCTTGAAGTACTTGCTGGTGCCGCGTAGCGTCTACTAGCGTAACACGCTAGTTTTACGTTGCGTTACTTCGTAAAACGACCATCCAGGTGGTCCCCCTTGTCCTGTATAGGACGTGGTGGCGCATTGCGCAATCGCACTGACGTGTCGCGCGATAGGGGGATAGCGCGATGCAGGATTGCTTTATCGAGGAATTGGGCGACACGGGTTTGCGCTGTGGAGGAATTGGGCGATACGGGATTGCGCTGTGGAGGAATTGGGCGATACGGGATTGCGCTGTGGAGGAATTGGGCGATGCGGGACTGCGCTGTGGAGGAATTGGGCGATGCGGGATTGCGCTGTGGAGGAATTGGGCGATGCAGGATTGCGCTGTGGAGGAATTGGGCGATGCGGGATTGCGCTGTGGAGTAGCAGGAGTGCTCATTAAAACGTTCTCACGAACTCGTCATCCCCACAAGATAATCCTCTGTGTCGGTATGAAGCACACTTTTACTGCCTCCTCATCATTTAGGAAACAGGTCGGGTTGAACGCGTCTTTTTTTTTTTTTTTTTTAAAGGATTATCAGGAAAAAGTGCAAAAACATCATAAAGGTTGAGTTTTTTTTTTTGTACAAACCAACCGAGACCTATTGTACTTCGTGTGTTCTGGGTCACTTGATCACGTTTATCTTGTTGAAAAAAACCCTCAAAGACCTAGCGCCGTGATGAGGCTGGCGTCAAATTACAACCGCTGACGCGGCATTTTAAAAGTGAAAATGGAAACATTTAGTGTGCCTTGGCTGTCGACGTCGCACGAAACTTTTTGAAAGTAGCTTAGAAAGGTGGAACTTTTTGAAAATGGAAATGGGAAAAACTTTTTGACAACGTTCTGACTCCAGAAATTTGTTTTGCATATTTTTTGAAAATGCTCCATCTCCGTAGGAACGGTGGTAAAACGCAACTTTTTGAAAATGCTTGAGCTCCGTGGGAAATATTAGTTCTGCACATGCTCAGTAGATGGCCAGTAAGAACAAGCATTTAAAAAAAAAAAACAACAACACCATCTAGTGGCCACAGCAATGTAACTGCAGCAGCATTTATAAGCATTTCAAAGCTTTTCTTTTTGTTATTGAAGGATTTTTGGTTCTTTTTCAAAGCTTTATTGTCCGAAATCACCATTCCCAACGTTCAGGTACAAATCTGTTTTTTTTTTTAACATGACTTTTGCAGTTTCAGGACATGGAGGAACGAGGATAGAGCGAAAGTGATTAACCAGCCACGGCGCCTTTTTCCCTGAGAAGAGGCGGCGGTTTGAACGCGGTTAAAGCGGTCACATTGCGATCCTGATCTTTCCGTTAACGCCGGTGTCCGTTCTGTTATTTTTGTTTGTTTATTTATTTCTTTAGCCGACCGGCGTCTCCTCTTTCTAATGAGGTTAATACCAATCTTGTGGGCTGCTGCCTTTATATTGTGCGGGAGATCAAAGCCTTCCTTTGCCGCACAAAGCTTGTTTATGGCGAGAAGTCGACCTCCGTCACTCTCGGACTCGTTTTGTGTTCAGTGTCGAAATAAAGCGTGTTTTCCTTTTAAGCGTTTCCTACACATGATTTCCTTTTACTGTGAACTGATCAATCCTGGCGAAAAGCTTCCGCCTGCGCTCGATTCTTCAAAGCCCCCGTTTACGAGACGGTGTTTTCAAGTGCAAAAGGCTAAAGTTTCATAGCATTTCTTTTATTTACTTTTATTTGGAACACAACCTTTTTGGAAATGTTTCCCAATGTGGAACTTCTTCGAAAATGCTCAGGCTCTGTTTCCGCGTAAATGGGGGAAGTGCAATTTTTTGGGGAAAATACTCCCACTCCTTGGACACAGGAGGAGCTGCAACTTTTTGAAAATGCTGATTTTGTGGGAACAGGGTAAAGTGCCTTTAAAAAAAAAAAGTCTGCAGTTCTCTTTGTAATCGTGAGAAAAAACAACTTTTTAAAAAATGCTCTTACTCCATCTCCATGGGAGTGCAACTTTTTTGGACCACTCTTTTAGAAATGAGGGAAAGTGTAACTTTTTGACAATATTCTGACTCAATCTTCATGGAAAAAGGGAAAAGCACAACTCAAGTGTTCAAAAATTCCGTCCCCCTCCAAATGGGAGAAAGTAACTTTTTGAAAATACTCCCTCTCCTTGGAAATGGAAGGAAGTGCAACTATTTGAAAATGCTGATTCTGGGGGGGGGCATTTTTTTTGTTTTTGAAAATGCGCTGGCTGCTCTCCCTGTATTCATGCCAAACACAACTTTTTTTTAAATGCTCTGACTCGTAACCTGGTGAACAGGATGAAGCGCAACTTTTTGGAAACAGTCTGCCTCTTCTCTCTTGTAAATGAGGGAAAGCGTAACTTTTTGAAAATATTCCGACTTCATCTTCGTGGAAATGGAGAAAAACGGAGCTTTTTGAAAACATTCCAAACGGGAGAAAGCAACTTTTTGAAAATGCTCACACTCTGTCAACACGTAGATCAGTGGTTCCCAACCTTTTTTGACCAGTGTACCCCTTGAGCTGGTTTCCATGTGAAAAGTACCCCCTCTCTCGTGTGTGATTATTCGCCTTAATGTGTACTTATATTTAACCCTTTGTCTTTCTATCTATCCAACTGCTCATTTAAATAAAACAATTATTGTGAGTGTAAAAACATACCTTTTAATGAGACACTTGCGCTTGCTTGTCTTTCATAAGTCTTTCATAATTCCTTTTTTCACTGGGCTCCCCTGTGCCTGCGTCCGAGGCGATGGTAGCAGTAGCGGTAGCTGGACGTTTACTCCTGCCTAGCCATGCATCCATGTTTACAGTCGGTATGCAGCTAGAGTTAGCTAGCTTCGCGAATCGTGCGCGCCCGCAGCAAGAACGTGAACCTTTTTTTTTTTTTTTTTTTTTAAAGCGCGCCACTTTATAGTCTTTTCATATTATGTGCATTGTAGTGTTACAATCACTGTGGATGAACTGCTACTCATGGAAAATAAACGTATGGCCTTACTAAAATTCATGATATAATACAATATAATATAGTATACATTTTTTTTTTGTGTGTGTGGATACTGTAGGCTAATTTATAATCTTTCTGCGTACCCCCTGCAATACCCTCGCGTACCCCTAGGGGTCCGCGTACCCCCGGTTGGGAATCACTGACGTAGATGACGTCCACCAAAGGAAAGTAGTTCTGCACATGCTCAGTAGATGGACAATGGGAACAATACGAATTTCCATACGAACGTCCGTGTTGATGTTTATAACGTTGTTTTGTGTGCGGTTTTCATGACAAAAACAACCAACAGCGCCAACCCGTGGCCCGGCGTGCTCACTACACCATTGTTGGCGTTTCTGCTGAATTCGTGTTCTTTTAAAAAGCAGCATAATTTTGTGAGGTTCTCCCCCGGCTAGTTTAACCACCATGGTCGTCCCCGGGGAGGCGGGGCCTGCGATTGACAGGAGTGATAATCAGCGTAATGGCGTGGAGGCCAGCTGCCTGCCAAGGTGTTGAGAAGAGCCTGCGGGAGGCACTTCCTCTCAGATCCACCGCCGGCGGGGTTTTATTTATTTATTTGTTTTTTGTATGCCAGCAAAGAAAAAAAACAAACAAAAAGAACCAAACAACTCGTCTCCACTGCGAGGTCATCGCCTCCATCCAGGCTGCATCGTGAGTCGAGGTGCCAGTTTCCTCCCCGATCCCCCCCCCCCCACCACCTCCCGCCGTCATTAGCGCCGCGGTGTCATTAGCGCCGCGGCCTAATTAGTGCGACTCGGGCTAATTGTGCTTCTGATGCCGGATCTCTGGGGAGGAAAGCCTCGCTAATTTCAATAAGAGTAAACAAGCAAACCGCTCCCCAGTGACGGCGATGGATTAATTAGCGACCGTCCGGCGAGGGTAAGGTGGGGGGGGGGGGGTTGTTTCCTTGTTGTCGAGGCTACACTCGTTTCAAGAATGTACCGTTTGTTTCCGGGGCTCTGGAGCGGCGGCTCGCCGTCGAGGAACGACGAATAAATAAATAAATAAATAAACAAAATAAAATCCCGTCCACACGTCGCCATGAACGCGGCTGGCGTGCAGTACACACGCCAGGCCAAGTACGAGTACGGCGAAGTACCCCAAAACAACCTCGACTTCCATGCAACTCTGAGTTATATAGGTCTACGCTCCTACGGTGGCCCTGAAGGGCAAACCACAACAACAAATCACTAAACACAACAACAAATTGAAAAACACATCAAATCATTAAACACAACAAATTAAAAAACACAACACAAATTGAAAAACACAACAAATTGAAAAACACAACAGCAAATCATTAAACACAGCAACAAATTCAAAAACACAACAACAAATGAAAAAACACAACAAATGAAAAAAAAAAACCAACAAATGAAAAAACACAACAACAAATGAAAAAACACAACAACAAATGAAAAAACACAACAAATGTGTTTTTCATTTTGTTGTGTCTTTTCATTTGCAGTTGTTTTTGAATTTGTTGTTGTGTTTAGTGATTTGTTGTTGTGGTTTGCACTTCAGGGCCACCGTACTCTCCTGCTTGGAGTTAAAAAAAAAAAAAAAAAAAAAAAGAGCTGATCATTTACTGCCAGTCATATTTGTATTTATTTAATTAAATTAAATGTTATTTATTTATTTATTTACCTCTCTATTTTGATGACAGATGAGCCGTTTTTTTTTTTTTTTTTCTCTCCGAACGCCAAGCAGGTGCCGCGTTCGCTTCCGCCCCCGTACCGTGAACGGACGGGCCGCGATGTGCCTGCCTGATCTGTCGCTCTCGATCTTCTCCCTTTTTTTTTTTTTTGATTTATTTTTTTATTTTTTTCCTTGGTTTTCCGGTGCCGTCTGCGAAATGCAAGTCCTCACATCTCACTGTGCTGCCGCTCGCCCCTCACACCGAATTAATCACGCTATCGAACTAAACGGCACTCGACGGGGGGGGGTCGGGTCATTTTCCTTCCTT
Organism: Blennius ocellaris; assembly: GCF_963422515.1. Taxonomy (NCBI): domain Eukaryota; kingdom Metazoa; phylum Chordata; class Actinopteri; order Blenniiformes; family Blenniidae; genus Blennius; species Blennius ocellaris. The sequence continues at coordinate 7,693,077 of NC_137673.1, read as the reverse complement.
CCTTCCTTCCTTCCTTCCTTCCTTCCTTCCTTCCTTCCTTCCTTCCTTCCTTCCATATCCTTGTGCGTGTGTGTGTGGGAACTGGCATCGTGATCTATGGTTATTTTTCTCCGGGAGATGTTAAAAGTTTAGAAAACGTGGGTTAAGAGATGAAGAGAAGCGGGGGAGGGGGAGGATTTATGGGGGTAATAATGGGAAGGCGGGGGCCGTCGATACCGAGGCCATTTTCCTCTCGTCCTCCTCCCATTATTAGACGGACGGAACAGGAGGGGAGGAGCGCAAATCACCCCCCCCCCCCCCCCCCGTGATGATCGCTCGTTGCCTTGCCCGTCCTCCGTACATCGGAACCACACATTAAAAGCCCTTTTCCACGCGACTATAATTCCCGCCGACTTTATGGCTTTGATCTCACAAACGCTCCCCTTTATCTTCGTCGTCGCACGCTCGGTTTTTTTTTTTTTTTTTTTTATTGTTGCAGATATTTGCACACGGGTCCAAAAACTTTTTCGAAATTCCAAAAATGTTCCCCTCCATCAGAATAATAGGATCCTCGCAGCTGCATTCAGAATCTGCTGTGTCTGTGTGCGCTGGACCGGCTCCGCCCCCTACACACGCCCCGTCTATGGGAAGTAGGAGGAAGTGCTTCCTCTCGTGGCGCCATGTGCCAGAGCGGAGCCGCCCGATTGTAGGAGGAGTCAAAGGGGATTGATTTCTGATTGGCTAAACCCCCCCCCCCCCCGATGACACTGTATCGGCTTTGATTTCTGATTGGCCGGTTGGAGCGACACTTTTTAAAAAGAGGGAGTAGAAAGAGAAATTCGCCGGGTAAAACGAGGTGCCAGTCGTCTTCAAATGTTATGATAAAGGCCAATAATGAAATATGAATTTTTCTTATTTACTCTTTTTTTTTTTTTTTTTTTACCTACAAAAGTGGAGCTTTTTTCCCCACTTTAGTTTTTATAGATGTTATTTTTTTTTCTTCCAACACAAACAGGCAGAACAGACCAGCTTCTCCTGAACAAACGTAACCCGAGTTAATATAACAAGACAGAAATAGCAGATGCAAGAAAAAGAAATAATGGAAGATAAAGGAAGAGAGGGAAAGTAAAAGGGTTCGTTCTGTTTTGTCCACTTCTTTTGCACCGTTTTCACATTTCACAACTCTTCTTCTTCTTCTTCCTTCTCTTCTCCTTCCTCTTCTTCTTTTTCTTCTTCTTCTTCTTCTTCTTCTCCTCGTCCTCCTCCTCCTCCTCTTCCTCTTCTCCTCCTCCTACTCTTCCTCTTCTTCCTCCTCTTCCTTGTTCTTCTTCCTCCTCATCTTCTTCTTCCTCTCCCTCTTCCTCCTCTTTTTCTTCTTCCTCTTCCTCTTCCTCTCCTTCTTCCTCTTCTTCTTCTTCCTCTTCCTCCTCCTCTTTTTCTTCTTCCTCTTCCTCCTCCTCCTCTTTTTCTTCTTCTTCCTCCTCCTCTTCTTCTTCCTCTTCCTCCTCCTCTTTTTCTTCTTCTTCCTCTCCTTCTTCCTCCTCCTCTTCTTCTTCCTCTTCCTCCTCTTTTTCTTCTTCCTCTCCCTCTTCCTCCTCTTTTTCTTCTTCCTCTTCCTCCTCCTCCTCTTTTTCTTCTTCTTCCTCTCCTTCTTCCTCCTCCTCTTCTTCTTCCTCTTCCTCCTCCTCCTCTTCTTCTTCTTCCTCTTCCTCCTCCTCTTTTTCTTCTTCCTCTTCCTCCTTCTTCCTCCTTCTTCCTCTTCTTCTTCCTCTTCCTCCTCCTCTTTTTCTTCTTCCTCTCCCTCTTCCTCCTCTTTTTCTTCTTCTTCCTCTCCTTCTTCCTCTTCCTCTCCTTCTTCCTCTTCTTCTTCTTCCTCTTCCTCCTCCTCTTTTTCTTCTTCCTCTTCCTCCTCCTCCTCTTTTTCTTCTTCTTCCTCCTCCTCTTCTTCTTCCTCTTCCTCCTCCTCTTTTTCTTCTTCTTCCTCTCCTTCTTCCTCCTCCTCTTCTTCTTCCTCTTCCTCCTCTTTTTCTTCTTCCTCTCCCTCTTCCTCCTCTTTTTCTTCTTCCTCTTCCTCCTCCTCCTCTTTTTCTTCTTCTTCCTCTCCTTCTTCCTCCTCTTCTTCTTCCTCTTCCTCCTCCTCCTCTTCTTCTTCTTCCTCTTCCTCCTCCTCCTCTTTTTCTTCTTCTTCCTCCTCCTCTTCTTCTTCCTCTTCCTCCTCCTCTTTTTCTTCTTCTTCCTCCTCCTCTTTTTCTTCTTCCTCTCCCTCTTCCTCCTCTTTTTCTTCTTCTTCCTCTCCTTCTTCCTCCTCCTCTTCTTCTTCCTCTTCCTCCTCCTCCTCTTTTTCTTCTTCCTCTTCCTCCTCCTCTTTTTCTTCTTCTTCTTCCTCCTCTTCTTCTTCCTCTTCCTCCTCCTCTTCTTCTTCCTCTCCCTCTTCCTCCTCTTTTTCTTCTTCTTCCTCTCCTTCTTCCTCCTCCTCTTCTTCTTCCTCTTCCTCCTCCTCCTCTTTTTCTTCTTCCTCTTCCTCCTCCTCCTCTTTTTCTTCTTCCTCTTCCTCCTCCTCTTTTTCTTCTTCCTCTTCCTCCTCTTCTTTTTCTTCTTCTTCCTCCTCCTCTTCTTTTTCTTCTTCTTCCTCCTCCTCTTCTTTTTCTTCTTCTTCCTCCTCCTCTTCTTTTTCTTCTTCTTCCTCCTCCTCTTTTTCTTCTTCTTCCTCTTCCTCCTCCTCCTCTTTTTCTTTTTCTTCCTCTCCTTCTTCCTCCTCCTCTTCTTCTTCCTCTCCTTCTTCCTCCTCCTCTTTTTCTTCTTCCTCTTCCTCCTCCTCTTCCTCACATCACCAGACGTCTGCAGCCTAGCAGGCTGGAGCTCTTGTGCTTGTCCGTTGCTATTTTTAGCCACATCCAGGCCTTTGTACCTTCAACACTCGCGGATTAAGACCCGCGACACAGTTCGCCGGCCGTTCTCGCCGGCGCTTCCTGATTATCTGTGCCGCGGTAAACATTGGCAGCGGCGGCCGTTGCTAATAATGTGATTTGTCCGCATTGTCGGCCCTTAAGGTCGCCGCTGCGTTAAGGCGGAATTGCTCTAATTAGGGCCGTAAAATCTGTCCAGTCGCGGCTCCGGCTGAATTCTTAGCCAAGGACTTTGCGGCGCGCTCAATTAGGGGAATACTTGTTTGCATTTTTCAAGGTGTTATGCAAGATTTTTTGGGAACAAGTCTAATGGACACACATCTATATTCCATCCAGGACTTGAAGTAGAATTGAGAGAATCGAATAGTCACTGCGTCATGTGACATATCGCAGGATAGGGAATTTCAAGCTGAACATTTTGACGGTGGTTCGAGATTAAACTTGACTGCATTATGGCTAAAATACGTTTTTGACCTTTTCGTGACCTTGACCTTTGACCCAATCGCTTTCGAAAATTTAATGGACACATCCTTGGATGAACCGATCATCCCTGAACTGTTCAGCCCTCATCCCAATGTACAGTCTGTGCGGCAGCCCCGAAGCATGATGCTCCCTCCACCATTCTTTCCATTGATCTTCATACATAATAATATATATAATATAATAATTTGTCTTTGAATCAGAGTGACGACGCGTCTTAATCTGGTTTCAGTTGCCTGTTTTGCGTTTGCTCAGTCCCGACGCTTAATTAGCTTTTCACTTCATTCAGTTTTTTGTTTTTGTTTGTTTTTTTCTTTTTATTTCCTTTGAAAATAAGTGTCTACACTTTTGACTACGATTAGATCACATTTCATGGCTCTCGGCTCCGTATATATATTCTCTGTATTATTTAAAGTGTCTCTGACTTGAAAAGTCGCGAGTGCGAATTGGCCATGTGGCGGATTCAAGGCCTCCGCTGAATTATTTAGGGCGACTGGAAAGCCCGGCGTACGTACACGAGGCTGCTGTGGCATTTAAATGAAATGTCAGTGTTCATTGTATGGTTTGTATATCACCATTCTGTGCCGAGCAACTTTTGAACAGCAGCTACAAGACTGAAAATCAATTACTGGTACCATTTAAGTCGTGCCGTTGGTTTCACGATATTTGCAATCAGTCGTGCAAAAAAGCAACTCTGGAAACGGGGGGGTTGCTATCTCCATCGTTTTCTGCATTTCTGCCATTTCCGTGTAAACGGACGCTGTTTTGAAAACCTTTGTTTCAAACCCCCCCCCCCCCCCCCCCCCCGAGACCAGGCGTTTGCCCCCTTGAGATCTCGCGCCAACGAGGGTCTTCTTGGCCCCCTACCCTCGAGATCATTCCGTCCACCTTTCAGAATGTCCCGTCCAAAAAAGGGAAGGACTCGAGTGTCGGCACGAGGGTTGCCCTCACCTTCACCCGCCGTCGTACCTCAGACAGAGAGCGCAGTTGAAATGTATGCTAATCCTCGGCTGGTTTCCGCCGTCGTGTGGCACGATATTTCCATAGCGACGCAGACATTTTTGAGGGATTAAGGAGGCGGTGGTCGGTGGGGGAACAACCCCGGGAAGCTCTGCACACACACACACACACACACACACACACACACACACACACACACACACACACACACACACACACACACACACACACACACACACACACACACTCAGACAGTCGGCCCCGGTAAAGGCCGTGTGTTTAACCGTGATTGATGCACTGTCGGTGATGTCCAAGACAGTGGGAATCCAGATTAAGGCAAAATGACCCACGGGAGCGGCGCCGTGAAGAGATGGCTGGAGGGGGGGGGAGACGCGTGTTCCTCTGTGAACGTCTGATAACCAGTTTCCTCACCGCGACACATCGCGCTCGCCCGCCGCTTCCCTTTTAATCCGCGTCCCTTGTTTTTGTAAAGGCGGCTTGATTTTCGTCGGACACCGAACCCAAAGCCGTTTAAAGTCCAACCGCTGGCGTCGGCTGAACAGTTTGTCCCGCCGCGATGGGAAATCAAAGTGACGCGGGTCCAGTTGTGCTGCAGCGGGAATTTTATCTTAATTTGACCAAGTCGTGCTGCGGCGTGGGCAAATCGGTACTTCCTCCTAAGAGTTAATCTTTCAAACGGGCGAAGCAAACAAAAGAAGGACCACAAATATAAAGCTTTTGATTATATTAAAACCTGCAGTCAAACAAAGGTCAGTCTCGCTTTTAGGTGCGAATCTTTTTTTTTTAAAGTTCAAAAAGCTGCGACTTAATTTCATTGTGGTATTAGATTCCAGTCAGGCACACTTTTCACTGAATTATCAGTGAATATGGAGGGAGCTGCGGATGATTACCATGCGTTGAGCTACTGAGATTGCTATTGATTGGGGATCCTCTCTTAAATCTATTCCACTTTCCTTTCTGAAGCAACAATACCGGAGGGAAGATGGAGATTTGAGCTCCAAATATGGACTGATGTGTGTCCTCGAAATGTCAGTAACTGCGGCCGGGCAGACGTTGGGAACGTTGCCAAGTAAAGCTAAAAAGATGTAAAATAGAGAGAAGTGCTGTGGATCTTTTTCAGTGGGTATCCTACGTGATTTCTTCCCTGTTAGCAGGTGTTCGGTTGAGCACCTGTCCCGTTCCGTCGGGGACGCATAGCGTTTAAATTGGGTTTCCTCTCGTCCCGGAAGTTGACATCTTGTCCCGCCTCGTGATTTACCTGGCTGCCTCTTCCGCCAGTGGCTGTTAGCTTAGCCGCTGGCGTCAGGCACCTGTTAGCTTGTTAGCTTAGCCGCCGGTGTCTGTCACATGCTAGCTTAGCCGCCGGTGTCTGTCACCTGATAGCTTAGCCGCCGGTGTCAGTCACCTGTTGGCTTAGCCGCCGGTGTCTGTCACCTGTTAGCTTAGCCGCCGGTGTCTGTCACCTGTTAGCTTAGCTGCCGGTGTCTGTCACCTGATAGCTTAGCCGCCGGTGTCTGTCACCTGTTAGCTTAGCCGCCGGTGTCTGTCACCTGTTAGCTTGTTAGCTGAGCCGCCGGTGTCTTTCACCTGTGAGCTGAGCTGCCGGTGTCTGTCACCTGTTAGCTTGTTGGGTGGCTGACACCGGTAGCTAAACGATTAGCCTGTTAGCCTTGCGACTTGCGCCAGTCAGCCATTTAAATTAAGTCACCAGCATCAGTCAAATGTTAGCATGTTAGCCTTGCCACTGGTGTCAGTCAGCTGTTAGCTTTGTGTGACCTCACGCGTTGCTCCTATTGGTCAATGAGCAACGAATCCATCCCAAGAAGTCCCGTATCACCGCAAACAGATGGGATGAAAACACTTTCGCCCCGAAACATCAACATTTTCTGATTTGTCCAGGATCACACAGATCCTGACGGACCGACTGGCGTTGGAAGAGCTTGCTCTATTTACCTCAGACTGAACAGAACCGTTTTCCTCGAACTTGTTGCCCTCTGTTTAAAGCACATTTCCAAAGCCGACATCAGCAATAATTACATGCAAAAAAATGAAGCTACACATTTCGAAAGGTTTTCCATAAGAGGAGCGATAAAAGGGAGTGCATCTGTTTCCATGACGGCCCACAAAGGGCAGACCATAAGCAGCCCCCACTCCTCTTCCTTTACTTCACCTGAAAAACAAAGATGCCGACGACGCCCGGGAGGCAAGACGGAGCTGTAGGTGGAGCCATTCAACGGGAAATCTACACAACGTGGCGGCGCCACGTCGTCCACCGACGACTCCGAACGGCGCTTTTGCGGACGTCCCGCCTGTAATGTATAGGCGAGCGCCGTCTGGCTGCCGCTTGGGCCTTTTGTTCGTGGGCCGGCGGGACGCGGTAAAGCTCTGGAAATGAGAGTTTGGGAAATAATGTATGATTAAAGCGACAGATTTGAATTGCACTCGTCTTCGCACGGTCGTGAGATTCCGTGATTCACGTGTGTGCGCTAGCGCGCGCGGGCACGGGGGGGGGGGGGGTGGGAAAAAAGCGCCCCGGCGGCTCATTCATCGCGGCTGTCAAGCCGGGCCCCCGGCGGAGGGTAATGGTCCTTATTCTAATTCTTTAGAAGACGAGGGGGTACGAGAGGTTCGAATACACGAGGGATGAGGAAGAGGCGGAAGAAGAAGAAGAAGAAGATGAAGCGAGGGGGAAAGGATGGAGAGCCCCCCCCCCCCCTTCCCATTCCACGCCTCATTGAGTCCTCATTCAGATCGGCCGGTGCTTCATTAAAAAACATCTACCACAGAAACAAAAAAAACCCCCAAACAAACAAAAAAACAACAACCTGCCGCTCGTATTCCATCACGACAACCCCGGCGAGTGTATTTGTCTGATCGCAACCACAAGGCAGCGGAGCGCATCTCGGGACGAGGCAAACTTTGTAATTTATGATAATTGTGCGCGTCGAAATTGCAAATGCATTACCGCGATTATTTCTTCGGGGGCGGGGGTGGCGATCGCTCGCTCACGGAGACGCCGGCCGACGCGACGTTTCATCAGAACCTGCCGAAGCGGAAGGGTGTTTTTTTTTTGGGGGGTTGTTTTTTTTGTGTTTTTTTTTAGGGGTAAAACAGCGTCGAAACACTTGTTCGTCTTCCGCGCGAGCGCGTGGCGATCTGTCACGCCGAGCGAGGCCCCGCCGATCCATCAGCCGCCACTTGTGTTAATTTTTTAGCGGCGCTTATTCAGCCGGCGAAGCGGTTCGCACTCTTTTTCGCACACGTGATGGAGCGAATCGGCGGGTCAATTCACACCTTTGAGATAGCGGGGGGAAAAAATCATTGGCGGCACAATCAGTCGTCTTCCAATTGGCCGGTCAATTCCGTTTCTTGTCCCGCCCGTCCCCGCGGGACAGATGGGAGTCTTCGGGTTGGCTTCCAGCGGTGGACCGGACAGGGACGGGTGAATGTGAAGTGACGACGACCGTGAAATGATGCCGAGTGACTCGCGTCACAAACGCATCCGTCCTTCCGTCCATCCATCCAATAGTCCGTTTGTCCCTCTATCCATCCGTCCGTCCGTCCGTCTCTCCAACCGTTCATCCATGAATCCGTCAGTCTGTCCGTCCGTCAATCTAATAGTCTGTTTATTTATCGCTTTATCTGCCCGTGAGTCCGTCCATCTAATAGTGTTTATTTGTCCCTCTATCCGTCTGTCCATCCATCCATGAATCCATCAGTCGGTCTGTTCGTCCATCCAATAGCCTGTACATTAGTCCCTCTATCCATCTGTCCGTCCATACGTCCGTCCATCCATTCATTCTTCTACCCATCCAGCCGTTCATCCATGAATCATCAGTCAGTCTGTCCGTCCATCTATCCGTCGCCCATCCCAATTTTTTCTGTCTGTCCTTCTGTCCTGCCATCCAGTATTTTGTCAAATCATCCATCCATCCTATTGTCCATTCCTCCCTCCATCCGTCCGTCCGTCATTCATTCTTCTACCCATCCAGCCGTTCATCCAGTCAGTCAGTCTGTTCATCCATCCAATAGTCTGTCTATCTTTCCGTCCATCTATCCGTCGTCCTTCCCAATTTTTCATCTAAGAATCCATCAGTCTGTCTGTCCTTCTGTCCGGCCATCCTATATTTTGTCAAATCATCCATCCATCCTATTGTCCATTCGTCCATCCGTCCATCCATCCATCCATCCAACCTATGCCTTCGTTACCAACTCATTCGAACAAAAACCAAACGCAACCTTCAAGGCTTCCCTCCCTTGCTAGCCAACTGCTTTCCGTTTTGTAATTTGACACCGACCTCGTCGGCGTTCACCAGAGCCAACCGAAAGTTTTGGAAGTGCAGAAGCGGCGATGTTCAAGCGAAGTTTGTACCCGGCACGTTGATCTGGTCCCATGTGTTTCGCCTCCTCCGACGTATTGAGGAGGCACGGATCCTCAGCAGAGCGATTGAATCGACTCTCAGAGCACCACCAGGTTTCTTCTCCTCCCCTTCAGGCGTCTCCAGGCAGCTCTGCCACGTCGGATCGCCGCATTTACACATTCAAAGACGGATTGGGTTGTGTCTTCAGTTTTGTCATCGGCTTCTCCCGCGTTATCGCGGCCCGCAGTCTTGTTTTGCTGATTACGTATATTGATCCTTGGGCCTCAGCCAGCGTTTTTTTTTTTTTTCCTTTCTCCTTTTCACCACCATTCACAGCTCACAGAGTACGAGTACTACGCTCACCTGTGTTGCAAACCGAGGCTTCGCAGTCCGTTGAGTGTTCTTATTTTCCTGCGTTGAAGTGTTTTGCTCGGCTGAAAGACCCGGGGTGGCCTTGACGACACAACCGAGGATATGAAACCACGTTAATTAAAAGTTTTCATTATGACACTTGAAAAGAAAAGCGGCATGATGATTCTGGCGCTTGTTTTAGGCCGACGAGCATCAAAACACTGGAATTTAGGTTCAAAATGTTTGAGAATATCACACAATTTTGAGGGTAAGAGAAAAAATAAAGCTTGAAGTCGTCGTCGTCGTTACGCCAAAACAAGACCTTGTACAGAGTTAACTCTTCTGCAAAGTGGCACAAAACTAACTATAATCATATATGTATTACAATTTAACAATATTGAGTACTATTGTCTGGCAACACAATGCGTTATTAGCAATAATGTACCTTATTTGGTGTTTAAAAAAAGACATTCAGACAGTTTTTAACATCATTTAAACAAGATGCTTTGCTAAATCAAAAATATGCTTTCTTGGGAAATGAAGGGTTAAAGTTCATTGTTCAAAGGGCAGCTTGTCTCCCAATACAGGAGGATTTATTGTGGAAATGTAGGACATTCAAGATTTTTTTTATTTCCCCACTGGCAAAAGTATGAGAAATAACCCCCCCCCCCCCCAAAAAAAAAGAAACTAACTTTCTCTTTGGGAGAAATCAATGCCAGCTTTTGATGTTCAGAGGAGAAATAATGGCGTGGATGCACGTCCTGCGAGTGTCTCCGCCGCGAGTACTTGTTCACCTCCGCGCAAACCCGAGCGCCGTGCCTTCGCCGACTCCTCGGTTCGGCGTGTTCAAGGTGCGCTTGTTTTTCTCTCCACAAACCTCTTCTGTGGGAGGGTCAGCTCCGCGGCGAGCTCTTTCTCTCGCCCGGTGTCTATCTCTGGTTCTCCATCCTCCAAATATTGATCGCCGGGGCCGACCTTTCACCTCGGCTGTGAGTAATGGAATTGCCTGTTTGGACACGGGCCTCGGTCAAGGTCTTGTAAATGTACAACACATGTTTGCACAAACTCGCCGATCGATGTCTCGGCCGACTCCCGCGTCGTGAGGAATAGAGCCTTCTGCTGGGCTATTTCTGTACGGGCCTTAATCGGGATTCCTTAAACGTCTTTGTGATTCTGCCGAAATGTCCCGGTTTGTAAAAGCACAACTTTTTTTTTTTTTTAGCAAACCGTCTTCCTTCTGTCTTGGTGCCTACAACCGTACGCTCAAATATACACCTACCCCGTTCGGAGCACTTGTTTTTACATTGTGTCCTCGTTCTGGCAGACGGGTGTAAAAGTGATGTATCGTCCAAAGCGTGCGCCTCTAAATAGCGATTCCTGGCATGAGAGCAGAAATCTTGGAAGTTCTGAGTCATCTTCAGGTCTCAAATACTGACGGTTGGATTTCAGGTTGTGGGGGGCCTTTTAAAGTGCAGAGTCGCGGACCCCTTCGTATTGTTCCTTTCCGACTGAGAGGCGACTGGGCTGAGGTGGGATGCAACTCGAAGGGTCTATCAGATTTCAATCGGACAGATGAGACCACGAACCACTGTGGGGTGGGGGGGCACCGCTCGGTGACGGGAAAGACTGCGGTTGAAAATAGGGCAGCGCGGATTACGGGAAGGTGTTAGGAGTGGAGCGCCATGGCTGCCATGGCAGGAATGATAGCGGTGGACTCCACGGTGACGGGTGTGTGTGACAACAACAACAACAAGATTACGGATATTTCTGGAGGAAGGTAAGAGGGCGACGCACTCCAGTGACCACTCTGAGCTGCACACTGAAAGAAATTGCCCCTTTATTACCAAAGAGCCACACAGTGGTGTCGTGGGCAGAGTTGTTACCTCATAGTGAGACTCAGTTCTGGTCCAGGCTGATGTTTAAAGGCTTTCCCTGTTGTTTTTTTTTTGTTGTTTTTTTTTTCCACAACAGCCTGATTTCTTCCCTCAGTCCAAAAAATGTTTGTGGTTGATTGGCGACTAAATTTCCCCGGGCGTTGCTCTGTAGCAGCCCGCTGCTCCGAGTCGGTAAAATACTGTTGTAGTACTTGAGATTGGCCTTGGTCTCAAGAGAGTACTTATGATGATATTTCAAGGACTTAGCCTTGGCCTGGGGCCCTGAAAGTCTTCGTCTTGTCTTGGTCTCGGGATGCTCTGGTCTTGGTCTTGAGATAGTCTTGTCTTGATCGTGGTCTTGCTTTGGTCTCCTCCCCTTAAAGACTTGGTCTTGGGATACACTGGTCTTTGGTTTTGTCTTAACTCTGTCTCGCCCCCTTTAAAGTCTTGGTCATAGGATGCTCTGATCTTGGTTTTTCTCTTGACTCATCTCGGCCCCTTAAAATCTTGTTTTTTTCTCTTGGTCTGGTGATTCTCTGGTCTGGTCTTTGTCTTGACTCAGTCTTAGACCCTTAAAGTGTTGGTCTTCTCTTAGTCCTGACACGCTCTTGCCCCCTTAAAGTCTTGGTCTTCGGATGCTCTGGTTTTGTTTTTTTGTCTTGACTCGGTCTATGCCCTTTAAAGTCTTGGTTTTTTCTTGGTCTGGGGATTCTCTGGTCTTGGTCTTGACACACTCTTGCCCCCTTAAAGTCTTGGTCTTGACTCGGTCTCGGGTTAGGTGGTCTTGACTACAGCACATATACGTCCCCAAGGGGAAAAAAACAGATTTGTGACAGACGCTGCACCAACAGGCTGGACCGTCTCGGTCTTGTGGATACAGCCCGGACATTTTTTTTAATGTTTTATTCTGTTTGCCTTCATGTATCACTGTTATATGGCGCGAACAACGCCACTCGTCATGTGGCGTTTACTGAACCCGGCAAGCAATTTGATGAAATATCTGAGAGGCTACAAGTTTGGTTGTTTGTGTTGTTCTTCACCACGTTTTGGCCATATATGTAATAATGTGGTAATAATACACACATTTTAGCGTCCGAGTCAATCCGAGGTCCACCTAAAGGAATATTTAGTTCATCCAACACGGTCCGCTGCAACGACTTAACAGGACTTTAGAAACCAACTCTCTCAAGTGCTACTGAAGAAACATTGAGGGTTGGATTATTTACGCTATGGGGTGGTTATTGACCATCTCCAAAACAGTTCCTCTTATTGTCAATACTCTGGACGGCAGGTTTTGTGCAAGTCCATATGGTAGCTCGAGAAATACGCCAGGAGGCCGTTTTGTAAAAGTGGGATACGAGTGGCTGGTGTCACTTGAGGAAAAGTCGGGGTTTTGTCAAAATCGGAGAATTTGTGCGAAGGAATGGAAAGTGCTCCGTCTTCTGTTTCTTGATGCGTCTGATCTTTCGATGCCATTCTGGAGTTTTACAACAGAGATCTGAGGGTTGATATTTATTGCAGTGGAGCTTCTGTTTAGGTTGCGTGTAACTCAATGACCTTTACCCCCTACCCAACACAACACACACACACACACACACACACACACACACACACACACACACACACACACACACACACACACACACACACACACACACACACACTAATGCCAGGAATCTGGATTCCCCTTCAAAATAGCCGAGTCTCTTTCACTACGTCGATGATACACACACTGGAAAAAAAAAAAACAGCCCTCAGAATAGCAGCAGTGCCACAGCCTTTGCATTCCACTACCCAGCCGGCTGCCCCGCGGACACACACACACACACACACACACACACACACACACACACACACACACACACACACACACACACACACACACATACTGCAGCCGTTCGACACACACGCACTCACTTTACAGCACATATTTTTCAACACACACACAAAATCACGTCGGCCTGCCAAGAACCCACCGATGCTTCTCAACCCCCCCACACAACTCAACACTTCAGACTTTTTCCCCCCCATTAGTCTGATTTGGTGCGCGGCGTCTTTGCCGTTCTCCTTGCCCCCCCCCCCCCCCCCCCATCAAAAAACAATACAAGTCCGGCCTCGGAAAGCCTGTAGCGAATCCCTCAGCTGCTCGGAGTTGGCAGTGGACGCCCCCCCCCCCCCCCCCCCCCCCCCCCCCTCCAAAATCCTGGAATCGTCTGTTGCCTCCGCCAATTGCAGCACAGATCAGATATCAATTTGTCAACAGAGCTGGCCGCTCGGCCGATTGGCCGACGGACTGGCCGGCTGGTACCGAGCCCGAAGGCAGAGGTGAGTCAGCAGCTCAGACCGCCAACGGGGGGGTTGGTGGGGGGGGGGGGGGGGAGCTGGCCAAGCAACCAGCCGGTGCATTCGGCTGCCGAGAGGCAAAAACTTGACTTTTTTTTTTTTTTTTATGAAGAAAAACTTCGGAAAAACTCTGAGAAACAATAATGCCCTCGCTGGGGAGAAAGAAAAAAAAGTCACGCCAAACTTTTAATCCCTGTGGATGTGGAACATTTTTAGCACCAGCTCCTTCACTTCTCTCGCATTGAGCTGCATTCGCTTGGTGACAGCGCATTTAAAGTAGCGACGTGGGTGTTGTATGTTTATGATCTATTTTAACCCGACTGGTTACAGTTCCACGCACGCTCTGAACATCCAAGAACAAAAAACAAAACACAAAACCAAACCAAAAAGACGGTTTGCTCTGTGTATTTTTTTTTTCTTTCTCTGTCGGTATTTACTCTCACCTTTTTCACGGAGCAACGTTTGCGTCGCGGCTTCAGAGCGCGCGGTAAACGAGTCTTTCTAAACTTACCCCGTTTGTGAAACAATTACACACAAAAGTCAGGGGCAGATTGTTTCAGTACCGAGCGACTGATTATATGAGGCTCTGCTATGTTTGTTTCTGTAATCCTCAATAATATTGATGGTCTATCCAAAGGGTTGACCAGAATTGAAAAGAGCACTATGTTTGCACTCTGGGACGACTGGCCCGAGGAATTTATAGTGGAGACGTTCTCTCCTTTCCCCTGCTTGACCACTTCCTATAAATAGGGCCTCCACATTTTTTGTGACCGACACCTCCTGGTCCATGGTGACCGACACTCCCAGTCCATGGTGACCGATACTCCCCGATACTCCCAGTCCATGGTGACCGATACTCTCCGATACTCCCAGTCCATGGTGACCGATACTCCCCGATACTCCCAGTCCATGGTGACCGATACTCTCCGATACTCCCAGTCCATGGTGACCGATACTCCCCGACACTCCCAGTCCATGGTGACCGATACTCCCAGATACTCCCAGTCCATGGTGACCGATACTCTCCGATACTCCCAGTCCATGGTGACCGATACTCCCCGATACTCCCAGTCCATGGTGACCGATACTCCCCGATACTACCAGTCCATGGTGACCGATACTCCCCGATACTACCAGTCCATGGTGACCGATACTCCCCGATACTACCAGTCCATGGTGACCGATACTCCCCGATACTACCAGTCCATGGTGACCGATACTCCCCGATACTTCCAGTCCATGGTGACCGATACTCCCCGATACTACCAGTCCATGGTGACCGATACTCTCGATACTCCCAGTCCATGGTGACCGATACTCCCTGATACTTCCAGTCCATGGTGACCGATACTCCCCGATACTTCCAGTCCATGGTGACCGATACTCCCCGATACTACCAGTCCATGGTGACCGATACTCCCAGTCCACGGTGACCGATACCTCCCAGTCCACGGTGACCGATACCTCCCAGTTCACGGTGACTGAAACTCCCAGTCCACGGTGAACGATACCTCCCAGTCCACGGTGAACGATACCTCCCAGTCCACGGTGAACGATACCTCCCAGTCCACGGTGAACGATACCTCCCAGTCCACGGTGAACGATACCTCCCAGTCCACGGTGAACGATACCTCCCAGTCCACGGTGAACGATACCTCCCAGTCCACGGTGAACGATACCTCCCAGTCCACGGTGAACGATACCTCCCAGTCCACGGTGACCGATACTCCCAGTCCATGGTGACCGATACTCCCATTCTACGTTGACCTCCCATTCTATGGTTGTCCATTGCCCACAACTATTCTCTTCATTCCTCAATAGAGTACTTCAAGTACTACATCTTTGTCTGTCCTGTGTCGTATATTTGAAATTCGTCATCACTGTGATACGAGAAAAATCTTGAATTTATGCGTCTTAATTAGAGATTTTGCCGTTGACTTCCCGAACCTTTACTTCCCCGTCTGCCTGTACAGATCACTCTGGTCGTCCATTGGCAAGAGATTGACTGGAGTGATATTTGCAAAAAACTGTTTTAAAGAGGTTCTTCAGTCTCTGCAGTAAATGGACTCGTGACGGCGGTACTTCCCATGGCCTCGTGAGCACTGATGTCACCCTCTTTTAATTCCCGTTGGTTTAATCAACAAACAAGACGTTAAAAGCTTTCCTACTGACTATCATCTCCCGATAGCTGTGCCCCCCCCCCCCCCCCCCCCCCACCCCCCGCCCGCGCCGCCTTTCATCTGGTCGCTCTTGGAATCCTGCCACGGCGTCCTGTCGGGGCTCGACGTCACCATTATGAAGCCCCCCCGCCGACCGCCACCACGCCACCGCCCCTCCCCCAACGCAGAGCACCCGGCTGAATTAGAATCCATTATGAAATGTGACAAAGCCATTAGGAAGACGGATGGCCGGAGTCCCTCCGTGGGGCTTTTTTTTGGGGGGGCCCGGTCTTTTGTACACCTCGGGGCCTTTTGCGGGGGACAAAAGCTTTGCCCCCTGGCAGCTCCCGACGGGCACGGGCCTCTGACCCCGGGGCAGTTTTTTTTTTTTTTTTTAAAAAGAAGAAAAAAAATCTTTTTGGTATTTGAGGGTGTTGTTGCATGCAGACACACAGATACTCACACACACACGCACACACACTCTCTCTCTTGGGTTCACGTTGGAGGACGAGACAAGAGGTGACGGACAAAAAAGAAGGTGGGGGGGTGGGTGGGAGGGGGTGGGGGGGCATGATGGATGACGGGGGCGAGAACACCCCGCAACTCGGTGGGAGGAATTTCTAGATATCGGACGGAACAGTAAGCGCCTGTCTGGAGATGCGAGTTGTCCGTCGACGCCTCCCCTTTACGATACATCTCACACACACACACCCACACACACACACACACACACACACACACACACACACACACACACACACACACACACACACACACACACACACACACACACACACCTTCCTCGCCTTGCAGCTGCTCGTTATTCCGCCCCGGACTCAGGTGCGTTTCGAGGAAACACGATGCCGTTCCTCAAGGCTTCCCCTCATCGATTTCCGCCCGCCGCCGATGTGTTGACAACATTTTTTATGATTATTTGCCGTGATGCCATCGACCCGGGGTGTTGGATAATGCAGAGTGGGGGAGGTTTTTTTTTTTTTTTTTTGGGAATTCCAATGACCCTGTAGACGAAATCCCTCCTGCCAGGAGGAAACGGATGTGGCATGTTAAAAAAAAAAGAAGGTATATGGAGCCGTATGAATGTAATCCTGAAAGTGATCTCTCCTAATACTTGAGGTATATTAAAAAAAAAAAAAAAAAAAAGTTGCAGATGGAGCTCATCCATGGCGCTCATCCATCACCCCCCCCCCCCCCCCCCCTCTATTGACCAATTACTGCGCCCCGCCAGCCAGCGTCTAATGAGTTGCAAACAAAAACAGCAACACACAACGGTATAAGAGTCGATACCGGGCAAATAAATAATTAATCGCTGTCTGAGGTTGTTTTTTTTTTTTTTGTTGTTGTTGTTGGTTTTTTTTGCTCGCTTGCAGTTGCACTTGGCAGGAGTTGAAAGGGATAAAGCTACGAAAGGAAAGGGAGGCCGTGGAGTTTTCGATTATCTGATTTTTATGAACTCTTAGTGCGGTCTGGATGGATTATCCCCTGTGCTTAGTATATTTGATGGTTTCGGTGTGTGTGTGTGTGTGTGTGTGTGTGTGTGTGTGTGTGTGCGTGTGTGTGTGTGGGGAAGCCGATTTATCCACGTTATCGCCTGCTCTTCCAAGGTTAGCCTCCCAATATTACAGTTTAAAACAAACCACGGATTGAATTCATTGCTCCTTCTTTCTCTAGTTTTGTGCCTGACTTTTACATTTACGCAACAACAAAAAAAACAAAAAAACATCCAGGCTCATTTATTTAGTCTGGTTTCTTTATAATGATTCGATCATTACCAACAAAATTAATAATAATGCAACAGTTTTTTGGAATTTAAATGTCCCTTTCGTTGAGATTATGGTCATTTTCTGAAGTAATTGTTTGTTTTTATTGTGAAAATCTTTTCGTCAAAGTTCAAATTGGAAAGGTTATTTGCGGCAACTAACATTTATTGACCTCTCACACCCACTGTTGGCTTCTCCTGTCGTCGTGACGCTTTATTTTGTAAATCAGTGACTCTGGTTATATTTGCTCTTAGTGGTTGCACTGTGAACCCCAGTTTAAAAAAAAAATAGCACAAAACAAACATCAAAGCCTCCGAAAGCCCGCCGGCGTCATCCGAGTCTCGGCGCGTCGCCACGTTCGCCGGCGCAGGAACGGGGCGTGACGAAGCAAAATAAAAGCACCGCGGTGCGTCAACAACCTTATCACACCGCAAATACGGCGCGCTGCAGGGACTGCCGTTCCACTGAAGACGCATTGAATTGTGGGGTGTTTTTTTTTTGTTGTTTTTTGTTTTTTTTCAAAAATTTTGCACGTATGTGCGGCGACGTTTTGAAAAGCGACGTCCATTTCGGCAGAAATGGCAGAAACACTGAAAACGATGCCGGGCCACGAGTGGGTGCCGTCGCTACGCACAAACAACCATGAACCAACCATAAACATGAGCAACCGACCACAAGCAACTTTTTAAAACAGCCGTCATGACATTCTGACACACACTGTTGCTATTCTCCGTGCAGAGCAACTTTGTTGCTAAACATGCAAAGTTGCCGGGTTTCAGAGAAGTTGCATTTTCCCCCGTTGAAGAATTTTTAAAAAGTTGCGTTCCAGCCCGAGTTTTAGCGTTTCCAACAAATTGCATTTTCTGCCATTATTACAGAGATGGCGTCTGAGTTTTTGTTTTTTGTTTTTTGTTTTTTAAGTTTCACTTTCCCTCATTTATCGGAGCATTTTCAAAAAGTCGCGCCCTGAGAGCCGTTTTAAGATAAAAGTTGAGATTTCCTCCAGTTCCATGGCGGAGAAGTCGCATTTCCGACCATTTTCAAGTCGTCGAAGCATTTTCAAAAAGCCGTCCCCCCCCCTGTTTCCATGGATATCGAGTCGGGAGCGTTTTCCAAAAGTTTGATTTTCTCCTATTTTTCACGGTAGATGGAGTCTGAGCATTTCCGAAAAGTTGCATTTTTGTTTTTTTGGGGGGGTTTTTTCTCCAAAACTCCCGGTTCCCATAGAGATGGAGTTGGAAGCCATTTCCACGGGGACTGCAGTGGAGCATTTTAATTTATTTCATTTATTTTAAGTTGCGTTTTCCGGGCCTCCGACCTCCCCTTCTCGCGTAAACAAACAACAACAACAACCCTGCGTTTTCACGTGTCACTAATCTGCCCAAACCGACGGGATTTTTCTATTTTTTTTATTTTTTCTTCATTTTTTTTTTGTACCTGATATAAATAACTCCATCATGAGACGTCTCCATTTAAGGTGGGTTGCCTGAAAACTGAAGGGGAGGGGGGAGGGGCGGTGAGTGTGTGTGTGTGTGTGTGTTGGGGGGGGGCTAGATTATCATCCAAAATGGTGTGACCTCTGGCGGCGTGCCTCTCTCGCTATCTAACTGCCTTTAACTTTATTTGGCTGTCGACTTAAAAGATTCCTCGCTGGGCTGGCTGCTGCGACTGTACACACACACACACACACACACACACACACACACACACACACACACACACACACACACACACACACACACACACACACACACACACACACACACACACACACACACACACACACACACACACACACACACACACACACACACACACACACACACACACACACACACACACACACACACACACACACACACACACACACACACACACACACAAAACTCCCATATGGCATCATTTAAAAAAAAACAAAAAAAAACTCCTGGCAACTTGTTTGTTGTTCATCTGAACAACAAAGCTCACACTTAATTTAGGAAAAAACGAAACATGCAAACAGTCGTCCCCCCCCCTCCCCCACCGGATAGAGGTCACCGAAGGTCGCGGCCGGACCGGGCGGCGGGTTTATATTTAGCCCCCTCCCCTCCTCCACCCTCTCTGAAGCCTCGATAGCGAACACGACTGCAGCTCGCCGTTTGATAGTGTCCGGCGCTTCAAGTTAATCCTCTGATAAGGAATTACTGCCACTATTATGAATTAATAAGCGGATTACCGTTGTTGAAGAAAAAAAAAAAAAGAGGCTGTAAATAGTCAAGCCGGCGGAGAATTATCCGCCGTCGCTGGATATCGGCGATACGGCGGGAGGGAGGAGGAGGGAAATCATTACCTGGGGTTCAATTATTCAACTCATTGGATTCATTATTCAGTATCGTTAAAATATAGAACTGTTCCCCGGCAAGAGTTATCATTTTGTCACACACACACACACACACACACACACACACACACACACACACACACACACACACACACACACACACACACACACACACACACACACACACACACACAGTTAGCCCCCTTCAAAAAAAAAGAAAAAAAAATCCAATTTGCCCGAGATGTTTGAGACTTTGATTTGTATTACTTTTGCGTTATCAGTCATTTCAGGAGAGGAACCGTCGTTTACGTCTAATTCTAGAACAAAGTGATTCGTCTGTAATTGAAAAATGGGGGGAAAAAAAGAAAGAAAGAAAGAAAAAGAAGGAATAAAAGCTGTTTTATTTGAGGTTTTGAGCAAAGCTATGGAGACGGTCCTCTCTTGTTAGTGGAGTCGTTTAAACAGCAGAGCACAGACACCCCCCCCCCCCCCCCCCCCCCCCCAACCCTTAGTCTATCTATAGTGCATAGCTCTCGCCACTTTTTGGAATTAGTATTCCCGGCGACTCCCACTCCCCCCCACCCCCGGCCTGCCAATGAGGCCACGCAGAATCTGACCTGCAATACAACAAGCTGTGTGTGTGTGTTTGTATATATATATATATATATATATGTGTGTGTGTGTGTGTGTGTGTGTGTGTGTGTAGTTTAAGCCCCCCGATTGTACGACGGCTCCCGTTGACACGGCAACGTTGCTCGCAGCAACTGAAAACGCCAATAAAAATAAATAAATGATATGAATAGAAAAGCTCCAACTCCACGGAAAGGGAAGGGAACGACTTTTCAAAAAGTGCTCGCACTCCGTCTCTGCGTAGAGGAAAAACCACAAAAACGGGGAATGCAAACCCCTCATCCGTCTCCCCACGGGAATAGGGAGATGGAACTTTTTGAAACGGTCCCGTCTCCATTAAAAGCCCAGGAAATGCAACTTTTCGAAAATGCTGGGAATGTGGGTAACATAGCTTTTTGAAATGGCTGTCTTTAATGAAAGGGGGGGTGGGGGGGGTGCAACTTTTTGAAAATGCGTTAACTCTTTCTCCATGGTGATAGGAAAGATAACTTTTTGTAAAAGCCCCGTCTCCATTAAGAATGGGGGAAATGCCACTTTTCGAAAATGCTCCGTGTCTATGGGAATGTGAGAAACATAACTTTTTGAAATGGCTCTCTTTAATGAAACGGGGGGGGGGGGGGAATGCAACTTTTCGAAAATGATCCGTCTCTGTGGGAATGTGGGAAACATAACTTTTTGAAATTATGTTTCGGAGCCACATCTCAACGGAAATTAAACTTTTTGAAAACGGCTATGTCTCCACGGGAACGGGGAAAACGCAATATTTTGAAACCCCCCCCCAAAAAACAGATTTAGTCTCTATGGAAACGAGAAAAAAAACACAAATTTAGCGACTACAAATAGACAATAACATTTTCCTCCATATCCTCCTGTGACTTGGTACTTTTATTTTGACAGTCACCTGTATTAATCTAACTTTGCCGTCTGTCCACTAGAATGTCGGTGTGTTGGTTGTTTATAGCGTTTTCCTCACAATAAACAAACAAACAGCGGCCACTAGTGGCCAGACGCGCTCACTGCACCTCTTGCAGCGTTGCAGAACAGTGACGAATGTCCTCGTCCGCCATTCCTAGCGCCGCAATTTGACTTTTATGTGTTTGATTGTAACAGTTTCCCCCCGCCTCCATCTTCCATCTCTTTCGCCTGCATCCCGGAGGGGGGGGGGGGGGGGGGGGGGGGTGGTGAAATGTGAAACAATCAGAGGCAAATTGCCGCCACTTCACGCCGTACACAAGCGGAAGAGGGAGCGCGGCGAGCGGCGGCCCGCTGATGGATGCGAGGCGGGAATGTTACGCGCTGATAGCGCCTGTTTCAGGCGCCCCCCCCCCCCCTTCGCCCCCCCACTCCCAAAGATAGATGGAGAGCGCCACCGCCGCCGTCGCCTCTCGGGGAGCATCTGGCCTGTGAAAAGTATTCACTGACGGAGAAAGAAGAAAAAAAACAAAACACAAGGCGTCATTTATTTATTTATTTATTTATATTTTTTCAATTTGCGATGTAATGGAGTGAGAAAATAACTCCAGCAAACAGCCCCCCCCCCCCAGGTCAGGAGCGGTCCAGTGTGCAATCTATTAGCGGCGCAGTGATGAGCATCCGCGACCACGTCAGCACCCGCCTAATGGAGAGCCGCCGCTAGCCGCCGCGCAAATTGACAGCCAGAGGTGCAAATCCAGGTGTGCACAAGCAAGGAGAAGTGTTTTTATTTATTTATTTATTTATTTGTAAATTATTATAATTTTTTTTAGCTGATTGGCATTTTCCAGAGCGTTTTTTTGTTTTTTGTTTTTTGTCGAGCCCGGCTGTTCCGACGAGCAGTAACGAGACAGATTATCCACATGTGCACATCTGGAGACGGATCCATTCGCAGTTGTTTTTTTGTTTGTTTGTTTTGTTTGTTTATTTGCCGTCGACTCATTCCGCATGCGCGCCCCGGCTCCCCACCCCCCCCCCCCCTCGCCGCTGACAGGTGGCACCTGTTCCCGCCCGCCATGACCAGATGGACAATGCCTTGCTCATGCACGTGCCAAAGCCTCAGCGCTGGCACACCGACGTCCACGCGAGCGGCGGGGGACGCGCGGATCAAGCCGCTTTCGGAACTTGGCGCCGGAACCCGCAGCCGCTAAGACGTTCCCGTTTTCCCCAAGAAAAGCCTTCGGTTGGAAGGCGACGCACAAAGAGGGAGAGACGTGTTGGACATGGCGTACGGGGACAGTGTGGACAAGGAGACGGTCTGGGACAGACGTCTCACACCTCTGTGGTCGAAAGAACCACGTTCAGACTGGAGCCAAGATTTTTAACCATTTTAACTATAGGTCTGATTTATTATTATTATTATTATTATTATTATTATTATATTTTAATTATTATTTATTTATTTGTATTTATTTTTATTATTATAATTTTTTATTATTCTTATTTTTTTTCTTATATTTATTTATTATTCTCATTTATTATTTTTCATTTCTTCCTCTTCTACTTCCTCTTCCTCTTCTACTTCCTCTTCTTCCTCTTCCTCTTCTTATTCTTGCTCTTCCTCTTCTTCCTCTTCTTCTTCCTCTTCCTCTTCCTCTTCTTCTTCTTCCTCCCCCCAAAACATGGCCTGAACATACATAACTTTTTGTTATTTTTTATATCTTCTTTTAAGCCATTTTAGTTGCTTTTGCTGTTTCACTAGAAGTGCATTGATTTGAGTGTTTTTACTTTTGTCATTTTGAGATGTTTTAGCTTTTCAGCCATTTTTTTTTATTGCAATTTTAGTTTGGCTGCTTGACTCGTATGGAAGTTTTTCAAAAGTTGCTTTGTTTTTCCCCATTGAGAAAGGGTTTCAGAAAAGCTGCATTCTCTCTTATTTTGCTAATTTTCTCTCATTTTCACTGAGATGGAATTTCTCGTAACCCCCCCCACACCCCCCCATTTATACAAAGATAGAGTCAGAGGGTTTTTTCAAAAAGTTGTTTTTCCCCATTGAGACAGTCGGACTGTTTCTGAAAAGTCGTATTTTCTCTCATTTTCATGGAGTTTTTTAAAACTTATGTGTGGACAACCCCCTATTTCCAGATACAAAGTGGGAAGATTTTCAAAAGGTTCCGAGCTCCGTTGTCGAAAATTTTACTGTTTTCACTTGAGAACGTTGTGGTGTGAACTGGGGCCGTTACACAAGTGGATCAATAACGCTCACATTTAGTGGGAGTTATTGTCGTGATATTTCTTATCGGCAGCAAAGCTTGCGGCGGTTTTAGAAAACGGCGTCGAGTCACAGCCTGTGACAGACTTCACTTCTGAACGCACGGCGGCACGGGTCCAATTTTGGAATATTCCCACCCGGTTCTCGTCGTAAGCTCTTCCCGCCGGGGGGGCGGCGTTCATCCGATCTTTTAACTCCACCCGTCCGGGCCGCCGAGGCGAGGAAAGCGTGAACCAGCCAGTCTCTTTAAATCAAACGCCGCTACGTTTGCCTGGGAGTTGAAATGCGCGGAGTCATTACTCATTGCCGGCGCGGCGGCGACAGCTGACGGAGGCCGAGGTTTTGACAGCTGGACGGTAAAAAGACATTTTTAGTGAGTCAGTCAAACTGTTAAAAAGAGCCGGGGAGGGGGGGTGGAGGAGGGGGGGGGGGGTGTATATGTAGTCCTATAATGCCCTCGCAGACAGGTGGCCGTGTAAGACAGTGGCGGTAAAACAGCAAACTCTTTGTAAGTCATTCCAATATCGCGGGGCGGGGGGCACACACACACTC
Organism: Blennius ocellaris; assembly: GCF_963422515.1. Taxonomy (NCBI): domain Eukaryota; kingdom Metazoa; phylum Chordata; class Actinopteri; order Blenniiformes; family Blenniidae; genus Blennius; species Blennius ocellaris. The sequence continues at coordinate 7,669,179 of NC_137673.1, read as the reverse complement.
CTCCATCAATGCTGCAGTAGTTTCAAAAAGACGTCAGTTTACATGGACTCGTTTGATCTTTGAAACATCACACACACGAGATTGTTGTCACTGTTTCCATGGAGACGGAAATTTTTTGTGGAAAGGTTACACCCCCCCCATCCGTTTCCATTAAGAGTGAGTTGAACCGTTTTCAAAAAGTTGTCCTCCCCACCTCCCTGTTTCCGTGAAGTCGGAGCCTTTTCAAAAACATTTTCCCCCATTTACGCAGAGAGGGAGTCAAAGTCTTTTCTAAAACTTGTTTTTTCCCCTCCCCATTTCCATAATGCGTTGAAGCATTTTCAAAAAGTGGAGTCCCATCATAAAAAGTTGAGTCCCATCATCCCACCCGTTTCCATGGAGATGGAGCCTTTTCGAAAGCTATTGTGCGTCTACTGAGCGTGTGCAGAAGCAGTTTCTTCAGCCGCGATGCACATGTGCAGTGGCAGCATTTTCGAAAAGTTGTGATTTACTCCGTTTCCATGCGGACTGTGTGGCTGCAGGAAAGGACAAAACATTTTTTGGCCTAACAGAGTTGGAGCATTTTCAAAAAGTTGAGATGTCTTGCATCTGCACTGAAAGTGAATTTGAGTGTTTTTAAAAAGTTGGCCCCCCCCTCCCCAATGTTTCCACAGAGATGGGATTGGAATGTTTTTGAAAAAGTTGGGTTTTCCTGCATTCATAAGGAGATGATTCTGAGCCTTTTCAAAACTTGTTTTCCTCCATCCTCAGAGACAAAATCAGACCTTTTTTGAAAAGTTAAATTTTTCTCAGTTTCCATGCAGATGAATCGGCTTTGTCAAACAGTGGAGACGTATGGAGACGAATTAGAGCCTATTTGAAAAGTTGCCTTTGTTTATCCCTTTTCCTACAGAGATGGAATAGAACTTAAAAAAAAAAAAAAAAAAAAAAAAAAAAAAATCAGTTTTCCGTTTCCACAGAGATGGTATTAGAGCTGTTTCAAAAAGTTGCATTTTCATGCATCTATACTTAGGCACAGACGGAATCAGTGCATTTTAGAAAAGTTGCCTTTTCCTGCATCTATACAGACGGAGATGGAATCTTAGCTTTTTCAAAAAGATATGTTTTATTCTCCATTTCCACCGAGATGGAATCGGAGCATTTTTTAATAAGCGTTTTCCTGCATCTACACAGGGACCGATCAAAAAAAACAACAACCAAAAAACGTGCATTTGTTTTTCCCTTTCCAGATAGATGGAATCCAAGCTTTTTTTTTCTTTTCGAAAAGTTACATTTTCCGCCATTCCTGCGGAGATGGAATCTGAGCAGTTTCAAAAAGGTTCCTTTGTTCCATTTTCACAGAGACAGAAGTGGTGCATTTTTGAGAAGTTGCAGGTTTTTCTTTTTAGTTAGTGCTACCAGTGGGTGTTTTTTTTTTGAGGGGGGGGATTGGGTGTCTCCGCTATGCGGGGGGGGGGGGGGGGGTTATTTTTAAACCACGCAACCCGACAACGCCATGTGCCACCTGCTGGCCCCCCGTCAGCTGTTGAATAACTGAAGCTATGAAGGAAAAGGGGGGTGTGGGGGGGTCATGTGTCATGTATGTTCCCCCCCCACCTGGAGTTTATGAGGAAGGACGCTTGTTTATATCACCCCCGGAGAGCCAGAGGTGGTGGTCGATCGATGGCACTCCCCCCCCTCCGGTGTTGAGACATTCCCCAGATAGGTGAATGGAACTCTGGGTATTCTCTCCGCCGCAGCTGCCCCCCCTCCCCAGTTTGAAGCGGGGTTCATGTTGCAGCAGCCGGCCGCCACGCCACACTAATTGTAAGCCGACTTCACCCCCGGCGTTCAAAGACGAAATAACAAACCGCGCCGTCCTTGTGTTTTTTTTTTTTTTTCCTTTTTCTTTTTTTTTTCTTTTTCTTTTTTTTTCTCTCTCTCATGACAATTGGACTGCCGACGCACCGAAACCTGGAAGAGTTCCGCCGAAGCCCACGAAAGAAAATCCAATAAAACCTTGAACGCTACGTTACTGCGGATGTCGTCATCTTTTCTCAAAGATCTGCGTCCGCTTGCCCAAAGGGGGAGTTTGGGGGGGCAGGGGGTGCATCTTTTGGAAATTACTCCATGGAAATGGAGAAATCGCGACATTTTGAGTAGCGCTAATGCCTTTCTCTGTGGAAACGGGTCTGAAAATGCACGTTTTTGAAAAAAGCTCTGACTACGTCTCCGTGGAAACGGGGGGGGGACTTTTCGAAAATGCCATGACTGGGAGGAAAATACCACTTGTTCAAAAATGCAACTTTTTGAACATTTTGCAAATTGATCGCTGTGGAAATGGAGAAAACGCAACTTTTTGAAAAGCGCCAAGTCCCTCTCTGGAAACAGGTGTGAAAAGGCAACTTTTAGAAAGTGCTCTGACTCAGTTTCTGTGGGAACCCGGGGAGGTGGTGGGGGGGGTACAACTTTTGGAAAATACTCTGTCTCTGTGAAATGGAGAAAACGCAACCTTTTGAAAAGCGCCATGTCCAACTCTGTTGTCTGAAAATGCATGATTTTGAAAAAACTGTCTCTGTGGAAACGGGTGTGAAAAGCCAACTTTTTGAAAACCCTCTGACTCCACCCCTGTGGACACCGGGGGGGCGGTAACTTTTTGAAAATTCCACAACCCCCGTCTCTGTGTCAGCTGAGAAAATGCAACATTGCGAAAAGCGCCAACTGCATCTTGATGAAACCTGGGGCGCAGCTTTTTGAAAAATACTCCCAACGCCTACGTCCTCCCATTGGTAGCGCTTATAGCGCTTTGTCCTCTGCGTGCACGTTTGTGTGTCGTTTCAAAAACGTCTCTCGACACGCCGAGGCGAAGCCGTGGAGTCACAAATGCATTAAAAAAAATACATAAATGGGAGCACATGAGGGAGTAGACGCGTTTGGATAGGGCTCCTCTCCGATTAATCGAGTTTTAATATAAAAAACATATTCTCTGGCATGACAACCTTTGGGACAAGAAGGCGTTAAATGCAGCACGAAAAGGTCCAGGAAGAGGACATGGACAACAGGAAAAACCCGCCGGGGGCTCGGAGAACGACACTCAGGAGTGATATGCTAGCTTCAACCGAGCTACAAGCTAGCCAAGCTCCGGATACAACAGCTGTTCTCGCTGCCATACAAGAAATGAGCAACAAAATGGACAGCAGATTCAACTCGCTGGAGACTTCTTTACAAGAGAACCAGGATGCACTGATCGAGCAGGCTGGCCGCATCACCGAGGTAGAAAATATCACGGGCGATCATGAGGACAGGCTACGAGAACTGGAGCAACAGGTGGGGAAGTGGGAGGATGCTAACAAGGCCCTACAAGATAAAGTCACTGATCTAGAGGCGCGTTCGCGACGCCAAAATGTCAAAATCATTGGGATTCCTGAAAACTCCGAGAAGGGGCAGCCCGCGGACTTTGTGTCTAATCTGTTCCCTTCACTTTTTGGAAGGGAACATTTAGCAAAGCCTGTTGAAGTGGATCGTGCACACAGGCTAGGTGCCCGGGCAGCTAATAATGCTAACAGGCCCCGTGTTTTGATAGCCAGGATTCACAATGACCGAGATAAGGAGCGCATCATGCAGCTGGCAAAGCAGCAGGCTCCCCTAATGTATCAGGGCCAACGGATACACATTTTTCCGGACTTTCCTCCCGAAGTTATTAAACGACGGCAACAGTTCGAAGACTCCAGGAAACGACTGAAAGCAGCGGGTATTCGTACAGGTTTCATCTATCCTGCCCGTATGATCGTAACTCATGACAATGTCACGTCTCGGTTTGACACACCGGAGGAAGCGAAATCTTTCACGGACACTGTGGCTCCTCGAGAAGGTACATCAAAAGACTGATATTGGATTCAAGAGTTCTCCCCCGACACTTAAAGATTGTTAAAGACTGTTATGGACAATTAGTGTGATTTCTCAGGTAACTATTTTCTACATGTATATAATGTCTTTGTCATCTTCTATGGCAGTAACTAATTGGTGTTTTTGAATTTTTGCTATATTGGAGAGGGGCTGGGCAGTGTTCTGACAGCTTAGCTTTGTATAGGGGAGTTAAGTACTGTTAGAAATCCCCCTTTAACAGTATGATAGGTGGTTTGTTTTTTTTTCTCCTACTTTGTTTGGGAAAGTGGGAAGGATGGGAGGGAGGGTGTCTGTACATGTTCAGTACAGCTTTTTGTTTCAGTTTCTATGTTTTGTACGGGGTTTTTTTGTCCACTGGACTTTTTCAGAGAATGATTCTTATGTTTAACTTTGTCCATAGTCACGAGTAAAAACAAGGGGGTCACTATGGTGAGTTGGAATGTAAGAGGCTTGGGTCATCATATTAAAAGGGCTAAGGTTTTCACCCATTTAAAATCTTTATCTTCTGATGTAGCATTTCTACAAGAAACACATATTAGACCATCTGAACAAGATAGATTAAAGTGTAGAGGGGCAGGGCATATATTTCAATCAACCTTCTCAAGCAAAGCACGTGGGGTTGCCATTATGATTAAAAAGAATATTCCCTTTCATCATATAAACACTATTAGTGACATTAATGGCAGATTTCTTATTGTGATTGGACAGTTGTACTCTATGCATGTTACCTTGGTTAATATTTATGGCCCTAACGTTGATGATGCTGGTTTTTTTCGTAAAACTTTTGATAAAATACCAGATCTTTCAACTACTAACTTGATTATTGCAGGAGATTATAATGTGGTTTTAGACTGGCATTTAGACCGATCTTCACAAAGACAGACGGGTCCCACAAACTCCTCAGTAACTCTGAACAGTCTCATTTCCTCAACCAATTTAGTAGATATTTGGAGATTACAACACCCAATGGATAGAGAGTATTCTTTTTTTTCTAAATTACATAATTCTTACTCACGAATTGATTTCCTTTTGTTAGATTCTAAGTTATTACCCAGTGTGATAGATACCAAATATCATAACATTGTGATCTCAGATCATGCCCCTACCAGTGTTACATTTGATTTTAATCTGCCAAATCTGGAATTTAAATGGAGGCTGAGACCCTCATTAATTAATGATACGGATTTTTGTAAATATTTTTCAAGAAAAATGGAGGATTTTATGTTAACTAATGATACAGCAGACACATCTGATTCAATTTTATGGGAAACATTTAAAGTGGTCATGAGAGGGCATGTTATCTCATATGAAGCTGCACAGAAAAGAAAAAGAAATTTACGACTGAAGGAAATTGATGGGAAGTTAACGCAACTAGAAATAACCTACAGACAACATGGTAATAAACAAAAACTACAGGAAATCGTTAATCTGAAATATGAATATAATACCATCTTAACTAAGCAGGTCAGCGATCAAATGTCCCGGCTCCGGCTACGCTATTTTGAACTTGGAGACAAACCACATACATTGTTAGCGCGTCAACTTCGAGGTCAACAAAGCAGCCGCGCAATTCATAGAATTACATCATCAACTGGGGATAATCTTACTCAACCTAAAGTCATAAATGAATGCTTTTCAAAGTATTACCAGCAACTATATAAGTCAAAGGCAAAAGGAGATGTGGATTCTTGGCTTAATAATGTTTCCATCCCAAGATTAGATGACAACTCCAGGGAGATTCTGAACAGGCCGATAACTGTAGAAGAAATAATGGACTCTGTTAAATCATTGACCAATGGGAAAGCACCTGGGCCTGATGGCTTTGGAGCTGAATTTTATAAAAAATTCTCAAGGCAAATTTCACCACTCCTGCAAAGGATGTTGTCCCATTCCTTTGTGGTAAATACACTCCCTTCAACATTATATAATGCAGATATCACGCTTTTACTCAAGCCTGGTAGGGATGATGCAAACCCGGCATCATATCGTCCAATTTCTATGCTGAATCTAGACTGTAAAATTTTTACAAAAATATTGGCTAACAGATTAAACAAATGCATTGAGTCTCTTGTACACACTGATCAGACAGGATTTATCCCAAACAGATATTCATTTTTCAATACTAGGAGGGTGCTTGACATTATGTATTATACATTTGACGTAAGTTCAAAACAAGCAGTTCTATGTTTGGATGCTGAAAAAGCTTTTGACCAGGTGGAATGGGAGTATCTATTTAAAGTATTAGACAGATTTGGCCTGGGTGATCCCTTCATTTCATGGGTCCAGCTTGCATATCTTAATCCTACTGCTTCAGTTGTTACAAATCAGGAAAAATCATCACCAATTCAGCTCGAAAGAGGCACTCGTCAAGGGTGCCCTTTATCGCCATTGCTCTTTGCGCTAGCAATTGAGCCACTAGCAATTAGTATTCGAAAAAGCACGTTAATTAGACCTGTTTCGATTGGGGGGGTGGAACACAAGATATCACTTTATGCTGATGATATAGCTATTTTTGTGTCCGACCCTGAGCAGTCTGTTCCACATCTACTTGAATTAATAAACTCTTTTGGAGCTGTATCAGGATACACTATAAACTGGCAGAAAAGCGATCTAGTGGCATTTGGAGCTGACCTGGACCCTGCTTTTGTGACTTCAACTCCGTTCAATATTTCAAACACGGTCAAATATCTAGGAATAAAAATTACAAAAAATCCAAGTTCACTTTTTAAACATAATTTCCTGGAAAGATTAAATGATTTGAAAAAGAATATAGAGAAATGGAGAACATTACCTTTATCACTTATTGGCAGAGTAAATACAATAAAAATGGTCTCCTTACCTAGATTTATTTACTTATTTCAAAATATTCCAATATGTATACCAAGGTCCTTTTTTAAACAAATTGACTCTACTATTTTGCCATTCATCTGGGGTTACAAAGCACATAGAATATCTAAACAGCATCTTCAGAAGCCAAAGGATTGTGGAGGCCTAGGTCTACCTTGTTTTTTGCATTATTATTGGGCTGCTAATATTAGGGCAATGACATATTGGCAACTAAATCAAGCTCAGGAAACAGTAGCTGAGACTCCCTCTTGGTTTGTAATTGAGAATAGTTTAACCACAAAAACATCTCTCCGTGCAATCTTATTTTCAGCCCCTAGACCATCTGCAGCTTGCAAGGGAGAACATTTTATTCTATCTAACTGTCAAAAAATTTGGTTACAAATTAGGAAATTTTGTGAACTACCAAACACTTCTGTGCATGCTCCAATATGGCATAATCATGCCTTTCCTCCTTCATTTACAGACTCAGTCTTTAAAGAATGGCATCGTAAAGGTATAACATCTATAAAGGATCTTTACATCAATAAGCAATTTTGCTCTTTTGATCAATTCCGAACTAAATTTACCTTACCCAACACACATTTTTTCCGCTTTTTGCAGTTAAGAAATTATATAAAACAAAATTTTTCGTCGTTTAACTCTTTACCAAATGACAACACTTTGTTTAGACTCTTACTAGGTCCCCCAGATGCTAAAGGTCTGATTTCATCGCTGGTAAAATTCTTCCTACAAAAGATTGCTCAACCTGCAGTTAAGATCAAGCAAATGTGGGAGGAGGATCTAAATATTGTAATTGAGGATGACAGGTGGAAATTATCATTAAAAACAATTCATCAATGCTCTATCAATGCCAGACTTCAGTTGATACAATTTAAAGTGTTACACAGGTTACATTACTCGAAGGCAAAGCTACATAAAATTTTTCCACAAACCTCACCCCTCTGCGATAGATGCAAGGCAGCTCACTGCACATTAGCACATCAATTTTGGCTTTGTCCGTTACTCCAAGGCTTCTGGTGTTCTATCTTCAGATGGTACTCAAATGTACTGAATGTAAATATCGATCCTGATCCTCAGACTGCTTTGCTTGGCTACTCCAGCACTTTGGAAAATTTGGGTCATAATTTAGCCACAATTATTTCTTATGGCATGGTCGTCGCAAAAAGATGCATTCTAAAAGTGTGGAAATCAGACTCTCCACCACAATTTGAGGTTTGGCTCAGGGAATTTGTTGGGATTTTACACATTGAAAAGTTGAGGTATGAGGTCTCAGGAAACTCTCAAAAATTTCAGGTTGTATGGGGACCAATATTAAGATATCTGAAGCTGTAGTTGATCCCTAATATCTATAATTTGCGTGGACAATGTAAGATTAGGTGGACATTCACAGATTGTTAAATAACTTTATAACCCCTTTATGAGTGTTTTGTTTTGATCTGTTTTGGTTTTGTTTTTTGTTTTTTCTGTTTTTTTTTTTTTTTTTTTTGTTTTGTTGTTGTTTCGTTTGGATTTGTGTATTGCTTTTTCCTAATTTTCAAAAATACTTGAAGGAATATTATTTGTTCTTAAGGCACCTTGATATTTAATTGTATGGATGCTAATCGAGCGATATTTGTCTCTGCATTTCTACTGTGATGTTGTAATTTGCCTTGTTAAAGTAAAAAAAACTCAATAAATATATATAAAAAAAAAAAAAAAAAAAAATACATAAATAAAGTTAGCACACAGTGACAGATGTAAATGTCAACATCTGCTTTAATTATAATTTAGCGGGCAGACGTGGCGTTCCAGATGCGATCGGCTGATGGCGGCGGGATAATGCGCGCCGTTCCGAAATGCGCCGCTCACGCGGAAGGAAGGACGGCGGCGTCCGGATCGGCGACGGTGGATGCTTTCATTGTCCCTGCTCGTCTTTTGTCTCGTCGCACCGGCACCTGCGTCCCGCTCAAAAAACGACAACAACACCGTTGTGCGTTTCGCCTTCCCTGTCCGGCTTTTATTCTGAAAGGCTGGAAAATAGCAGCTTACCTCTTGTCTTCCCATCTCGATAAAATTGCTTTCTGTGGCGTTTTTTTCTGCCGCTGAATTTTCTACATCTTCAGGCTGTTTACTTTCCTCTTTTTATTGTTTTGGTTTTTGTTTATTTTTCCAATCAAAAGACCATAATAATCCAATTGTTTTGATTATTTTAACTCGTCTTTTTCAAAATTAGTGTTTTTCCTCACTGGCACGTTTGTCTTTGCGCAAGAGTTAAAAAAAAATAAATAAATTCACGGAAAATGTTTGAAAATTTGGAGAAAAAACAAAAACCCTTGACTGGACCGAGGGAAATGCCACTTTTTGAAAATGCTTAATCTCAGTAACCTTGGTAATGGGGTAAAATGCAATTTTCTTTTGAAAATGCAACTTTTTGAAAATGCTTCAACTCTGTATCTGTGGAAACCAGGAGGGCGCAACTTTTTGAAAACGCTCAAACTCCCATCTCCCTGGAAACGGGGTGGGGGGGGAAACAGTCAAAGCATTTTCAAAAAATGCTTTGACTCAGTAACCTCAGGACTTTTTCAAAAGTGTTCAATGGAAAAGTGGGGAAAACGCAACTTTTACTTTTTGAAGAAAAACACTCAATCGCTGTAGCATTTGAAACGGGGGGGGGGGGTAAATGCAACCTTTTCAAAATGCCTCGACTCTGTATCCATAGAAACATGGGGGGGGGGGGTATAATGCAACTTTTTGAAAATGCTCTACCTCCGTCATCCTGGGAATGGGGTAAAACGCAACTGTTTAGAGGTGCATCTTTTTGAAAATACAAACGGGGGGCGGGGAGGGGGATGCAACTTTTTGAAAACGCTTCAAGTCCATCTGCGTAAATGGGGGAAAACACACGTTTTGGAAAACTCTTCTACTTCGTCTACTGGCTCCCATCTCTTTGTTGAAATATATTAAAAAAATAAATAAAATATGTGTATATATATATATATATATATATCAAACAGTCTTTGGCTCAGTTAATCAAACACAGGGTAATTGACAGTGCTTTACAAAGACATTAAAGAAGTACAGAAAGGCTTTACGAAGACGTGTGTTGAAAGACGTATGTTTCTAAAAGAAATACATTGCAGGGAGACTTTTTACACCAGAAGTTCTATCATTAATTAGTCTATTCAGAGAAAAGTCGGTTTATTCCCTTTCGCAGTACAACTTAAAAGATTCTTTGCTTCCTCTTCTTCTTCTTCTTCTTCTTCTTCCCCGTCTCTCTGCGTTTCCACTGGGCTCTTATCAGTATGAGGAGCCCATTCGTTTTTTGTTTTTTTTTCCTTGACCCCCCCCCCCCCACCCCCCGGCTCTCCGGTTTGACATTTTTATGGTGGGTTGATCATCATTGGCGGTGGCGTTGGAGCTCTACAGTCGAGGAGGAAGAGGAGGAGGAGGGGGAGGAGGAGGCGGCGGCGGCGGCGCTCCTTATTGTTTATTAATTTTCCTTGAAAGCCTGGCATTGGTCGATATCTCCCCCCTTCCGCCGGGCTTATTTATATTCCTCCCCGCAGGAGTCTGGAGACGCCACGCCGCTTCCCTGTGACGCTAATCCGATGATTTCCCTCCATGTGGCTGAAATCACAGCAAGACTCTTTATTATTTTATATATATATATATATATATATATATATATATATATCCCAGAGGGGAAATGAGCAAACATCAGTCACGTCGTGTGAGACGGTGGTCCGGGCTAGCCGAGATGCTATCTCCAAATTGCTATTGTCTCTGCGCGGCGTCGCGAGATTGAACATGTGTTCTTCGCCTGCTTCTGCTGATCAGCTGTGGTGACGAGGAAGAGGAGGAGGAGGAGGAGGAGGGTGGGGGGGAATCGATTGATTGGGGAGGGGGGGGGTGGGGAGTTGTGCGGTGGCGGAGTACTTACCTGTTATTAAGAGCGGATCAGCGGCGATGCAGGGAGAGATAGCCTAGCGCACGGCGGCCCAGTCGCAAACAGCTTAATCCTCCCCCCGTGCTTTGCATCTGATCAGACGCCACCATTGGGAAAATGTTTATTTATTTATTTTTATTTTTTTATTCGTTTTTCCGTCATGGGTTTCTTACTGTGCGCTGGCTCATTTTTTTTTCCAAATTTTTTTTTAATAAAATTTTTTTTTTTTTTACCCCCCCCGCGAGCCTCAGTCAGGAGGCTTTGTCACCGGCTATCTGCCTGCCAGCTCCGGGGATTGTTGTTCCAAAGTACAGGCCAGTTAACATCCCTCTTGTCACTGCAGCGTCTCTCCCTTTTCCCTCTTTTCTTTCTTCCACTTGAACTTTTCTTTTTCTTTTTTTTTTTACCTTGTTCTACATGTTATCTGATCTAATCAACCAGAACTCGTCTGCTTGTAAAATTGATGCTCTCCCCCCCCCCTCCTCCAAGTAGCGACGATAAGCCGCGACTTCCAGCCAGGTGCATTAAATAAAAAAAAAAAATATATATATATATATATTTTTTTATTTTTTTTTTTACGATGAAGCATCACCCGCAAGTCGCGGCAATAAATCCTCGCATTCATCAGCGACTTGTGGCGTTCGCAGATATCGCTCACGGCGGCGAGACGAGTGCCGGCAAATTCATCCGTAACGATTATGCTCATTTGCCGTGTCGCAATTAGCATTAGCGCTTGGACACAATGGGAGCTGTTGGGTTTGTTTTTTTTTTATTTTGTGTGGGGGAGGGGTGGGGGTGGGGCAACGGCGGCCTCTCTGGGCCCATAGTCCTCCGATTTATTTACCCTGCGAGAGGCTGGAATTCCGTCTTTGCTGATTTAAGACGGTAATTAGAGACGGTAATTGTTTTCATTACTCAGGGTATTGGGGGGGGGGGCAAAGATGGCGCTTCTTGACCCGATCGAGGGGGTTTCCATCACCGACCCCCCCCCCCTCCCCCCCAGACGTTGACGGAATCTACAACCTGCGAGTGACCCTCCGTGTTCCTGACCTATTAGCCCCCCCCCCCCCCCCCCCCCGTTAAATAATTCTCAGCGAGGTGGAAGATGATTTGCGGCAGGAGGAGGGAGCGTTAATGAACAGTTGAGCCCCCGCCGGGATTTATCCCCCCCCGACCGTTTGAACATCATTCAACGGAGGCGTCCGTTGAACGAAGACCTTGAATGATTCATTTCTGCCTCGTATGGTAAACTCTTTGATTTTTATTTGCATTGGTTTGAAAGTTCTAATGTAAAAAAAAAAAATGCCGACGTTTCAGGGACAAAACGTTGATTTGTTGTTTTACATTTTTTTGGGGGGGGAAATAAATAAATAAATAAAATAGCCGTGAGTGATCACAGCAATGGAGCGGATGGCGCCCTCTAGCAGGGATCCTGAGCAAATGAACCAATGGAAGTCTGTCTTTCTGTCTTTCTTTGTCTTTCATTCTGTCTTTCTTTCTTTCCTTCATTTCTTTCTTTCTTGCTGAGCGGTGGACATGGTATATGAGCCGTTGCAGCCAGCAGGTGGCGGTACTGCAACCGCACGGAGGCCTAGTGAAGAAGAAGGGAAACAATGATCAGGGACAAACAAAACTGGTTCTTGGTCGACCTTTCTTCTTCTTGTTCCTTTTCTTCTTCTTGTTCTTCCTCTTGTTCTCATTCGGGTTCTTGTTCTTCCTCTTCTTCTTCTTGTCCTTCCTCTTATTATTATTGGTCTTCCTTTTCTTCTTCTTGTTCTTAATATTCTTGTTCTTGGTCTTTCTTTTCTTCCTCTTCTTCTTCTTCTTCCTATTCTTCTCATTGTGGGTCTTCTTCCGCTTCATATTGTTCTTCTTCTTCTTCTTCTTCTTTGTCTTGTTCTCATTCTGGTGCTTGTTCTTCCTCTTGTTATTCTTCTTCATTTTCTTCTTGTTTTTCCTGTTCTTGGTCTTCCTCTTATTATTCTTGTTCTTCCTTTTCTTCTTCTTGTTCGTTTTCTCCTTCTTCTTCTTCGTCTTGTTCTGATTCTGGTTCTTGTGCTTCCTCTTCTTCTTGTTCTTCCTCTTATTATTCTCGGTCTTCCTTTTCTTCCTCTTCTTCTTCTTCTTGTTCCTTTTCCTCCTCTTGTTCTTAATATTCTTGTTCTTCCTCTTCTTATTCTTGGTCTTCCTTTTCTTCCTCTTGTTCTTCCTATTCTTCTCATTGTGGGTCTTCTTCCGCTTCTTGTTCTTCTTTTTCTTCTTCTTCTTCGTGTTGTTCTCATTCTGGTTCTTGTGCTTCATCTTCATCTTCTTCTTCTTCCTCTCCTTCTTCTTCTTCTTCTCCTTCTTCCTCTTGACCTCTTCATCTCGTCCTTTCTCCACCTCTTCCTCCTCTGCTTCTTCATGTTCTTCTCACACAACCTACGAGTTCCACTCCTCCCTCCTCGGACTCTCCCCGCGAATCCTTCAAAGCCTCGTGTGGATTTGGTACCACAGAAGAAGAGAAGTCTGTGTTTTATTTGTCCCATTAATGTGTAAAGCAGCGGCGGTCCAATTAACGGAACGGACAACTCCTCATGCTTCGCTGTCTTTTTTTTGACAGCGAAGTCGAGCGTTTCCACTCCCCGTGTCCGTCGACGTGACGGCTAGTCTCCGTCACACCTCATCGGTTACTTTGGAGGCGGCGGTCCGGAGGGTCGCCGTGAAACACGACGACCTTTTTCCCCCCCGGTGTCGATTTGCGTCGGTGATCTTCGTCACTCCCGGACGACAAAGGCGGCGGACATTATGGAAAGGGCCTATAGGACGCCTTTAATCTGAGGTTTAATTTTTTTTTTTTCTTCTTCTCCCCCCCACTAGGGAAATTCACATTCCTTATCAGTGCACGAGGAAGAAAAAAAAAAAAGAAAAAAATTCTCACAGAACATAATACAGCGATTTAGTTGATCTATTGAAGTCTTTGAGCCGCGCGGCAATGATGGGGAAATTGCGGTCGGGAGAAAAGTAGGCATTTGATGACCCCTGCATAATGGCGTAATGCCTGTAATTATGACAGCTGAGGATGGACATGGAGTTAACGGCGCCCGCCGCATGACAACACACAAACACCGCAGTCCCGCCGAGCCGAGCCAGAAATAGCCCCGATTGGACCCCTTGAATAATTCAATGTCATATTTTTTTTTTTTTTCTTCCAACCCCTCCTAAAAAAAAAAAAAAAGAGAAAAGAAAAAGAAGGGACCGGAGGAGCAATTGATGAGAAGCGGGATGAATATTTAATGTCTCGGAGTCTCTTGGACAAGCCGGGGCCCGGGATGACAAGCGTCTGAGGAATCAAACAAGAAGAAGAGGCGAATGAGAAAAGGAGGTTACGCAGTCGGGGGTAACACAAACAGTGGGGGGGGGGGGTCTGCAAGCAGCATTTAACACCATATTGCAACGGCTTGCTTAAAAGTTCAACTCAAGTGTTTGAAAAAAAAAACAAAAAACCCCGACTTTGATACTCCGCGATAAGTCTTTTTGCCGCGATGTCACATTAATTATTTACTGGCGGATGTCTTAGAACCGTATTAGATGTCCATTACAAATAAAGGCTTTTTTTTTTTTTTTTCTCTCCAAGGGGGGGGTTTCAAGTCGGCAAGGAAAGAAAACTTTACCGCTTCAATTTCTCTTCAAACGCGTGCGAGTAATTTCCCAGGAGATGTAAAATATATGTTACGGAGAGCCGCAATTTTACAGTGATGGAGGACGGAGCATCGCCAGTCCCACGGCAATATGACCCCGACTGGTGGGGGGTGGTGGTGGTGGGGGGGGGTCAAGTCTGCACATTTGGCAGGTGTTGGTGGATCACATACATCTTTGCATTTTAAACCTTTTTCAAAGAGTTTTGATTGGGTTTTTTTTGTTGTAAAAAGTTGCAATTACTCCAGTTTCAATAAGGACAGAGCCTGCGTGTTTTCAAAAACTTGCATCCCCCCCCCCACGTTTCCAGGGAAATGGAAAATGGGTCATTTTATAAAAGTTGAGTTTCCCCCCCCCCTAATTCCATGGGGAATGAGCATTTAAAAAAGTCCCCTCCATTTCCGTGGAGACTGAGTCAGTGTATTCAAAAAGTTGTGTTTCCACAAAGACACTCGGAACATTTTTAAAAGTTGAATTTTTTTTTCCGTCCCCATAGAGTTGGAGCCCTCGCGTTTTCAATAGGTTGCGTCCCCCCCCCCCCCCCCCCCCCTCCCCCGGTTCCCGTTAAAGCTCAGTCGGAGCATTTAAATAGTTGCATTTTTCCTTCGTTTCCATGGAGACCATTTCCAAAAGGCTACACTTCCACAGAGATGGACTCAGAAATTATTTTGAAAAGTTGCACTTTTCCCCCCCGTCCCTCTATTTTCATGGAGACATAGCACCAGCGTTTTTAAAATGTCGCATTTCCCTCCAATTTCAAGGACACTGAGCCCCAGCATTTTCAAAAAGTCGTCCGAGCGCCGGTGTCGCGTAAACGGTCCCCCAAAAGCTGGGGGAAAAAAAGTCTTCCAGTTCGTAAAAAAACGTTTAGACTGAAGCAGACCTTTTGCCTCCACCTGGGGGTCTTTTTTTTGTTTTTTTTTGTCCACGAAAAAGACGCCTTTGTCTCGACGAGGCCTTTGAACAATGGCACAGTGTGTAAGACCAAGTCCAAATAAAGCCTGACAGAAGATTTGTGGGTGGCGGTATCGCGCATGTTGCTCGCCGAACTCCGACTGGCGTACGTTTTAAAAACCCGACACGAAACCTGACGTGTTTACCAGTTGCTCCATTTGGATAGCGTCCAGCGCCTATTTATTAAGTCTCTCCAATGCTGTTGCGTAACCGAGTCCATCTCCAGAGAGGCTCGTATGATTGCTTTTCCAACACTTCCGCCGAGGCGAAAACGACTCCCGAAATGGGAACTTACCGGCTCCCGCCACCCCACCGCTCCCTTCCTCCCGAACGACGAAGATCACACTTTAAAAAAAAAAATCACGCCACCGAAAGCTTTTAAAGCGCCTTGCACGCGGATCTCTTCTTCGTGACTCAGATGTTGTTTGGGATGAAACCTGCCCGTGTGATTTCTGACTGCCAGTTCCATCAATCAGCGCTTGGTTCGTCTCCATTCTGATTCATTTTGTAAGTCTGTCAACGTGGGGACATCACCTTTTTTTTTTCTGTTTTATTAAGCTAATTCCTGTAAAGCAAAAGTCACGTCACTGTGATTTGCCGGTCGACCAAATCAGACATGTTCCATGAGCCCTAAATAACAAACCCTACCCCCTAAAAAAAAAACAACTTCTTGAATATCTTCCATCTCCAGTCTGTGTTGTGTTGCCAGGTTGGGTTGTGGCGGGGAATCTAATTAAGTCGACTAATAAGCCACACGTCGCGTAACATTTCCCGGCGGTGGCCGCGACGGACCGGCGGCGCTTTTGAGAACTTCGGCACAAAACTCGGAATTGCTTTCATTAACCGTCTTCCGACCAGGCGAGCGCTCGGATGAAATGTCCCGTCCTCGGGAGTGTTGGATGTTCGTGCGGCAGTCGCCGCCGACTGAACAGTCGCACACGGAAAAGGTCACTGTTTTGCTGAAGTAGTGCATTATGGGAGGGATGGGGGAGGCGGCGTAGTAATTGCTTTTTCCTCACATTAGTTTCTATTGTAATGGAACGGTTGCCGTGCCGAGACGTTGAGTGACGGATTGCGGTTCGGTCGGGGGATGGCGGTGGCGTTCCGAGGGGGTCAATTGGCTCTTGTTGGGAAAACGCACGTCCCCCCCCCCTCAAAAGATCGTTTTCGGGCTCTTTAAAGTAAACATCTTCGCTTTCGTCGAGAGGGTTTTGTGTCATCGCACCTCTAATTGTTTTTGAAGCGAGAGCCACTGTCTGAAGGGAGCGGGCGAATAAAAGCGTAATGATTTGTAATTTAAAGACGCGTAGCATCGGCGTGGCGCGCTAATTTAGCGGTCCTTTTACTTTCCTCTCTGTCTGTCATCCCGAGTCCCACGAGTGTGGGTGTATTTATGTGTGTGTGTGTGTGTGTGTGTGTGTGTGTGTGTTAGCGCTCGCCCTAGTGCAGTTAAGCACTATTTCTTGGCGGCGCTCAGATCTCTGAAACCCAACTGTGTTAATCATGGTTTATGTGTGGGAGACATCAAGCCTCCCTCTACTTTGCCTGCCTCACCCGCTGGGCTGTACGCGTGGCGAACGCACACAAACACACACACACACGCAAAACGCACAAATCTCTCAAGGGCACCTTCACTGTAGTCCCCTTCATTTACAAGGCTGACCATGGGCGATCGGTTATCTGCTCTGGTTGCTTTTCACCAGGAAGATGAATCACTTTATTTATCATCTTTACAGCATGCAGACAACGCGGATCACTCGGTGTGTTTCGTCCCCCCCCCCCCCCCCCCCCCGCCCCGATCGTCTCTACGGCTTTTTGGTCTGAGAGGCCTCCCGCTCTTTTTAAACCACGAGGGCCGGAGAGCTTTGTGCCGCGACGCCTCAATCGGGGATGAAATGGGAAGTCAAGTCGAAACAGGGGTCTGCCCGTCGGTCCCCGGGCAGCCTAGCAGGAGAACAGGGTGGCGAGGTTTGGAGAGGTGAGCGAGTAAGTGAGATGAATAGGTAATTTAAAAAAAAATTCCTTTCACCTGTGGCGTCCCTGCTGGAAATCATATCAATTCGCTTTCATTATGTGTCGGAATTCAGCGAGATTTTATTGCCACGCTGGAGAGAAAGGGTGACGCGGCACGCGAGGAGTGCTCGCCGAAGCCGACGGCTGCTTTCCATGGCGAGGGGAGAAAAGCGTGGAGATGTAATGTGATGTTAAATCCTTTGTGCGATGCTGTTAGATGGAATTATCGTTTTCTTTACAGCTTTGTCCATGAGCTCTTCTGGTGGTGAACTCCTATTGAGAGCTATAATTACACCTCAACGCTATATGTGATCTTTTCGACGGTCTTTAGAGGTGGAGGCTTTCTGCTCTGGGCTGTCGGAGAGAGAAATGGATATGACCAATAGATTTTGGGTAGGGATTCAAACCCTGGTTCAGATTGAGGGTAGAGATTCTAATTCTGCTTCGTGTTGAGGGTAGGGATTCAAACCCTGGTTCAGATAGAGGGTAGGGATTCCAATTCTGGTTCACAATGAAGGTAGGGATTCAAGCCCTGGTTCACAATGAGGGTACTGATTCAAACCCTGGTTCAGATTGAGGTTAGGGATTCCAATTCTGGTTCACATTGAAGGTAGGGATTAAACCCTGGTTCACAATGAGGGTACTGATTCAAACCCTGATTCAGATTGAGGGTAGAGATTCCAATTCTGGTGCACAATGAAGTTAGGGATTCAAACTCTGTTTCAGGTCAAGGATAGAGATTCAAACCTGGTTCAGATTGAGGGTAGGGATTCAAACCCTGGTTCACGATGAGGGTAGTGATTTAAATTCTGCTTCGAGTTGAGGGTAGGGATTCAAACCCTGGGTCATGATGAGGGTAAGGGATTCAAACCCTGGGTCATGATGAGGGTAGGGATTCAAACTTTGGTTCAGATTGAGGGTAGGGATTCAAACCATCAAACTTGTTGACAGGTTCAAACTAAATATTTAATTCTCATTTCGAACAATAAACTCCTACGTTTCTTAATCATTTCTCGTTCCCTGAATGAATCTATTTGGTCTTTTTTTTTAAAAATGTCAACAATGTGTCCCAGAGCCTAAAATGTCTTATTCATTCCCAAGCAACAGTTTACAATCCGCAAATGCTTGGTTTATTATCATTAATTACTAATAGAAGCATAAAATATCCACATTAATGAAGTGAAGATCAAAGAATGTAAATTTTTCTGGAGGGAAAAAAAATAAAATAAATCAAGTCCAGTTCATTAGTGGCTGATTGAGTTCCTGTCGATTTATTAATAAGCTGGAGCTTTGACACACTGGGGACGTCATTAATCAACAGCATGGAAATCAGGCAGGAGGGAAGCTTGAGCCTGACGAGGCGGCTCTGCCGTTTGCGATGCAGATTTCCAGGAAATATTCAGCAAAAGATCGAGTAAACATGAACGCGGCGCCGTTTCGCCAACCAATAATGATGACTCTCTCCTTGAACCCTTTCTTGAGAAACAGAAAAGGAAGGTTGAAGGTATTTCTTTACAGTAGATTGAAAAAAAAATAGGGTGGGGTTACAATATCTTGAAACAGTACTTGAATAATGGGTGACCCAAGTTGCGTGATTGGTTCCTGACAGTTTGAAATTCTTGTGTTTACCGAGTACCAAGCTCTCGCTACTTGCCGATACAGGGCACCGATATGACCTATACTGCCACGAAACGCCGGAATCGGGCAGCTCTTCCCTGGCACGTGGCGCCACGAGAGGAAGCACTGCCTCCTCTTCCCATAGATGGGCGCGTGTGGGCGGAGCCAGTCCAGCTCTCACAGACGCAGCAGATTCTGAACGCAGCTCCTCCGAGTCGACTTTCAACAGACCTTTACGCCCAGGATCCACTGGCGTCATTCTGCTGCTCAGAGCTTACAGGGTTTTGACGATTCCCCCTCGAGTCACACGAGTATTACCCAAGTCTGTTTCGGATTTTGGGATTTTCACCTCCACTCCAGCCGGCTGTTCTAATTCGTCCCCGAGGCGTTGGGGAGGTCGGTGCTTCGTGAAGGCTCGTCCTCTTCCTCCAGAGCAGGAGGAAGGTTTTTGACTCCAACCTAATAGAGCTGTGTGAGACATCACGGTGTCGGAACAGCTACTGGCCCGCCACACCGGGGAGGTTACTTCTGATGAGTCGTGAAGGGCGAGCAGGTTTCGAAGCGCGCCGATTACGAGGCACCCGTTTCGCGTGCCGCTTGGAGACTTCGTGGCCTTTTGATGAGTCGTCGATTCGGTACCCGGCTATCGACACCGGAGGACCCTCGCCTCATAAATCTCACCGACGGATTCGTTTGAACCGGCGCGGAAGGTGTCGTCATCCAGTCGGAACTGTATCCGCATCCATTTTCACTGTTTACACAAAGTCGACCTTTATGCTAATTACTTTTATGATGATAAAGAGACCGAGACGATGGGAAGACACACACACACACACACACACACACACACACACACACACACACACACACACACACACACACACACACACACACACACACACACACACACACACCCATCTCCCTTTCTTTATGCTGATCACAGCTTTCACAATTAGACAAACTGTGATAACACCGTTTATGCAGCGGGGAGATCCATAGCAATTATGCTTGGAGGGCATTTCTCCTCCGGCGCCGGGTTTGCCGATGTTGCTCGCCCCTCGGAGCAGACAGCTGCGAGAAGAGAGAGAGGAAAGAAACCAAAAAACCCCCCCAAAAAAACAACCTCACCGAACCACTCGGGAGGGTTTTTCGTAGGGCAAAGGGTACGTCCTCGAAATCCCCTCCCGTCGGGGGAACCCGTGGGAAACGAGATTTGGGGGGGGGGGGGGGGATTCGTCAAGTCGGGGACGCCACGGAGCAGGCGGGAGCCGGAGATGCGAGAAAACGTCCACATTTGGCGAGTTCTGACGGGTGACGAGAGGGCGGTCGGTTATTTTCCTCAGTCGCCCTCGTCTTAGATACACATGACCGTTCCTCCTCGCTCCAACGATTCGAGGGAGAAAAATAACAAAATAACCCCCCCCCTGAAAACCCCCCCCCCAAAACAAACAAACAGCGTGGGTTCTGGAGATTTTTTAATTTTATGAGGTGAACTTGGGAGATGCGTGAGCCGCCGCTTCTTCGGCCCTTCGGAAATCTGACGCCATTAACGTCAAGAAGTCGGTGCTTCTGTCCACCGAAGACGCTCCGCTCTTCATCCCACGCCGCTTTGCGTCTTTCCGTGAGGAAGACGACGATGAGACTGTTTTGATCACAGGCTGCATCCTGCGTTTTGTTTTTTTTTATAAATCTACTCCCACTCTCCAACCAGGCCGCAAGTTTTCGAAACGACAGAACAAGGACGTCTCCGTGATTTCTTCAGTTCTTCACTTGTCCGTCTGCGTCGCTTTCTTCTCTCTTGGTCCACGCCGCTGAAATCGCCACCAACCCCCCCCCCCCTCCCCCTCTTTTACTTTGGCGAGTTAATTAGAGGCGTTAACATCGCGACGGCGAAGAGCGGCGGTCGACGGTATCGCCGTCTCCATCAGGTGGAATGACGCCGGGGATGAAGCGCTCTGTATTTGCGATACGATCAATAGCAGCCCTTTTTCATCTCTCTCTCTCTCTCTCTCTCTCTCTCTCTCTCTCTCTCTCTCTCTCTCTCTCTCTCACTTATCTGGCTTTGAAAATCACACACGCTCATATCTACCTCTCTCTCTCTCCTTTTTTTTCCCCCCCTCCCTCTTTCACTGCCGTCCAGCACACTGATGTTACAGATATGAGAACCTATCCAGCAACAATCCCGCCTGATCTTCTGGCTCGATATATCACAAGCAATGACACTCTTGTCTGATTCCAGCGGCAATAAAACACAATATTCTTTTTAGCATGCCCACAGATCCTGCTGTTTCTTCTTTCTTTTTTTTTTTTTTTTTTGCCTTCACACCCCCCCCCCTCCACCTCCCCCTCCCTTTCATATTATATTTGACAGATAAAAAACCAATCTTTATTCTCATAAAGCACAAACTAAAAAAAGAATGCTGTATTTTTCTCTCTCTCTCTCTCTCTCTCTCTCTCTCTCTCCCAGCGTCTCATCCTCCGTGGCTGCAGAGTACACACTGCCATCTAATGAGGGTTGCGGTTTATTCGGTATACTTCAGTTGCAAAAAGTGTGATTTTTTTTGTTTTTGTTCGCAAAAACGAGAAAGTGTTTTGTAGGTGAAGTCATTTTGAGTGACTCTGGTTCCGTCTCGGACGGTCCAGGTCTCGGTTATGTCGGATTTTCGACCTCTGTCCACGTTGTTTCGCGCCGATGAGGGGATTTTCGAAAACATGTCGCATGGAAATTAAAATGCGGCAGATTGTCAGTTGAGTTTAATGATTTATTGTGTGGAAAAAAGGGGGAAATGCGAATAAAACGTACCCTCTTACACGATGTTTTCGTGTTAAAATGGAAACATTTGGGTTATTTCTTTTATTGTTATTATTGGAAATCTGTTTGCACAACAACTGCAACTCTGTCGCCATGGAAACGGGTGAAAGACAACCTTTCGAAAATGCTCAGACTCGGTGCAAATGGCAGAAAACTGAATTTAATTCTTCTTATTTAAAATTTCCGTCTCTGTGGACGTGGGAGGAAAATGCAACTTTTTAAAAACGCTTTCACTCCATCTCCATGGAGCTGGGCAATGTTTTCGAAAAACACTTCGTCTAAAGGAGTGAAAAAGCCCCTTTTTCAAAAACGCTTGTGAAAAACTGCAACGCTTGGAAAGTTTTCCATCTTTGTAAACGAAGAAACCTTTTGGAAATACTCTATCGCCGTGGAAAGTGGGGGGGGGGGGGGGGGGGGGGGATTGCGGAACGTCAAGAAAAAAAAAATTGCTGCTTTGCAACTTTTGGAAAATATGCTCCAACCCCATAGAAACGAGTAAAATAAAAACAACTGAAAAAAACAAAAGCTACGACTCAATCTCTGAGGGGAAATGCAACTTTTTGAAAGCCTGCCCTGCCTAACCAACCATCCAGGCACCAAGTGGTCAGTGTCCCGGCGTTGCAGAAGCAGGGGACGCCCCGAAAACGAGATAATAACTTTGTCTCTTCACGTTTTCTGCCTTCTTCTAACCCGTCCCAAGAGCTTTTTCTTCCAGAGGCAGGCAGAATGCTCAATAGCCGCCGCTAATGAACCATCAATCCCTCCACCAAAAAACAAAAAACTCTGCCCCAGGAAATCCCGTTTTTTTTTTTTCTGCAACTGGCTAATTGGACCGAGTCCGGCCGGGCCGGGCCGGTCAGGCGCCTTGCAGTAGGGTTTGGGTTCCGGGGGACGACTCGGCGAGTCGGCGGCCGAATCCAGATCTTCCTGCCCCTCTAATCACCAGTTAAAGGGAAGTGTGGGGGGGGGGGGTTTGCCCTCTGGTGGGAATTCGGACCAAAGTACCTGCCATGCCTTCGTTAGCCGTCTCTCTTCGGCCCCGGCTGATGAAATCGAGAGGCGAATTCGCTAATGAGAAATCGATGAGTTCACAGCGAGAACCCCGAGGCTCCCTTGCTCCTGCACTGTCATTCTTTCATTCCCCTCACACACACACACACACACACACACACACACACACACACACACACACACACACACACACACACACACACACACACACACACACACACACACTCTCTCTCCTCACTTTATCTTGCCTTTCCTCACTTAGTCCTTCACTGTGCGCTGCTCTTCTGACATATTTCTCCGAATTTCCTTTATTGCGATAAACATCACGTGTCGTCCTTTGAAAATAAGGATCCGAGTGGCTTATTTACTTACCGGCCTTTTTTTTTTTTTTTTTTTTACTGCAGGAGAGTCGAAGCTTTCACGGCGTGTGTGTGTGTGTGTGTGTGTGTGTGTGTTGGGTTTCAACTATGTGTAAATGCTTCAAGTGTCTGGAGCGTAGCCGCGATTGCGACTGCTATCTGCACCAAGCACTGCATCTGGAAACTAATAGACATATGTAAAGAAAATTGTTTCGACATGAGAGGGGACAAGGAAAAAAAAACAAACAAACAAAACAATAACTCACCCTCTGAAATGCTGACGTATAGCATCGCTTTTCTGCAAAGTAGCCGCAGGTTGACGACAAAAACAACACCCAGCGTGTATTTATGTATGCACCCCCCACCCCCCAACCCCCCCGCCTTAAGAGATATTAATTATGCACAATATGACGCTGATGTGATGATTACTAATTTCTTTTTTTTTCTTCCTCTCTTCCAGGTAAGCCACAATTCCCTCTTTCTTTCCCTATGAATGATGATGCAGACGGAGGCCCCCCCCCCCCCCCCCGCCTTGAAATAGTCATGTGTAACGTATGGCTTATTCATCACTCTTCCCTCTCATTATGCATGAGCATCATATGCTAAAGGCGCCATAATTCATGAACGGCGCTGGGTTATTCATCGTGTTTGCAGTTGGCTGGAATCAAGGAGCAGGTGTTGTTTTGGCGGCGTTTGATCGCGGTTTTGTTCATAATTCAGATCGATTACAGTCTCAGGTGAATCATAAGACCAGGATGTAACGGGTGGGGTTTTGACTTATTTCGGATATTTATATTATATTATATATTAAGGTGTCTCGCCTATTGATTGGACGTATTTAGTCGTGTTGGGATGGATGGAACTCACCGATGGAAAAAGAAATCAGCAGATTTAATCAAATCAGAATGGATTTAATGGCGAAAAGCGCCAATTTTGAGATAATCTCCAAGTCAAAGATGAGAGTTGTATATGAAAAAAAGGCTTCATTTTACTCCCATCATTCATTAAAAAAAAAAAAACCCAATAAATTCAGATGTGACAAAATAAAACCATGATCATGTTCTAAGAATGTGCCGATATTGTTATATGCTGATGACACGACGCTTCTCTTCATCGCAAAGGAACTTTTTCTCACATTATCTCGTGTTGAAAATGAAAAGTTGGCCCCTGTTCACACATTTCAAGTCAAAACGGCCCAATAAAAAACTATCAACTTTTTGAAAACCTTTTGAAAACGCTACGACTCATTTGGGAAAGTGCTATTGGGCGTGCGCACCTGGACTAATAAATAGTTGCTCTGCACACGCTCAGTAGACGTGTCATGACTCCCCGTCCATATTCTCCTGGGACGTTTTTATTTTGACAAGTCACCGTAATAACAGTCCGACTCGTTCCTCGATCCATACGATTGTCCGAGTTCCTCCTTGGTGATGTTCATAGCGTATTTCTCTCATGAACCCACCAACGGCACCAACTTGTGGCCCGGCATGCGAACGACATCGTTTTCAGGGTTTCGCCCATCGCCATGGAAACGCCAAACTTTTTGCGACGCGTTTTCTTTTGAAATGTCGCATGAATGGGGGCTGAAGACTTTGGAATATTTTAGAATTGCTTAAAGTTGCATCAGTTGATGTGATTGACTTGCCCATAAAGCGGTGTCACTTAAACATGTTCTTTTAATGCAAAACAATAAGGATACTGCATTTTTGATCACAACTTGATAAGTTTCTCCCTTTTCCTGCGTAAAAAACATTTTTTTTCCTCTCCTTTCTTATTAAAAAAAAAACTGAAACAAAACAATGTGGATACCTTTTGATATTTTCAAATCAAAGCCCCAATACTCTGAAACTCTGACGGCGTATTATTGGAAACCAAGCCTTGACTTGATTTGTGACATGTTAGCGACAAACCTGCTAATTGTCCCAAAAGAACTTGTTCCCC
This sequence comes from Blennius ocellaris, assembly GCF_963422515.1. Lineage (NCBI taxonomy): Eukaryota > Metazoa > Chordata > Actinopteri > Blenniiformes > Blenniidae > Blennius > Blennius ocellaris. The sequence continues at coordinate 7,644,137 of NC_137673.1, read as the reverse complement.
TTTCCTCCCGCCAAACGTTTGTCAATCCACCGGCGGCGGCATGACAATCGCGGCCACCTTGCCCTGTGTGGCGCAGATAAGAGAGAGGAAATGAACTGACCCCCCCATCCTCCCCCCGAATCCTCCCCGTGTTTCCATCAGCAATTAATTAATACCTGCCAAACATTTGAACCTCGCTGCTGCTTTTTCATTTTTGGGGGCTAATTACCGAGCCGTTTGACTCGGGAGACGTTTGCATATGCACTCACCCACGCAGCTTTTTACCCCCCCCCCATCCCCCACCCTCCTCCCCCACCCTTACCCGCCGCTCTTGCATAAAAATCCGAGCTTGCTGTGTGCTGGATCTCGAGGTGATTAGCTATGCAGCATTAAGCCGTAGCCTCTGTCTTTTTTTTTTTTGGGACGTTTCAGTCAAAGTGGGTTTGGGTGTGACCCGGGTTCCACAGAGGCCACCGTCAATAAGCTATTAAAACCAATTTGCTCCGCTTTGATCGATTTAAGCGCCCGAGTTCATTGTACTTGGCCCCCGAGTCCCTTTTAACGGCGACGATCATAGCGGAGCGCGTCAATCCCCGAGGGGGCGACGCTCGTTTACATATTCCTTTTTGAAAAGGTGGATGTTCGCCGCGCCGTTTGTGCCGCTAATGAGGCCCTAAGTTTCCGTCAAAGTCAGACTCTTTCCTCGCTCACACTGAGCCTTTGAATTGTGAGAGTTCAGCAGGCGGGGGGCTGAACAACAAAGATTCCTTTCATACTGCATGAGTGAGCATGTAACAGTTTTATTTATTCAGTAATATTTAAGATTTCAAAGGAGTGAGCGCTTGTCACACCGTTGCCAGCAGGGCCAGTGGAGTTGGTTTTTGGGGAAACGGTATCGATTCCAGTGCAAGTGGTTAAGGTTTGGACAGTTCTTGGCTTTGTGCCACCACACAATATTGCAAAGACGCTATTCGTCGTTGTGTTTTTTAGTTGTTACCTTCGCCAACGAAAGTTGTACGGATGTATTTTTACCAGCTTTAATGCCAAAAAAAAAAAAATAAAATCCCAAACAAAGCGGACGGGAGCGGAACCTCATGGAGATCAAAGGAGATCGGCGTCTGTTGCCACGGAGACGCTCCCTGCTCAGTGATGTCGCTACCTGACCTACAGCGTCGGCGTACGAGCGAGCAGCTATCACGCTCGTGACGCTAACTCGGTTCCGCAAAACAAACGTGGCGTTGGCGAAACGGTCTGCGCTCTACCGAGTGTAGCTCTGGTTTAAGTCTGCGTTTTGGGCACAAGGGGTCATTCAAGAAACGGTAGTTCTTGGACAAAGGTAGTCTTTTCCAGCTGTAGTAGCAGCGGCCCTTGTCGGAGTAACCCGAGTTGTCGGAGCCCAAACAGTTGTTGAGTTGTCGGTACCAACGCCATTCATTTCAACAATAAGTCTAATTTTTAGTTGCTGTTAGTGTTTGCGGGCCCAAAGGAGACGTGCAAGAAGTCAAGACGTTGTAGTTCTTGGGGACGCTGGTAGTTTTTCCAGCTATTTTTGTGGCAGCAGTCAAGTGAGAGGTGAGATAGTAACAGTTCTTGGAGGCCAGTTGTTTGGCCATACGATTAGTTTTCGTTGTTTGGATATGCCGATGGGATCACTACCTTACCCAAGAGCGTTGTCCGTAGGAGTGTTACACTGTTGGTAGAGCCGCCCTTGCCCAACACGTGTACACGATGGTTAAAGTCCTTTGGTTACCGTTTTTCCACGAAACTCTCAAATGGCAAGAAGGGCTCGGCCTTACTTTGTGGATTCAGCATGGTCAGACCTGTGTGTATTCGTATTTGTCCTATGACGGACCGGTATCCATCATTCGGGTCCCTGAAATGCATAAAACACTATATAAGATGTATGATTGTAGATTGTTTGAGTTGTTGGGGAGAAACAAATTTGATGTGGTTGCCCGAACTTGACTATTTGTCGATAAAGCGTTGGTATTCATTGCGGGAGCGGTGGTCATTGGGGTACTAGTAGTTTAGTAGTAATTGGAGTAGGTAGTACTCCTAGAATAGTCATGGTGGTTTCAAGTTGAAATATTAATGGAGATTACTGTTGTGGTAAAGCACACGCCAAGCTGATTTGAGCTGTTTACACCTTTTCAAAAAGAGGCAGAAATAAAACGGGAAGTGCCAAATATTAAAGCGATCACCAGTGAGACGAGTAAAAAAAAAATATAAATAAATAAAAAATAGTCATTAAAATAAGGGGATCCAAAACCAAGTGTCTCCCAGCGATTGTACAAATGTTTTGACAAGTACACTCGAGAAATGTAAGACGCATAAATAATGGAGGATTGGAATGCTTAAAAAATCTGTTAATGCCAGCGTGCCGACAACTAAAAGAATGGCTGAAGCGTGTATTCAGTTCATGTGTTGACTTTCGCGCTTGCTGTTTGGGAGATCATCCGACGCTCTGCGTGGCGCCGGCTGGAAAAGACGACGAGCGTCCTCCTCACGCCGGAGTGACTCTCTTCCTTCCCTTCCGCCTCCGAGTATAAAGTGCACATTGTGTTCTCGCGTTGCCTCTGGGCTCGCTCTCGTCCCCGAAGCGCCGGAGGGTAGTTTAAAGGGAAAAAAAAAAAAAAAAACCGTGTTGGAATTACAACCTGCTATATGTTCTAGTCTCTACAGAGATAGCCTTTTACACGGGCTTCCTCGGCGAGGGCACGGCCCCCGGGGACGGCGGCGGCGCTCTGTCAGCTGGGTGTTTGGTCTGTCAAGCGGTTTGGTCCGGGCTGAGAAATGTCTCGCCGACTATCAGATAAGATTGAAATGAAATGTTGACATTTACAGTCCTCGGAGGATAAATCCTTCGTTTCTTTTTTTTTTCTTTTTTTTTTTATCTTCTCAAGCATCATGTTGGCTCAGCGAGGGTAAAATGTCTCCACTAAGACCTAATATTACATGATTTCTGTGAAGTTTGCCTTAAATACTTTTTTTTTTTTTTTTTTTGCCTTTATATTTGGAACACCAATGAGAAGGATTGCCTTTTTTTGGGGGCCAAATTATTGCAAGTATTTCACACGTCGTCGACACATTTTAGTAAAAAAAACCCAATATAGTTTCATCTGTTAACATCTAAATGAATCGAGGTCTTCAAATTTAATTGAATTCATGAAGAACTTGATATATCTGAGTGAAAACTAATCAATTGTCCAACTCTTTTGGCTTTTCAGTGTACAAAGTGTTTCTTTACGCAGATGATGGACGCATCTATACTGTCATTAAATCCATACAGTCCTGACAGAAAGTGACTCAAATCTCAACGTAAAGACAATTTTAATGGTGGGAAATGTCGTAAAATATCCCCAATACTTGTCTGATAGTTGTTGCATTATGGGTATTTTTTTTTTACGAACTTACCCATATATGGTAAATGCCCAATTTTTTTCTCCAATTAAAAAAAACAATTTTCATGCTAGTTTGTTTGCAACGAGGTCGCTGGTGTCCACTACTCTTAAGGAATGTGTTAAAAAAAAAAGCAAAAAAAACATTTCATGTTTTTACAATTTGCTTGGTGTTTTGCCCACGGGGCGTTTGTTGGATCCCCCCCCATCCTAGACCTTCCAAGCATCAGCATCTTTTCATCACTGCTGTTCTTATATGCTGATTCCAGGATTTATCCAACAGTACAGCCTTCAGTCGGCCTCTCAGGAATACAAGCAAGGCTGTAATTGCTTAATCTTGTTTAAATATAACTCTTTACATTTTAATTTTGGAGGCCAATTAGTATTTCTCGACAGAGGGACGCTTTCCGACTTCCAATAAACTCCATTAACACGGATCCATCTACTTCCATCGATTAAATTTAACATTATGTGAGGCTTTTTTTTTTTTTTTTAATGTGAGTTCTACTACAGTTGGCAAATATTTAAATCCAAAAGGAAACGGAACTATTATAACGTCTCTATAATCCTTCTGGAGAGTTCATTCACGTGGAGAATGAGACACTTCTCCTTCCCCAGACAAGACCAGACTGTCTTGCTGTGTAACAAAGGATTTATTTTAGATGAAAGGAGTACTCTTTTTTTTTTTTTTTTTTTTTCCCCCAGTTTGATTTCTTTGGAGCTTCCCGTCTCTCCCCATGTTCTTTAGCCGTGGAAGACAGTTGGATAGGCGCTTAGTAATACAGACCGAACCGCAAAATGTCATCGGGTTTGTTATTTCAGCCAGAAAAAACCCCCAATCGTGGCCGTCCAGAAATGCTCCAGACAGCTTCCCCTCCAAACTTCAAAAAAAAAAAAAAGAGTGGTAGTGAAGTTCAATTCCTCAGAAACGGTTCAGAGAAGCTGACAGAAGGATGCAGCTGAGGTAGGACGGATATCAAAAGCAGAGCCAAAAAGGAGAAAATTGATTTGGAGTCCATCCTTCAGGTGTGGCCCCGTTGGACGGGCGAGATCGCGTCGTCAGGCGCCGCCGTCGGCCCGCGAGTCGGCGAGGTTAATGCAAGTCTTTGTTCTGCCATCGCGCGACGGCGGCGTGGCTTCGGAATGCTCAACGCTTTCTTTGCTCGGACTGGTTCGGTGTCTTGTATTGAGTGGTCAAGACCTTTGAATGAGACTTCAGATTGGCGTCGTCGTGGAGGTACTCTTTCTCGATTTCGCGCTGGGCTTCAAGGCAGTGTTTTTCAACCTTTTTGAAATGTGAAACTCTGTAGCCTCTTTTAACAATATGAAGTCATTCTCATCAAAGTTTTATCAACAGGAATCAAATAAATACAGAAAAAGGTATTTCCCAATTTCTTTTTTTAATAGTGACTCCCTCAGTGTGAAACCTGGACCTGATGGATGAAGAGCTGAGATCCTGGTTCACATTCTTCCTTTTCAAAAACTTCTCCATCACTGTCACTGACACAGTACTTTGATACAAGGTGGCAGCAGCAGGTGGAGATTAACCACACTGACGTCTGTCACTTTACATTTCACCGGCAACGTTCTGTGCTGCCCTCTAGTGGTGAAGAGTATTGTAGCGATCACGGAGTCGGTCGCTGCAGGGCATGATGGGAGTTCAGGTTATGTGTTGCCGGGGGTTATCGAGGGTTATTGTCGGGGTTGTTGTGTGCGTTGATTTGTGCTTGTGTTGTGTTTTGTGTTGCGACATGCCGCTGGTTCAAATGAATCCGGTTCCTGCTCCGGCAGCTGTCCAGGGTCCTGAACCGGGCGACGGGAACAGAATCTCCTCCTCCTGGTACTGAGAGGAGGAGGAGGAGGAGGCACCTCGCCAAAACACCCAGTTATCCAAACAACAAGTGTGCGCAAAGCGGCGTATGCAAACAACAACGGGACGGTTTTCTGGCCGGTGGAAATATTTGAATAATGCGTGCACGTCGGGAGAGGCGATCGTTTGCTGCCGGTCAGCGGACGGTGAAGTCAATTTTTTATCACAAAACGAGGCAGACGAGTCACAAATGTATTTGACCTGAGCCCAATCGGCATCTCACTCTGAAATCTACCAACGTGTCATTGTGTTAAAACCAGGGGTGTCAAACATGAGGTCCGTGGGCCAAAACCCACCGAACAGTTAAAAATGTCAAATAAATTTTTTTTATTATTTTTTTTAACTAATTGCTTGAGCCTCAAAGCCATGCAGTCTTAATGCAGGAGCTATTTGCAGTAAAATTTGACATTTCATTTTGACATTTCGCCGTTTTCCACCAAGAAAGTGTCATTAAAAATCAGATTGTACTCATGTCACCATGGCAAATAACCCTATTTTACCCATATGGAATTGGGCTGCATGTGACTCCTGAACTGAAATGCGTTTGGCACTTCTGGTTTAAACCAACCCAAACTGCAAAACGTTGCCTCTGTAAGAAGTAAGACGATGTAAAAAAAAAGTTTGATTGTCTTGCTCAGGTTTAGCGACTCAGACGTCCAATAGAGGTCATATAAGTCTTTGTATTAAAGGCTGATTAATTATGTGACCAAATAATAATTAAAGCTATGGCTTACCTGAAGGGCTGTTAAGCTTGGATAGTCCTTGACGGTATATATATATATATATATATATATATTTTTTTTTATGTATTTGGTTTTCTCTCTATCCACTGAGCTTTTTCTTCACTGGCCTGTTGTGACCTGTACGCTTTTGTCCAAAGTGCTTTCCGATCTCCGATCTCTTCCAGCTCATGTCCTGCATCCTCCCAGGGGAGTCCCGTCTTCAGAGTGCAGAAATCCTCAGGTTTATCAGGACGGACTTCCTCGGGTTCGATAAAAATCTGCTCACGTTATCCTCTGAGTTTGGATTTTTTGTTTTTTTTAGAAGACTGAACGACTTAGAAAGACTGACGGCCCACTGTAATTTCCCTATTCTCTCATGAACGCGATGTGTAGGTAATATCACGCGTCGACCTGGGGGAAATACGAACGCCGTATGGCGATGCCGTTTGACGGGAGTCGGTGTCAGAAGTGAAGGGAAGTGGATGTCGCTGCGGCGATGTGGCGGAACCTTGAGCAAATATGGCATCAAATGGAAACACTTTATTCATCTCGGAGGGAAATTCTTCCACCAGTGGACGTGGCTACCATGTATACAGCTATATCTATATGTATATACACAGGGAGAGATAGGGAATCGGACCACCTTTATGATATTGGCTAAAGTAGTAGTAGTTCTTTACTAATCTGTCGTTTTATGACGCACGCAACATAATCCAGCGAAGAAGGACGGACCGCCCGACCGTCTCAGCCGAAGCACCCTTTCTCCGGCTTTGACTGACCTTATTTGCACGAATCCCGAATCTGTCTTCTGCCCCGGCGAGAGCGCGCGTCTGGCAACAACATCTCAAAATGATCCGTATCAAATGAAGAAACTTGTACTTCGACACTTTTTAAAAAAAAAATTAAATTCTTTTTTCTCCTTCTGAGCAAACGTGTTTGCCAATTCCGTCTCGCGTTCTCACTGACCCCCTTCACAAGAGCTTCGAAACCAGGAACGTAAGTGGTGTTTTCGCAGTGCGTTTACCCTGCAGCTGCCATGTAAATATATATATATATATATATATATATATTTATATATGAGTCAATCCCCCGTGACTCCGCAACTTCAAGCCACGTCTCGGAAATCAAACGCGTGGAGGAGCGAGCGAGCTCACATTGCTCTGCCACCCGGCGGCCTCGCAGCCAAATCAAGAGAGTTCAGAGCAGGTGGGGGAAGATACTTGCTTGTCTTTGCCGGTTTTCGGCGCGGCGCACATTAATTCAAAGTCAAAGGGGGTGGGGTGGGGGAATTAAAGCGCCGAGCCCTCCCCCAAGGACAATAAAGAATTGCGGTAGGAGGGGGGGGGGAGAACAAGGGAGGTTGAAGTCAAAAGGAGAGAAAAGTAAAGCTGAAGTGGAAATCTTTTACTGTGCTCGTTCTCCCCTAATGCGAGGCTCCCATGGTAGAGCGAGAGAGAGAGCATGTGAGAGAGAAAGAGAGAGAGAGAGAACACGTGTAGAATTGCTGATGAGGCTCTCCCGCTGCCGTCGCGCCGACAGACGATGATTCCTCCGTATTGCCGCCGAAAACGCTCGCCATCAGTCCCAAGCTGACGGCGCTGAACTTTTGGCCCCGGCCTGGGCCAATGGGCAAGTCCGGGCCCACGCCGCGCCGAGACGGACCCCTTACATCAACTCTCCGGGGGTAAATATATATATATGTGTGTGTGTAAGACCGAACGGTGGTGCACGGCGCTGAGGGCGAGCGGATGATGGCAGTGAAGTCGTGGGTTTAGGACGGAAGCGACAACCCCCTGGTTTTTTTTAGGTACTCTTTTCTTCTCGTGGCTTCAAAAAAACAAAAACAAAAACTTTGAGTGAACGAAACAACCACCTTCACAAGCCAGATGTCTTCAATATTCGTCATAAGTGCACCGGCTGCCACCCCCCCCCCCCAAAAAAAAACCAACCCCTTTCCACGTCTTTGTTCCCTCCGAGCGCGGCCAGTTTTAGATGACACTGAAGAACAATTATAGATGTCAAACACTCACCGGCACTTTGACGTAACGTCTGACAGCCTGTTTGTCTGCTTCGGCAGCGGATAATTTGTTAAAAGTGACGGCTCACTGTTCGGCTGATGAGTCCTAAGTAGGGTTGTCTTTCAGGAGTCCTTGGAGTTTTACGGGGGCGCGCCACAGAGGTTGAGCGGCCCTCCGCTGACGACTTTTATCGACGGTTCGAGAAACCATCGTGAAATTGGCGTACGAGCTGGAGATGATGGCATCGTTAGTTTGAGGGAGTCGGACCCGGTCGTTGCAAGTCCAGCGCCTTAACAAGGAGGTCCCAGTGCCGCCGTTTAATGTCTTCTCAGCAGAAGCAATGGAATGTCTCATCAATCTCGTAATGTCAAGGGTAAACAAACCATCTGTTGAAATTGTCTTTTTTTTTTAATTGGTGTAGATTTGCCTCATATGAACATTCGTCATAGCGCCTAGTGGCTTATTTAGCCAAGCAGCGTGTTTAGGAGCGGTGGATTTCACCGAGAATCGGCATATTTAGCAGAGCAGCCCATTTCGCAGAGCAACAGACGAAGCAGAGCAGCACATTTACTAGAGAAACCGAGTTATGAGAGCCGTATATTTGGCAGAGCAACAGATTAAGCAGAGCAGAACAATTAGCAGAGAAATCGATTTAGCAGAGCAGCACATTTAGTAGAGAAACAGATTGAGCAGAGCAGCACATTTAGCAGAGCAGCACAATGAGCAAAGCAGTCAATTTTAGCGGAGCAGTACATTGAGCAGAGCAGCGCATTCAGCAGAGTAATAGGTTTAGCAGAGCAACACAATTAGCAGAGTACAAGATTAAGCAGAGCAGTTCGTTTAGCAGAGTAATGGATTAAGCAGAGCAGTTCGTTTAGCAGAGCAACACAATTAGCAGAGTAATAGGTTTAGCAGAGCAGTTTAGCAGAGCAACACAATTAGCAGAGTAATAGATAAAGCAGAGCAGTTCGTTTAGCAGAGCAACACAATTAGCAGAGTAATGGATTAAGCAGAGCAGTTCATTTCGCAGAGCAACACAATTAGCAGAGTAATAGATTATGCAGAGCAGTTTGTTTAGCAGAGCAACACAATTAGCAGCGTAATAGGTTTAGCAGAGCAGTTCGTTTAGCAGAGTAATGGATTAAGCAGAGCAGTTCGTTTAGCAGAGCAACACAATTAGCAGAGTGATAGATTATGCAGAGCAGTTCGTTTAGTAGAGCAACACAATTAGCAGAGTGATGGATTAAGCAGAGCAGTTCGTTTAGCAGAGTAATAGATTAAGCAGAGCAGTTCGTTTAGCAGAGCAACACAATTAGCAGAGTAATAGGTTTAGCAGAGCAGTTCGTTTAGCAGAGTAATGGATTAAGCAGAGCAGTTCGTTTAGCAGAGCAACACAATTAGCAGAGTGATGGATTAAGCAGAGCAGTTCGTTTAGCAAAGTAATAGATTAAGCAGAGCAGTTCGTTTAGCAGAGCAACACAATTAGCAGAGTAATAGGTTTAGCAGAGCAGTTCGTTTAGCAGAGTAATGGATTAAGCAGAGCAGTTCGTTTAGCAGAGCAACACAATTAGCAGAGTGATGGATTAAGCAGAGCAGTTCGTTTAGCAAAGTAATAGATTAAGCAGAGCAGTTCGTTTAGCAGAGCAACACAATTAGCAGAGTAATAGGTTTAGCAGAGCAGTTCGTTTAGCAGAGTAATGGATTAAGCAGAGCAGTTCGTTTAGCAGAGCAACACAATTAGCAGAGTCGTAGGTTTAGCAGAGCCGCACATAGGTCATCTCTGTTCTGAAAATCCATGTCATCCAGTGAAAGTTTAATTAACTTTTAGAGCAGAAACAATAAACTGGTGTTAAAAATACACTCATTTTTAGCCTCTCTCTCTCTCTCTCTCTCTCTCCCTCTCTCCCTCTCTCCCTCTCTCCCTCTCTCCCTCTCTCCCTCTCTCCCTCTGTCCCCCGTCCTCTCCCTTCGACACGGCGTCCCGGCGGAGCTCCACTCATAAAAGAACAAGTGCTCTTGTCCATATCTTTGACAGGCCACACACGCCGAACAAAGACACACCAACACACCCCGGTGTTCCACTTGTCACTGCCGTCTCACTTTCTGCAATCACCTGATAGGAGCGAGAGAAACCCGGGGAAATACTTTTGCACTACCAGAAATCCACTGAAGGATATCTGAATGGAAAAAAAAATAAAAAATACAGAGCAGTGTCTCCTCATATGTGTATGTCTGTTGGCATGGGGAAAACTCTAAAGTGTAAACTTTGAGTCTTGAGTCCACTGACTTTGACTTGTGGATATTGTCGTATGCCGATGATGCAGCATTTGTCGGTTGAGTTGACGTTTTATGCGTCGTTAAAAAAAAAAGGAGGAATTTTTGAAATAAAAACAAAACAAAACGTTGATTTCATGTGAAAACGGAAAACTATCATAGCGTTTTGGGTGTAAGGAACTCGTCGCCACTGACGACTCGGCCACTTCTCTGAAATGCTGCTACTGCGCATGCGCACCACGGTCGAAATGAATTCGTTGGAACTTTTATTTTGACAGTCACCGTAATAACAATCCGACTTGGGTCGTACGTCCACTAGACCAGTGTTTTTCAACCACTGCGCCGCGGCACACTGATGTTTCCGCTAGATCTAGTCAGGTGAGCCGTCGGGGAAATTATCCAATTTCACATTTTTTTAAAAAGTTTCGCTCTCACAGCCGACAGTGTGTTGCAGAGTAATGATGTATGAATACTCTTCGCCAGTAGATGGCAGCACAGAACTTTGCTGGTGAAATGTAAAGTGACAGACGTCAGTGTGGTTCATCTCCACCTCCTGCTACCATCTTGTATCAAAGTACTGAGTCAGTGACAGTGATGGAGACGTTTTTGAAAAGGAAGAATGTGAACCAGGATCTCAGCTCTTCAGCTTGTGGTTTTCTGCTAGCATGTGTGTGTGGATTCATTATTTATTTTTTATTTTTTTAAAGAAACAGCACAACCTTGTGGCCTGGCATACTAACTACATAATTTTCTGCTTCTGCCATGTAAACGGGGCATTTTTTCTCAAATTAATTTGCATTATGCCATGCGAGAAAGAACGACGAAACCTGCCGCCGCCACCGGCACCACCACCTCCCCTCTGCCTCCGACTCCTTCTGAACAGCCGGAGGCATTCACGCGCCACATAATCGCCGCCGCCTTTTCTCTCCCCGGCCCCAAGGTCACTGCGCTCCCATTGTGCTCGCTCTCAAAAGGCCCATTCAGATCAGTTATGGGGGCCTTTGTAAATATTTAGTGCCGGCATTTGCCGCGCACCTCATCATTTCCACCCGCCATATAATTCAGCGGAGGATTAGCCGCGCAGTCGGATCGCGTCCTTGATCGCGGAGATACGGCGCGGCGGCGAATGTCCGACACTCCAGTCACAATAAATACGGCGAGTGCGAGAGAATTACTCACTCGGGTTTCATTGTTGCGCACGTTCCTTGTTTACTCAGGCTGAGAACTGGTATTTTCTGCAGCCTCACCATCCAGTAATCCGCGAGCTCAAGTTTAGTCATTCACACGTAAGCAGATGTGCACCGGTAACAATTTTTATTTGGAGTACAAGTACTAACCTTGAGCTACTTTTCAAAACAAGTAGAGATACAAGTACTAACACTTTGCTATTTGCCGATACTGAGTACCAACCTTGAGTTTCTTGCCGATGCCGAGTACCGATATGACTACTAACCTTGAGCTACTTACCGATACTAAGTATTACTATGAGTACTAACCAATATCTACTTGCCGATACTGGGTACCAATGAGTACCAAACTTGAGCTTCTTGCCTATACTGAGTACCAATATGAGTACTAACCTTGAGCTACTTGGCGATACTGAGTACCAATATGAGTACTAACCATTATCTACTTACGATACCGAGTACCAATATGAGGACTAACCATTATCTACTTACCGATACCAATCGGTACCAAACTTGATCTTCTTGCCGATACCGAGTATCAATATGAGTACTAAAATTATCTACTTGCCGATATCTGGTACCAATATGAGGACTAACACTATCGACTTGCCGATACCAGGTACCAATATGAGTACTAACCATTATCTACTTGCCGATACCGGATACCAATGAGTACTAACCTTGAGCTACTTGCCGATACTGAGTACAAACCATTATCTACTTGCCGTTACCAGGTACCTTTATGAGTATTAACCATTATCTACTTGACTATACCGGATACCAATGAGTACTAACCTTGAGCTACTTGCCGATACTGAGTACCAATATGAGTACTAACCATTATCTACTTACCGATACCGGATACCAATGAGAACTAATCTTGAGCTACTTGCCGATACTGATTACCAATATGAGTACTAACCATTATCTACTTACCGATACCGAGTGCCAATATGAGTACTAACCATTATCTACTTACCGATACCAGATACCAATGAGAACTAACCTTGAGCTACTTGCCGATACTAAGTATCAATATGAGTACTAAAATGATCTAATTGCCGATATCTGGTACCAATATGAGTACTAACCATTATCTACTTACCGATACCAAGCACCAATACCACTCCCTAAGTACACCATGCAGTATCGGCCCCGGGTATCGGTGCATCGCTGCTCTTGTTGAGACTGGGCCCGACGATAAGCAAGTTAATATATGCACACTTTCTATTCATTGCAAATCATAAGGAGGAAACCCCCCCCCTCGTCCTCATTATTTACACTGACGGAAAAAAAAAGGGAAATTATGCCAATTTATGCTTTCTTTATTTAATCCACTGTTGAATTCTTCGCTTTATATCGCGCTGAATGGAATCCAAGTCTGATACTCGTTGGCAGCGAATTCATTTCCATGCAGTTCACAGTGCGGAGGCACAAAGAGGCACGCTGCTCTTTGCTCTTGTTTTTTGTCGTCTGCGAGCATAATTAAACAACGCGTGAACATGCGGAAATGCTAAATCCCCCGGCTTTGATACGAGGTATAATGTTACAAATTGAGAGGGAGGGGGAGGGGAGGAGGGGGAGGGGGGGGGGGACTAAATAAAACAGGCATTTTTTTTTTTTTTTTTTGCCTCGGCGTGTCGGCAGTTTTAATGTTTTGCGCTCTGCCCAGTGGCGTGATCCCAGTTCACGGGGGCTGGGGGTAAAACGGCGTGGCAGAAAAAAAAAAAAAAAAAAAGAAGCCGTGTCGAGCAGAGTGGCTCCCGGCGAGATGGGTTGATAGATAGATTTCACACTCCGGTGACTCGCACTTCATGTTGGCTTCACACCGGCTTTTTGGTGTTTTGTCAGGGAGCATAACAGGTGATTATTCCACTCGGCTTGCGTCGGGAGAGGCGGCGGCGGCGGCGGCGTACAGTACGGGGAGAAGAGCTGAGAGGACTGGAAGGAGGGGGAAAAAAGTGGAATAAACAAATGTACTCGTTCAAATAACCAGCCGGGAAATTGCGTAGTAAACTGAAGACTTTCCGGTGCCTGAATTTTGGATCTAATATCTTTATGGCTCGAGTCACGAAAATATTTGACTGGTGAAATTGTGCCATTATTCTAATAATTATATGTAATAAAGTTTTCCCTAGTTTTTCTTTAATGGAAATATAGACACTTTCATCATCTGCGCAAATGACTACGATCTCAGCTTGAGACCAGTTTTAATCATGCATGAATACACTGGAATGTCCATGTATTTGGTGCGATACGAATAAAGTTGAATTGGATATCTCGTCAAATTGTTAAAAAAAAAAAAAACAGACTTGGCGGTTTGGCCGGGTTGGGACGTCTTGGCGGCCATATTCAGCCCACCGGCCGTATGTTTGACCCTCGTTGGCTTTTACATACGTCGTCTCAATCAAGGGAAGAGAATCGGCGTTTCGGTAAAAAATGTTTTGAGTGATTTTCTCTTCATTCCCCAAAAAAAAAAGACTTTAGGTCCAACGTATTAGAAATCCCATTGAGAAGACGACGAATGGTACGAAACTTGAACGTAGGGTTTTCCGCAATTGGTGATAGTTGATATAACCTGTGATTTCCGGGTTTTAGGGGTTCGGCGTCTTCGAACTCGTCGTCAAAGTTTGCCATCGGTTCGTCTCGGGGGACTTTTATCACGCACTTAAAGTTGAAGAACTCGCTTTTAAAAACCGACTTGGCCGCGTCGGAAACGTCTCGGATCGATGTTCGTCAGATTGCTTCTCGGATCTCGTGCTCTGCCTCCACCCCCCCAACCCCCCCGCCCGTCCGTCCTCCGTCACCCCTTCGCAGTCCGCCTGTTTCCGTGGCCTCAGAGCAATTAGCCCGAGAAGCACGGCCGGTCTATCTGACCCCACTTGGGCTTGACAGATTACCGCCAAGTTGTCGGTGTTGGTGTCCGGCCCGAGACTTTGACTGAAGGGTGACTCGGGGGGGGGGGGGGGGGGGGAGGTCGTCCTCATCCGTGGATGAGGGAAGGAGGTGTGTCGTGGTATTCCATCATGCTTGCTGAAGAGGACCGGGGAAGAAGGTACGGGGACGTTTCAAAGGGTTGCCCTGTTTGGCGGTGACACTGAACGACGGGGACGGGCGGGGGGGACGGGGGGGGGGGGGGGGGGGGGGGGGAGGGGGGGCGTCGGGCTCAGTCGATCTGGGGAAAGTTGTTTCTTCCAGTTCAAATCCTCCGTTTAAGGCTGAACCCGACCAGCTGTGAGGAGCAGTTACTCTCCCTGCTCCCTTTGGACTCTCTCTCTCTCTCTGCCCCCGTCTCTCTCTTCTGAATCTTCCACCGTCTCTTATCGCTCCTTCACTCCCTCTTGTCTTTTTATTTCATGCTCTTCACCTCCAACGCCTCTTCTCTCCTGTACCCCCCCGTTTGAAAACCGCACTTTCCCCATAAATGCAATCCCGGGTATATTTATTTGACACAGAGGTGGAAAGCACCAGAATTTTAACGCGCAGCCTTCGGTTTTCGAGATAAACAGCAGTGACACCCGTCTTCTCCAGGCACGTCGTCGTGGGATCCTTCGCTATCTTGTGCTTTTGCGTTCCTAATAGGGGCTGTCCTGTCACATTTTGCTGGATTCACATCTGGAATGTCGCCCAGGTTTGATTACAGGTATTGTTTCCTTCTTGAAAGATGAACAGATTTCCCCAATGCCCAACATTGAAAAGTCGCCAAAAAAAGAAAGACGAAATGGCCTTCGATTGCTTTCACGTCACGGTCAAACTGGACGGATTTTTTAAAAAAAACAATTGACGGTCAGTCTTCACAAATCAAGTTCTCATCACGATCCAAAAACGTTTGTCGTGTTTTTGGTTGGCAACACTTGGTTTCCGCGGAAACAGGAGGAAAAACATTGACGTGAACAACCAGAGCGCCAGCTTGTGATCCGGCATGCTCACGGCATCGTATTCAGCATTTCTTCCCATTTCTGTGAAAACGGACATTTTAAGAAGTTTAAGGAAAAAAAAAAAAAAAAACGCTAAAAAATTGAAACGCTGTGATGGAAACGGGGAATATCTGTTTGTTTTTGGTTTTTTTTTTTTTTTCCACCCCCAGAATGGCTTTGTTTTTTTTTTTTTTTTTTAATCCAGTTCGCCCTCAAAAAGCGATTCCAAAAATGTCCTCTCGGATTTGACTGAAGCGGTTTCCACGCGGACCGTCCAAGAAGACGGAGATCTCGCCTCGCCTCCGGGAGCCTTGAGAAGATCACCTTTTGAATCCGCCGGCCTGCATCCGTTTCCATGATCACGGCGGATCTGAAAGAATTCCTCCCGGCTCGGTTCGCCTCATGAATTTTGCGAAGACCTTTAACGCGAGCTCGGTGGACTCGCTATAAACAAGCAAGGGGAAGCTCCCCCCCCCCCCCCCCCCCCTCCCCCACCCCCTCCCCTTCAAATGCAGTGAGCAAAAGCAAGGTTTAATCTCTCCACTGTCAGTTTCAAAAGCTACCTGACAGCCTGTCCAAGGCCGTGATGTTCCGTTCTCCCCAGGTTTTATTGAATAAAATTGGACTTTGGCAGTCACAGTGCGGCAAGCGGGACGCCCGTTTTCCACCCTTTCCTCCCCTCGCCAGACGGTTTTCCACTGGCATCAGCATCAACCACACACACACACACACACACACACGTCGTGTTTATCCCGATCTCCTGTCGCCGTTGTCGTGGCGTGTCTCTGCCCGCCTCGACATTCAGTCCAGACTTGCCTGCTGTTGTCATTCGCACATTGCGCGACTCGCACGGAGCCCCAAAAAAAACACATTGTGTGAAATCCATCGTAAAAAAAAACCCCACAAAAAACAAACAAAAACCCATTGGTGAGAAAAATGTGACAGCCGGCAACTTGACTCACGCCGTCCACTTATGATATTGACATGGGGGGGGGGGGTGTGTGCAATATGAAAATGTTAATGTCATTTTTCAAAATAAGATATTACCTATTACAAATACTGATGCAGTTCTAATCCGGATGAGACGCGTCCGCTCCAGCTGTCGAATTCCCGCTTCCCACTCGTTTAGCTTCTAGATTCCATATAAAGCGCGAGGGCGGAGATTGCGACACGTCGCGAAAGCTCGCCATGGTGGAACCGAAACGAGGGCCGACTCAGCCGGCTTGTTTCTCGCCGCAAATGCTTTCACGGATACTTTTCGCCGAACTGTTTGAGAAATAAGAGAGAAGGTTCGGGAGCGAGACGCCATGTTGGTTTTGTTTGAACGCCAGGAGCCGACGGCCCTGAGATGGTGCGTTCAGGTGCAGCACGTAACTCTGGGCTTTGCTACATGCTAAAGTTAAGGGGCTCGCACGCAAGTGATGCTACATGCTAAAGAGTTTCAGGATCACACACCAGCAATGCTAGATGCTACATGCTATAGAGTTTCAGGATCACACACCAGCAATGCTAGATGCTACATGCTAAAGAGTTTCAGGATCACACACCAGCAATGCTAGATGCTACATGCTAAAGAGTTTCAGGATCACACACCAGCAATGCTAGATGCTACATGCTAAAGAGTTTCAGGATCACACACCAGCAATGCTAGATGCTACATGCTAAAGAGTTTCAGGATCACACACCAGCAATGCTAGATGCTACATGCTAAAGAGTTTCAGGATCACACACCAGCAATGCTAGATGCTACATGCTAACGAGTTTCAGGATCACACACCAGCTATGCTACATGCTAAAGCGTTTCAGGATCACACACCAGCAATGCTAGATGCTACATGCTAACGAGTTTCAGGATCACACACCAGCGACGCTACATGCTTAACATGATTAAATTGTGACAGATGCTCTTATTTCCAGCGAGAGTTTTCCAAAAGTTCCACCTTTTCACATTCTCACAATGCGTCCCTCAAACGCGAGTGTGTTCCGGCGCCCCCACCGACTCCCCCCCCCTCCTCTCCTGCCGAGTCACCTCGGGGACGCTCTCTCAAAGAGCGCGCCTAATGAATGTGGAAAATGAGAATCTCAGTTTGATGAACTCTGTTACTCAATTAGCGCAATTAATTTTCCTGTGGCGCCGCCACAGTAAAATGGAGTCACGGATGATTGAGCCGCTATCTTATTTTATTTTTAGGCGGCTTGCCTGCCCTCGCGCGTCCGGATGGCGGCGCGTGCGCGGAGGGGTGAGGCAGTGAAAGGGGAGAGTCTCATTTTGTTTATGAACTGAGGGGGGGGGGGGGGGGGGGGAGAATTGCGTTCCCGCTTGTTCGCCGCACAAGACTCGTTCTCGCCTTATCTCCTCGACGCCAATAGCATTCACGTCTGATTTAGCCTGAAACGAATTACAAATTTGCACAGAGGAGATGAGGAGCTCCAGTAAAAGGCTGATTCACTCTGATATAATAAAAATGAAGTGATACGAAGGGATACAGCATTTCTCTTTTGTTGTGATCCGGATTGAATTTGCCTCGGCGACGAGGCTCCTTTGTCAGATATTGTGCTGCGAAGCGGGAGTCTTTTCAAAAAGGAAAAAAAAAAAAAAAAGCTGCTTTCACCTCCGAATGCAGTCTGAGTCGGATAAACATCTTTTCAATCAGAGCGTCGGAACTTTGATTGCGCAACGTCGTTTCGTGATTTACAGTAATGAAGCTTTTTCCAATATGTTGAACTTCTTCTCATGTTCTCAATTATTCCAAAAGATAATATCACGAATTCCTTGTGTTTTGTTTTTTTTTTCAGTTTTTATGACCTGCAGAGTAAACGTTGCTTGTGCAATTAGTGGAAGTTGTTGAAACGGTGATTGAAAAGGCTTTGCGCCAAATAAAAATGACACCAGGAAAAAAAAAACAACAAAAAAAACAATACGGGCTCTCAGAAAACTGTTTTAATTAACTCCCAGTCCAAGTTTCATAAAAGTCTACCAACGCCTTCGTGGAGATTTTGTCAACATTTGACGGTTAGTTTTGCTTTTAGCATCATCGATGACTCGTTTTAGGTGAAAATACATCTTTCTTTTTTTTTTTGCATTTTAGCTTCAGGAAAGTCTCACGTTTACCCGACGCGTATTGAAAACGACGTCGTGCTGTCGCTTTTTGTGGTTAAACCACACACCGTTTCCATGGAGACACTCATAGCATTTTCCAAAAAGTTGCGCCCTCGGTTTCTTAAAAGCTGACTCATCGTGAATACTGACACACAAAACACAACAAATGTTTGGGGTTTTTTTTGGTTTCACACACACATATATAAATATGTGTATATATATGTGTGTGTATTTATATATATATATATGTGTGTGTGTATATGTGTGTGTATGTATGTATATGTATATATGTATGTGTGTGTATGTATGTATATGTATATATGTATGTGTATGTATGTATATGTATGTATATGTATGTGTATGTATATGTGTATATGTATATATATATGTGTATGTATGCATATATATGTATGTAAGTGTGTGTATATATATATGTGTGTGTGTATATATATGTGTATATATGCATGTATGCGTATATATGTATATATGCATATATGTGTGTGTATATATGTATATATGTGTATATATGTATATGTGTATATATGTATATATGTATATATATAAAGTATTACGTGGGTAGTTGTGACCTGGATGATTCAATTTTACTATTTGATCCTTTAACCATCAGTTGTCAGTCATTTTCTTTTTCAAATTAAGAGTCAATTTGCTTCTTCGCTTGCGTAAACAAGTTGTGTACAGTCAGCTGGTGTCCGGTTTTCTTGTCTCATAATAACATTTTTATTTTAAAAAAACCAACCCGTCTTTGGTTCCTGCTTTCCTCCGCCGAGGTCAAAGTTGAGCACATTGTAAGATAAAGTGTCTGGGCCCGCCGGCCCCCGCAGGTCGCGGCCGAATCCGCGCGGAAAGTCAATGTTGTGCCGAAGCCCGTCTCGTCCAGACCTCTCAGACCCGTTACCATGCAACCACGTCGAAGTGCCTGGCGCCGGCAGGGCCAACAGGCGGGCGCCCGCCATGCCCGCAGATGGCGGGGCGGTCAGAACAGGCTGCGAGTACGAACCCCTACCCTCACCAATCCCCCCCCCCCCCTCGCTGTTCTCACACACAAACGCGCGCATCGACTGTTGCTATCGCGCAGGCTGGACTCCCACCTCGGGCTAATTATCGCCGCGGAGACGTCGTCCTTCAGGTAGTTGACGGTCACGGCGATGTGTACAAGCAAACACCCCCCCCCGATTCCTGCAAACAAGCCGGAGACGTGATTCGAATCGCGCTCGCGGGAGTGGCGCTAACAATCCGCCGCGGAGCGACTTTAAACAAACCGGGCTCTTTTGAGTGGCAGGTGGACGCGCGGCGGTGCCAGCGTGGTCGCGGTTTGGCAGGCAGCGGTGACAGTCGTCCTGCTGCCACACAAGCTGCTCCGACTGCAGGAACCACAGGCGAGTCCAGGCCGGTCACTCCTCTCTCTCTCACTCTCTCTCTCTCTCTCTCTCTCCCCCCTTCCGCCATTGAAGTTCTTCTCTCGCCGTTGTCGTTTTCATTATCTCAATGAAAATGGTCAGAGGCTTGTCGCCGGGTTCGCCGTCAGGATACGGGATTACGGTGCATTACGAAGCGCTAACCTCCCCCCCCGCCCCGCCCCCCCGCCGCCGACTTTACTGTGCTGAAGTAAGAGGAACACAAGAACAGAGGGCAAACGAGAAACG
>NC_137673.1:7510877-7623808 GCF_963422515.1 Blennius ocellaris | reverse complement strand
GCCAAGTACGAGTACTCGCCTTTAGCTATCTACTGATATCGAGTACTGGTACAAGTACTAACCTTTAGCTACTTTGCCAATACCGAATACCAATATGACTACTAATCTTAGGGGGCTTCACGATACAGAGTCCCAAAATGAGAAACAACCTTTAGCGACTTCCCGATGCCAAGTACCCGTACAAGTATCAGCTACTTTTTGATACCGAGCACCAGTGACGTGCCACGAGCACCAGGGTTGGCGAGGCAGTGCGTTGCATAAGCAGGCCACCAATGTCGACACCAACCACAATTATAAATTGTGGCATGCGGTGCGTCGGGCTCTCAAGTTAGAATGAGCTTTTCCCTTTGATGCCAACTGCAGAGGCTTTTATTTTAGGGTTAGGGTTATTTAATAAAATGTATATATTTTATTTTGTTTTGTTTTGTTTTGTTTTTAATTTTAGGCTTTTTAAAATTGTATTTAATTTTTACTTCTAGGCTTTTTTATTTTATTTTATTTTTACTTTTAGGTTTTTTTATTTTATTTTTACTTTATTTTGTTATTTTATTTTATTTTTACATTACTTTATTTTATTTTATTTCTACTTTATTTTATTTTATTTTTACTTTATTTTATTTAATTTTTTTAATTTTTACTTTACTTTATTTTATTTTATTTTTATTAAATTTTTACTTCTACTTTATGTAATTTTTACTTTATATTTACTTTGAGGCTTTTTTAATTTTATTTTATTTTTACTTTTAGGCTTTTTTATTTTATTGTATTTTTACTTTTAGGTTTTTTTATTTTATTTTTACTTTATTTTGTTATTTTATTTTATTTTTACATTACTTTATTTTATTTTATTTCTACTTTATTTTATTTTATTTTTACTTTATTTTATTTAATTTTTTTAATTTTTACTTTACTTTATGTTATTTTATTTTTATTAAATTTTTACTTCTACTTTATGTAATTTTTACTTTATATTTACTTTGAGGCTTTTTTAATTTAATTTAATTTTTACTTTTAGGCTTTTTTATTTTATTGTATTTTTACTTTTAGGTTTTTTTATTTTATTTTATTTTTACATTTTATATTTAATTTTTACTTTATTTTATTTTATTTTATTTTATTTTATTTTTACTTTTACTTTATTTTATTTTTACTTTTAGACTTTCTTTTTTTGAAAGTCTAAAAGGCAGGCAGGACGAGATGACACACAAAACCCTCTTCACTCCTGGTTACTCGCATCCAAATATCAAACTAAACTAACCCAGCTCGACTAACTAACTCCACGAACTCGGCAACAAAAACACAAACACCTGCTGCAAAACTACCGGAAATTGACAAATAAATAATTGATTTGAATCATAATTTATATTATTTGAATATTTGAATTCTAATGTATACAGCGACACTGCCTACCCTGGCTGCACGTCACTGCCGCGCACCGATACTACGACTAATCTTTGGCTACGACCAACACCGATGCTCTCTTGTGTGTCCGCGGGCAGCGTGGGGTTGGGTGTCACCACGTAACACTCAGTGAGTCGTATCGGGGATATTTTTACAAGTACTCCTCAGACCTGATGCTGGCATCAGTTATATCCCTTGGAGAAATATATGCACACACACACACACACACACACAAACGCAACCAAAAGAAAAGTGCCAGTGCGAGAAAAATGAGGGTAGATGGGATTTCCTGCGCCGCTCCGTTGCCGTGTAATTGAATTTCACGTGTGTTCCCATGTCAGACCCGCAGGTGCTCGCCCATTGAACTGAACTGCTGACGTGGCGCCAAGGGAGCCTCGCACTAAATTCTCCCAGCAGGGTTACAATCGATTCGCGTAGCGGCGTGGGGGGGGGGGGTTTGCAATGCAGATCGCGGCATTTGATAGGCCCCGCCCACCCCACCCCCCCCCAACCCCACGTCTCCATCCGGTGTGATGATAATGTCATGTGTCGCGTGCCTATTCGGGCTCAAAGTAATATCATTTGCGGCGTTTTCAGCCCCGCGCTCCATAAAGCTAATCACAGTGGCTGGCTTTGGATCGGAAAGGGCAAAGAGGGGAGAAGAAGTGCGTGTGTGTGTGTGTGTGTGTGTGGGGGGGGGGGGGGGGCTATAAGCAGGGACTAATGGCATTTTAAGGGTGGGGGGAACCACTCCCATTACTTATTATAATGAAAAGCTAATGCACACACCTTCAGTCAAGAGGCACGTGTGTGTGTGTGTGCGCAGGCGGCGTGCGATTGTATTTGCGAGCGTATTCCTGCAGATAGATATACCCAATGGCTTTCCACTGTGGAATTTTCCCTCCGGGTGATATCATGCAGAGGACACCGAGCCCTCTTTGAGTTAATTAAACCTGAGCGGAATGATGGAAAAAGGACTAAAGTCGTTGGGGGGGGGGGGGGGGGGGGGACTCGTGGAGTGATGTTGCCGTAAAACTGCAATATTCAAGTTATGAAGTTGTTTCACGCACTGGAAAGGGGTTTCATAGGAATTCAAATAAAAATGGTAACAAGCCAGACATCTAATAAAACCAAAAGAGGTTTTTTTTTTTTTTTTTCTCCCCCCAAACTCTAAACTGGGGAGTCGTTATACCCAAGGTGGAGACAAATGCTTCGATAAATGCTTTGCAAATTGGAAACACTTTATCTTGCTACTTTTATGGCCATTTGCATCTTTTTGCCCCGATTGCCGAGTAAGGACGCACCGATACCAGTGCCGATACTGCAAAGGGCCCTCGTGAAAGTGTCGCGTGGCGGCGTCCCACTCTGGATTACGTTCGGACAAAACATCAAGAGCGGGGGCGGAATCGAGTTCGTACAGCCCTATAGCAATGCTACACGCTACATGCTAACGAGTAGCGGGGCTCGCACACCATCGATGCTACGTGGCAAAGAGTTCCTCGGTGTGATACGCTCATGACCCGCGAGTTGGAGCGAGCTTTTGTTGAGCGCGTCATCGGGTACTTGTACACTCCTACACGTCCCCGGGTATTTGAGAAAACGCGTTCTATTTCCCGCGCGTTCGGACTCACCACTGAAAACTCCGGCGATCTGGATTAACTAGTCCCTTGGGTTTGTATCTAAAGAGGCGTCGGCAGGTATTTCCGTCACATTTCGTGACGTTTTTTTTTTCTCCAGGATCCTGATTCGCTGTTATGGCTTCATGCTTCTCGTGACACTGCCCCCCTACAGGTTTGGCATGTTCATAGCAGCTATGTGCGGTTTGAGACTTTGGCAAGGCATCGTGTTCACACATCGCTTGGAGTCTAAATTAGCCCTGATGGTAATCAAGAGGTACGCGTATCGCGTACTCTCCACCGTCAATTAGCCAAGTGTTGGAACTCGTCCTTTTGCAAAAGTAAATGATGCCTGCGTGTAGTTTTCGTGTCGGCGCGCGGCGCAAAGCGAACGCACATGTGCCCAGTGACGGGGCTTACAAGCTTCCCGCGCAGTCTCCTCAATCCGGCGCCGCTCCACGCTCACACATCCTCCCACCGACTCCCCCCCCCTCTGCTCTCGCTGAGCCGAGCAGACAGGTTTTGTGTAAACAATGCGTCGGAAGTGGGTGAAGTGTCCAGAGAGATGTAAAGGAGCGCCAGTGACTCCTATTCATCTGCCTGTCGGCGTTTTTTTATTTATTTATTTTTTAATTTTCTTCTTCTCCTCCCTTTTCGCCAGAGAGCGCGTCTGCGTCGCGGCGGTTATTTGCCGTGTCGCTCGTTGCGAGGTGACCTCGCTGCGGCGCATTATGCAGACGGCGCAGATGCAAGTTTTCACCCCCGCCGGCGCTTGGGGGGGGGGGGGGGGGGCAAGTTCTCCAAACTCGTTTGACAAGTCCAAAAATAAACTCTTTAGCTTTGTTCCACTCAAGGCTCATGTATGCAAATGTCTTGTTTATTAAAGCGCTGGCTAGTGGGCGAGGGTTGAAGACGGAATCGCACGGAGTGACGAGTGGGATGAAAGGAGAGTTGAGCCCAGGAGGATGAAGCGCAGGAAGACCGCAGAACAATGACGGACGGCTGGAAGGTGTCCGGGCGACTCGGAGGTGGCGGATTCATCCGTCACGCCGCTGGGACTTTTCCGTCGAGACGGGTTTCGATTGACGCCGGCAGTTTAGAAACTAGACCAAGTTTCACGTGCGTTTAGCAATTCAACGTTCAACAACGAGAGCCCCCCTCCCCCAGTGGGCCACCGAGGAAAAATTAAAAGTGTACGGGACGATTAAAAGCTGTGCGTCAATGAGGGAAAGCACAACTTTGTGAAAAAGACAGAAACGGTACTACCGTAGTAAATAGTTCTTTTTGCACATGCTCAGTTTGATGG
Organism: Blennius ocellaris; assembly: GCF_963422515.1. Taxonomy (NCBI): domain Eukaryota; kingdom Metazoa; phylum Chordata; class Actinopteri; order Blenniiformes; family Blenniidae; genus Blennius; species Blennius ocellaris. The sequence continues at coordinate 7,619,485 of NC_137673.1, read as the reverse complement.
ACAATGACAACAATGGCGGCCCTCCAGGGTGTCGTGACTCCCAGTCGTCTGCCCATCTGTCCAGTGATCTGAATACTCCCGATATACATTTCAAGATCTCATCTTGCAAGCGCTATGCGCAATACTTAGGAAACGTCGTCATGGAAACGGGCTCTCGATGCTCAGATTGGCTCAAAAAAAAAAAAAAAAAAAAAAAGCGCAGATTTATCCGTTGCTGATTCCCGGACTTTTATGATACGACCATTGAGCCCCAGCGCGGTTGGTTGCAAACCATCAATACATTATTGATGGATATAGCCTCAGTCCCTCACGCTCCAGTGAGAAAATCCATGGCGTTCCGAGTAATCCCGCATAGCACAGCGCCACCTGCTCTCAGGCCGCGGACGCCACGGCGGCGCCGGGGTTTTGTGCATTCAAAAGCCCCCGTTTGAAAAAGATATGTATATTTATGTGGCTGTGTTTGGGGGCGGGGGGGGGGGTGGGGGAGAGATTATGGCGTCCCTTTGATGATATACTGTTGCCCCGTCATCTTCCCACCCGACCCGTTCGTCCTTTCCAAGGTCGGCGGAGACGACGCCGTGAAGGGAAAAGAAAAGACAGAGAGAGAGAGAGAGAGAGAGAGAGAGAGAGAGAGAAGGTGGTCTTTACACGCTCGGCAGAACACACCTACTCCACATTTCTCACTGGTCTTTGCTCGCCACCTCCTCCTCCTTTTCCTCCCTTATGCTACCTTTTCTCTTGTACATAACCATCCTCTTCCTTTTCCCACCGCGCACACGCGCCGATCGGAACGCTCGTTCCCGATTCCGAGAGTGATTGTCGGAACCCTGTGCGAACGCCGTTGATTGTCCTCGATCCCAAGGACGAGAATTGGGTGGCGAAACGCGACTCTCACTGGTATTTATGTCAAATAAATACCAGTGCGCTTGTGGATATTATTAAAGAGGGTGCTGTAGTGTCGTTACGTATGAGAAATTCACGAAAAGGCAACCCCCCAAAAAAAGAAAAAAGGTAGTCTGGTTGAGTAAACCTTGAATTTGGATGCTGATCCAACCAATTTCACAAACATAGCGGCGATGGCTAGCTGTTCTGTAAGTTGTTGGGTTTTTTTTGAGAGTTGGGAGTTTCTAGGGAAATTAATGTAACTTTCTCTCCTGTTTGGTGGAATAAAAGATCTGCATAAGCTAAATAAACGCCTGCCAGTCACTATTAGGCACATCGCGCCGTGGGAACACCGCGGGCGAGTGAAGCCGGTCTGATCAGAGGAAGCGAGAGTTGGCAGGCGGGGGGGGTGGGGGGGATGGCACAACAGAGAGCAGACGGTTGGAAAGGGAAGGTAGGAGAAATGAAAGATCCGGCGAGCAGGTGAGGCGATCTGTGCAGACCCGGATTGATATGTCCACTAATCCCCAACTGTGTTGACAGGTGGGTCCAATCAAGCCGACAACGTCGGCGTGCCAAGCCGAGGCCCTCGGTCCGCCGTGGCCAGCGAGGCTGCCCGACGCCGCACTTTACAGGGGGAGAACAATGTTTACCGGTCAGGCGCCCCCCCCCCACCCCCCACCCCTCCCCCTTTTGCAAAATGTTATTGTTTGGACAGGAATCACGGGCCTTGAGGGACTTTCAAACTACGCCAAGAAGACAGGCGGTAAAATGGCAGCCTTCCTCCACGGACACAATTGGTTAGAATTCACCCCCTTCTTCCGGATTCTGGCAGAATCAAACGGATATACGACCAAGACTTTATTAATTATCCGGGATGATAATTAGCTTTTCGACTAACGAGAAACATCGACCACCTGCAGCGTCGGGCGAACCCCGCCAGCGACTCGGTGCATTCCGTCGAGTGAATTTCCCGGAGCGATGTACTGAAGCAGATGTCCGTTATTGATTTTTTTTAAAAACCCTGTCGTGCGCTATGCTAAAGGAAATTGTGGTCGGGCCCCTTAAGGATTTGCTGATGACCCTTAAAAACCTCGGGGACTGAGCCTCCAGGTGGGCGCCAGTTTATTCCAGGTCAACTTGACAATACACGTGAACTGTAACAAAACCGACGGGTCGATTGTTCATGCCGCTCTTGTAGGAAAATTATTTTGGTAGGACACTATTTGTAATCCGTCTTACTTTTGTCGTCGTCATTAAATTTTAACGAAGCTCCAAATTCGTGGTGTCTTGCGTACCGTGAGGTCACGCAGTACTCCACGGGTCTTTCAGGAATATGCTCTGCTATATGCAGTACCACATACTAATATTGGTGGAGGGGATTTTATTTTGACGTCAAAGCAAGGCAAGCCACTGAACCTACAGTCTCTAAGGCTTTAGTAGAGACAGATACGTTGTGGATGTACGTACATGGAAACATCTGTTCAAAACACCCCCTTGAAAACACTTCTGTGTACTTTATCGTTTACACCCTTTTTTTTTTTTTTTGTGTCATCTAATTTTTTTTTTTTTTTTTACTGCAGTAATTACTGAAGGACCACTTCTGTTGGGCTCCGGGGCTCCATGAAACAAATGAAATCCGCGTATTCATGGCTTGCAGGAATGGACACGTCGCTTGAGGACCGATGAAGCTGTTCGGAGACGACGGAGGTTTCGCGGCTTTGGGATCAGAACAAAAGTTCTCCCACCTTCACCGGCAGGAAAGTTATCGTGAAAAGTCCTGGCGGCTTCAGCAGGACGACTTTCTCGCTGCCTGCTTAATGCCTCTTGACGACGCTCCGTCAAGGGTTCGCGGTCCCACCGCGGCTTCCGGTACGGAGCCGTACAAACTTCCACCCCCTCTGATCTTTTCTCCCAAGACGTCCCGCCATGTCACTTTCTCTTCTTCTGCCACTGCGGGCTTTGTGCTGTGAGAAACCGACGAGCCGATCGGGTCTTTGCCTCTTTTTCCGGAAAAAAAAACTACTTTATCTTTTTGTGGGCTTAAGTGTTCCTACTCAGACAGCCGCCGGGGCCTCCGCCAGTCCCTGAGTATCACGGCCTTGCCTTGATCTTGTTTACTTAGTATTCCATCAGAGCCCAGAAAACGAGGAGGAACGGGCATGGGGGGGTGGGGGGGGGGGAGGGGATTGGGGTATGGAGAAGATAGGGATGGCTACCTCACCCCTCCACTACCTCTCCACTCTGCTCTTCGACACTTGAAAGAACTTCCACCCTCTGGTAACTTTTCAAAGGAGCCAGTAATGGTCTTTGAAGCAGCCATCAAAAACAAGTGTTTTTATCCTCCACTTTTTTGTCGGGCTGAATGCTCCGAGGGCTCGGATGACTTTTCGTCTGCGAGTTGTATGCATGTGAGGAAGGAAGAAAGCGAGTGAAACATAAAGAGACCAAGGGGTCTAACTGGCAGAAAACAAGGAAGTGCCACTTTTTTTTTTTTTGTCTTTCTTCTACGCTGTCAGATCTTTATTTTACTCCTCTCCGCTGTTTTGCTCAATCATTCTCAGCCTCTCCCTTATTTTCAAGAGGCATTTTGTTTTCAGGAGCGGCATGAATGCCAAAAGAGGGGAGGAGATATGTTGTATATTTTATGCGTTTTGGGTTGTTTTTGTCCATGTTTCTTGCTTTGCTTGGCGGTTTTGTTTTTTTTTCTCCTTTTTTTTAGTTCCCTCCACAGCATTAATTTATACTTTCACAACCCTGACTGAGATAATAGAGAATACGAAAGCAGAGCTGATGTAGAGAGATGTGAGAAAATCTTACTCATCATTGTCTGCTATCGGCTGCAGTACCAGTGAATTCACTCACCGTCTACCATCTCACAGATTTTGCTAACATTACAAATGCGTTGTTGTCGAGACAAAGACGTAGACCGTAACCAGCCAAGACTAGGTCGAGACCAAGATCAAAGCATCTGGTGGCCAAAACAAGACTAACACTTTAAGGGACTGAGACCGAGTCAAGACCAGGGTGTCCGATATCCAAGGCAAGACTTTATAGTTCCCAAAGTGTTCCAAGACCAAGACATGACAAAGACTTAAAGGGCTGAGACTGAGTCAAGACCAAGACTTTACAGGTCCCAGAGTGTTCCCAAGACCAAGACATGACAAATACTTTAAGGAACTGAGACTGAGTCAAGACCAGGGCGTCCGATATCCAAGGCAAGACTGAGACTTTACAGGTCCCAGAGTGTTCCAAGACCAAGACATGACAGACTTTAAGGGCTGAGGCTGAGTCAAGACCAAGATTAGGGCATCTGATGGCCAAAATAAGACCAAGATTTTTAGGGGCCAAAACTGGGTGAAGAATAAGAGCTTAAGGGACTGAGACCAAGTCAAGAACAGGATCAGGGAATCCGATGACCAAATAAAGACCAAGACTTTACGGGTCAGTGACCTAGTCAAGACCAGAACCAGAGCATCCCAAGACCAAGACTTTACAGGTCCCAGAGGATTCCAAGACAAGTGAAAGACTTTAAGGGGCTGAGAATGAGTCAACCCACTAAATAAAAGTTTTTTTTCCCCCCCAACATGTTCTAACAATTCTCCCCGTGTTGAACCTTGCTCGGCTTCTAGATCTTATAAACTTTTTTTTTTTTTCAGTCCGCAGTGAAAAGACAGTTTGTGGTATAATTAGCTGCTGTCTCGGTAAATCACAAGACAATTTGATGCGCCTTTCAAACGGCATCAATCTGAACGTCAATCCGCACGTCCTAAATCTGGTCCTCAAGATCTGGCAGGCGCACGGGGGACCGATGGGTTTTAACATGAGAACGCCGATCTTTTCAGAAGGAACAGAGGCACGAGCGAGAGGTGGGTCAGGGAAGGCAGGAAATACAAGTTCCCCAGAAAAAAACAAAAAAAACCACGAAATCCAAGGAAGTATCGAGCAAAGGACGGGAAACTTTACCAAAGATCTCGTCAAGTATCTGCATGACAGTCTTGTGGGGGAAACACGGCTTTTTATCCTCCAAAGGTCAGGGAGCGTGTTTCTGTCTCGGGTTTTGTTTTCAGTGTCGGTTGCGGGGCGACCTCGGCTAACCGGGTTGAGGCGTCACAGCGAGGGCGGCTCGTCTCTTGGAGTCTGTCTGTTCCGCAGAAAAGAGCCGAAATCACTACACTTTGCTTTTATTTGGACAGTCGGCGTCAAAACTTGGACTCCAGGTCGAGCTACTCCTGTAAATTATGGATACCTTTTTCCTGATTGTCACAAAATAACGCCACGTATGTCAGTTTTTGTCTTGTGCTCTCAGTATCCCCTTAATCTATAATTTAAAAAAAAAAAAAGGGGGGGGTTTCGCTTTGAATAAGAAATCAAAGAAGCATTAAGTCACATTTTTGCATACTCAATGAAAATAGATAAAGTGGTCGAATTCTATTCAGCCTAAGGGTCGGTTTACACATTTTTAAATGTAAAAAACGGAAACATTTCATTGCATGGTCAAAGTCTCTGAAAATACAACTTTTTGAAAACGGCTCCCAAGGTGGAAATGTTTCTTAAAACACTACAACTCTGACAAATTTGGAAATAGGGTGGGGGGGGGTGCAGTGCAACTCTTCTGACTCTGTGGAAACAGGGAAAATGCAACTTTTTGAAAAATCAAATAGGTCCCTGTGAAAAAGCGCACCTTCTTCAAAATGCTCATATGCCGTCTCCACGGAAACGGGAGAAATCAACCCAACTTGGCCGTCTGTCATTGTTATTGTTTATAGCGCTGCAAGCGTGTGTGGTTTCGTCACAAAAACGAACAGCGCCGCCTACTGGCCCGGCATGCTAACTACACCGTTTTCAGTGTGCATGTAAGTGCAATACTATGCTTTGATTGCTATATCTGATTATTGTTCTTATCTGTAGGAAATAACATTCTATTCTATTCAGGTTATTTTTGTAAAATACCTTTTTTTTTTACCCCTCTGCAGTCTTTCCTTGAAAATTTCAATTAAAAAAGAATGGAGTCGGAAAAGGCAGCCTATGGACCCCTCACTGGTATTATGAGCTTCAATTAAACGAAAGCTTTGTATATATATATAGATATATAGATAGAGAGAGAAATTATTTATAATTTAGCATTGTACCTGCATGGAGGTCTGTGGAAAGTTCCTCTTTTTTGAGGACTACATCTCTCTATTTCCGCGGTATTTACCAGTTCTCACTGTGTGTTCGCAGGCTGACCTCACACAAGTGCATCCGTTCTTCTGATGGTGCAGTTTAACTTACTTTAATCGCTCTGCGGCTCTGCATCGCTGCATTGTTTAATCACCTTTCCCGCGAGCGAGCCGGCTCTTTGCAGACGGGCTGTGTTCCTCGGCGACATAATCGCCTTTAGCTGCCCATTATTTCTGGTTTTTTACTCGAGGATTCGGCCGTTTCCCCCTCCCCTCAGATACCTCGGTGTTGATTTATGCCTTCTAGAGGAAGAGATGAGAACGTAGATTTTTTTCGACACATGTAAGATTTCATCGGTCTGCCCACACACACACAAAAGAAAAAAAACAAAAAAAAAACAAAAAAACTAAAGTTACCTGTACCCCCACTTTCCCCCTGATACCGAGGTGAGAGGCGGAAGCGAGCGTAGGAGACGGCGCACATTTCTCCTTTTGAACTCCGCGGGAGTGAGGTTGCTTTTCCAACGGCGCAGGTTTCTGCCCGCGATGGGAGGAGGGAGGGCAACGCGGTTCAGCGTGGAGAGCGGTGGAGACGCAGGAAAACAAAAGAAAAAAAGTGAGGACAAACACTGGAGACAGAGAGAGAGAGAGAGAGAGAGAGAGAGACAGTGCAACAGAATGGGTTTGTGTATCCCACTGGGGAGGGGAGGGGGGGGGGGGGGTTGAAACAGTAAGCCACTTTCTCTGTTTTGGAGGAAGTGGATTGATTTCCCCTTCCGCGACCTCTGTCTCACTCGCCGCCGGTTTGCCAAGTGTGATGCAGAAAGTGTTTTAACTGGGGAATAGCGCTACGTAGGCGGCTGCGTTTGAGGAGGGGGGGGATGGGAGGTGGGGGGCTTCAGGTGGAGTCTTTGTGGAGGCGCCAAGTTTTTATTACAAGCCTGCCGAACCCGATCTCCAAACGGCGAAAGTCAGAAAAATGTGAGTGCCGTTGTTTACTCTTTATGTGCCTTCTGCTCAGGCTGTGCGCCACATAAAGGGGAAAGAAAACCTGGGAAATGTACATAAAAACACTCAATCCTTACTTCAATGGAGAAACGATAGGAAAATACGATAAATACACCAAATAAAAAATGTTATATTCACTTTTTTCCTTTTATTAATTTCTTTGTCATTCATTATTACTATTATTATTATTGTTGCTGTTATTTGTTTAGTAACTTAAAATGTTTTTTTTGCATAATAATTAATTTAAGTCTTTATTTCATTTAATTTTTATTAGTTTATTGTGGTGTGCACCTGAGAGGGAGGTTCTCCCAACCAGAATGGAGTGGGTGTGTCGGTCACGTGGTGTGGTGTTGATAGTGGGAGGTGTTTATAAGGGGAAGTGCGGTGACACTAGGGGTTGGTTATCTGACAGGTGAACTGTCAGACGGTTGGAGAAAATAAAGGAAAAAGCAACTCGACTCCTTCGTCCGTCTCCTCATTCTCCGCCTCCACATTGGTGACCCTGACAAACGAACATGTCAACCGGAGCCAGCAGCAGTGCAATCCCCGGCGGCGCGGCGGCCGGTGCGCCCGTGGTGTACGCCGCAGCGGTAAAATTACCGGAGTTTTGGCCACATCATCCGGAACCATGGTTCCAGCACATCGAGGCACAGTTCCACCTCCGGGGAGTCACGGCCGACGACACCAAGTATTACCACGTCGTGGCAGCTCTGGACTCTTCCACCACCCGCCGAGTGATGGGGCTGCTCCGGGACCCGCCGGCGCAAGGAAAGTACGCCGCCCTCAAGACTCTGCTCCTGCGGCTGTTCCAGATTTCCGACGCCGAGAGAGCCGAGCGTCTCCTGTCTCTCAACGGCTTGGGAGACAGTAAACCAACGGAGCTGATGGAGAACATGTTGGCGCTGCGGGGATCGGGGGACGCGGAGTTCCTGTTCATCCACCTGTTTCTGCGTCAACTCCCAGCTCCGGTCCGCACGGCATTGGCGAGTTCTCCACTCGTGCACACAAAGGACTATCGGGGGCTGGCGGAAGAGGCAGACAAGCTCCTGCTCGCATCACGGCAGTACGGGGTGCATGCAGTCCTGCCGGAGCCACCGGAACACCGGCCGGAGGAGGAAGCGCAGTTTGCGGTCGGGACGATTACGGATCGGCGCAAGCATGACAACCAGCTGTGTTTTTTTCACCGGCGGTTCGGGAGCAGAGCCAAGCGCTGCACGCCGCCCTGCTCCTTCTCTGTGCAGGGAAACGCCAGACCCGGCACTCGTTAGCAGCCATGAGCGCCGGGGACATCGGAACGCTGCTCTTCATTAAAGACACTGTATCCGGGAGGCGCTTCCTCGTGGATACCGGCGCCCAGCGGAGCATCATCCCCGCCTCCTTCACCGACGTCGAGAGCGGCGGTAAAGGGCCGCCTCTGGATGCTGCGAACGGGACTTCCATCCGCACATTTGGCACCAGGTTCGTGAATGTGTGTTTTAATGGCCGTCAGTTCGGATGGGATTTTGTGATGGCTGCTGTATCCGTGCCCATCCTGGGAGCAGATTTTTTGTGTGCGCATGGACTCTTAGTGGACATGGTGAATCGCCGCCTGGTGGACGCCGTCTCATTCTCCTCCTTCTCCTGCACTTTGGGGAAAGGAGAGGTGGTGTCCCTTGCTAATATCTTGGCTTCGGGGGATGTGTACCAGCGGCTCCTGGCAGAGTTTCCTGAACTGACAGTCCCCACGTTTTCAGCCGCCGTAGTCAAACACGGAGTGGAACATTATATCCCCACGGCTGGGCCGCCGGTGTTTGCTCGCCCCCGCCGACTGGATGCGGCAAAGCTGGCGATTGCTAAGGAGGAGTTTGCCACTATGGAGAGACTGGGTATCGTGCGACGCTCTGACAGCCCGTGGGCATCCCCATTGCATATGGTCCCAAAATCTGATGGGAGTTGGAGGCCTTGTGGGGATTTTCGACGCCTTAATACGGTCACGGCACATGATCGGTACCCTGTTCCGCACATCCAAGACTTTTCTGTCCACCTGGCAGGGAAGGTAATGTTTTCCAAGGTGGATCTGGTGAGAGGCTACCACCAGGTACCAGTCCACCCGCAGGATGTAGCCAAAACTGCAGTGATCACACCTTTTGGACTATTCGAGTTTCTGCGGATGCCATTTGGTCTGAAAGGTGCAGCACAAACTTTCCAGCGCTTGATGGACTCCGTCTTAAGGGGCTTACCTTTCCTGTTCATCTACCTGGATGACATCCTGGTGGCCAGCGCCTCGCCTGCGGAGCACCTACTACACCTGCGTCAGCTTTTTGAAAGACTGCAGGAGCATGGACTGATCGTGAACCCAGCTAAGTGTTGTTTTGGACTCTCAGAGATTGACTTTCTGGGCCACCATGTGTCAGCACTGGGAGTGGTGCCCTTACCGGCTAAGGTGAAAGCAATCACTGCTTTTCCGCGCCCAAAGACCATCAGGGCACTGCAGGAGTTCCTGGGCATGGTGAACTTTTACAACCGCTTCATCAGACATGCAGCTCAGCTGATGCGGCCTCTTTATGAAGCCCTGAGGGGCGGAAAGGCCAAGCAGGACGTGAACTGGTCCGCAGAGAGGATCCTGGCTTTCGAAAAGGCCAAGGCTGCGCTCTCCAACACCGCCATGCTGGCCCACCCATCTCCCACGGCACCGGTAGCGCTCACCACCGATGCCTCGGACTACGCAGTGGGGGCAGTATGTGAACAATGTGTGGCTGGAGCCTGGCAGCCTCTGGCGTTTTTCAGCAAACAACTGCGCGACAACGAGAGGAAGTACAGCACATTTGACAGAGAACTTTTGGCTCTTTTCCTCGCTGTCCGCCATTTTAGGTTCCTGTTGGAAGGTCGGCGGTTTACTGCCTTTGTGGACCACAAGCCCCTCACCTTCGCCATGTCCAAGACCTCGGAGCCATGGTCTGGGCGGCAGCAGCGCCACCTCTCTGCCATTTCAGAGTTCACCACAGACATTCAGCACGTGGCTGGAAAAAGCAATGCTGTGGCCGACTGCCTCTCTCGGGCACACGTGGACTCTGTGCATCTTGGGGTGGACTACACTGCCATGGCCAGCGACCAGCAGGCAGACTCTGACATCCAGGCCTTCAGGACAGCCGCCACAGGTCTACAGCTGCAGGATTTGCTGTTCCACGACGATGGTGCCACACTCCTCTGCGATGTGTCTACAGGTCGGCCCCGCCCCATGGTACCTGCTGGCTGGAGACGGCAGGTTTTTGATGCTGTTCATGCCCTATCGCATCCAGGCGTGAGAGCATCAGTGAAGCTGGTGGGGGCAAAGTTTGTCTGGCCGGGCCTCAAGAAGGACGTCAGGAGCTGGGCAGCCTCCTGTGTGGCGTGTCAGCGGTCCAAGGTACAGCGTCACACCAAAGCCCCCCTAGAGCCGTTCCTGGTCCCGGAACGGAGGTTTGACCATGTGCATCTGGACTTGGTGGGTCCACTGCCTCCCTCCCAAGGCTTTACTCACCTCCTCACCATGGTGGACAGGACCACCAGGTGGCCAGAGGTGGTCCCGCTGGCTTCAACGACGTCGGCAGAGGTGGCTCGTGCTTTCATAGCCACCTGGGTGGCACGGTTCGGCACGCCATTGGACGTCACTTCGGACAGATGCTCCCAGTTCACCTCCGAGCTGTGGACAGAGGTGGCTAAAGGCCTGGGAGTGCAGCTGCATCGGACAACGGCATTCAACCCACAGGCCAATGGACTGTGTGAGCGTTTCCATCGCACAATGAAGGCCGCGCTCCGAGCCACTCTCACAGACAGCAACTGGGCTGACCGACTGCCATGGGTCATGTTGGGCCTGCGTTCGGCTCCGAAGGAAGATCTCCAGTCATCATCTGCGGAGCTGGTGTTGGGGCAGCCACTACGGGTCCCCGGGGAGTTCCTGCCACAGCCATCGGAACCCTGGGGGGTCACAGCAGGACGACCAAGGTTCAACGGGGCAGTCCACACCTTCGACCCAGTCCCAGTTCATCACTGCCTTCCCCGGTCATACATCCCAAAAAACCTGATGACAGCCAAATATGTCTTTATCAGGCATGACGCTCACCGTTCCCCACTTCAGCCGCCATACGACGGCCCCTTTCATGTCCTGGAGGCAGGGACAAAGAACTTTGTGGTGGACATGGGGGGTAAACGGGTCCGGGTTTCACTGGACCGCCTGAAGCCGGCCCACACCATGCCGGAGCAGCCGGTGGAGGTGGCACAACCCCCAAGACGTGGACGACCCCCCAAGTCGTCAGCTGCCACAGCGCCTGCACCTGCAGTGACCCCGGTGCCGGTACCTGCACCTCCTCCTGTGGTGGTGCAACGCAGCCGATATGGTCGGCTGTGCAGACCACCCAAGTGGAACTAAAAAAAAAAAAAAAAAAAAAAAAAATTTTTGTAAAACTTGTAGTATCATTCTGATTGTTCGGGGGGGGCCTGTGTGGTGTGCACCTGAGAGGGAGGTTCTCCCAACCAGAATGGAGTGGGTGTGTCGGTCACGTGGTGTGGTGTTGATAGTGGGAGGTGTTTATAAGGGGAAGTGCGGTGACACTAGGGGTTGGTTATCTGACAGGTGAACTGTCAGACGGTTGGAGAAAATAAAGGAAAAAGCAACTCGACTCCTTCGTCCGTCTCCTCATTCTCCGCCTCCACATTATATTATTTATTTCAACTTATAGTCATTATAAGCACTTTGTTTCAGCTGCGGCTGCTTAAAAGCGCTTTATAAATAAAGTTGATTGATTGATTGATTATCTTTTTTATGGTTTTTATTGCTGCTACTCTTAAGAAAGCTCAACAAAATGTAAAATTTTACCTTAAACTAGGCTTACATTTTTTTTTTTTTTTAAACGAAGGTCGAATTAAATCTATAGAATGAGCCAAATTACGAATAAATAACATGGAAAAATAGCGCCACCTGATGACTTTCAGACGGCGTAACTATGGAGATCTCCGGGCAGCAGAGGAGTGAATGAGCCTGTGAGCCTGAGCTCGGGGCATAGAAACCCTCAACGCCACAAACACCCAAAACCTCTCATGGTAGAAGTATCGCGAAAGTCGTGTTTAAAAAAAAAAAAAAAGGCCGTGAAGTCGCTTGACTCATAACTGGCCGTTTCCTCAGAGACCGGCAATCGTCCCTACCGAGCTCCGGTCGCCACCAGAAGGCGAGATGATGGACAACAACGCAAATTGGTTCAGTCAGCCAGCAGATTATTACAAAGTTCAAAGAAAAGTGGTACTGATGGGTGAAGAAACGTTCACGCCGTGCCTTAAGAGCGTCCAACGTCACCGTGACGCTACAAGACCGCGGCATCGAAAGACAACCGTCCAAAAACACGACTCGTCTTTGATGTGCAATCGATCCGTTCTTTGCCTGCCAAGAAAAACGGGCTCCCAATTTATCCAGCGACGACTCCACCGGGAATCCCATCTTCTCGCTTCATCACCCCCCCCCCCCCCCCTCCCCCCAAAAAAAACTTTGGATAATAATTTACTGGACCGATAAATATTATCTTCAAGATATAGATGAGGCTCTTTAAAAATTTAAAGGTACCCCTCAAGATCTTTGGTTTAAGTCGAGCTATAAGCTCGGAACAGCCTCATAACTATTGCATGACGCGGGTGAAGTTTTGCTCTGCAACTTTTAAAAACAGAATTTCAAGTCACCAAACTGTTATTTACTCACGGGAAGTTCCAGTGGAGCGACGCCATAGAAATTTGGGAGTCCAAGTTGGGAATTTCGGCGAATGAACCACATGAAAGACGACTCTTCCTCTCGAGTTATAGTCCTCTCAGCTCAAAGTCGTCCGATTTCCAAGCTTTGGATGTGTGTAATTTGACACCAGCCTCGTCATGTTGCCTGTGTCTGCACTAATCATGTTATAAGCACTGAGCTTCTGACCTTATTTTCTCATTTACTGGTCTCATGGGGCAGTTTTTTAAAAGGTGGAAATGATTTTCGAGCTCAATTTTGATTGGTGTAATTTGACACCAGCATCATCGTCTTTCCGATTTCTGCATTAATCCCATCGGCGCTAATGACATCATAAGCTCACTTCGCCTGGTTTACTGTGCAATTTAACACTGAAATCATTATCAAGCTTGCTTCGGATAATGTAATATGGTGTAATTTGACATCAGCATCGCTGCCCCTCCAAGATTGCTTGATTTATCCAATGTTGTTTTATTTTAATCCTCTAACTCGTCATCTCGCCTGTCGAGGCATTTCTCCTCTATGAAAGTTTTGCGAGGGCGGCATCCCCCTTTCTGAGTAGCGTTTGGTTGGCGTAATTTGACACCAGCCTCGTCATCTTTTCTGTTTATGCATGGCTCCCATTAAAACGGAGCGTCAGCTCACGCTCTTCTTTTTCGAGTTTCGAGTCTGAAATTTAACGTGGACACAACACAAACACAATTTTCCAGCTTGCGTTGGAGTGGCGTAATTTGACACCAGTATCGGCACCTGCCCACCATTGTTTTATTGACCCAATTTTCACTTACTTTAACCTCCCAGTTGTCATCCAATCATATATATATATATCCTCACTAATATGTAACAGCGTAATTTGACACCAGCGTCACTCTTTTTCTTGTCTTTGTTCCCAGCGAACCATATTTTATGACGAGGTTGGGTCACTTTGCCTGCAGGGAGGCTTTGCAGTCGTCCGAAGTAAGAATCATCTGCTTAAATACGTCATATATATTTGCCGTCAGTGTTATTTGACACCGTGATCGCCGTAATGTGGACACAGGTGATTAAAAACTCCGGGGCAGTGTCGCCTTTAGCCCTCCGTTGTGAGGCTCCTGACGGCTGACGAAATTGAGAGTGTGGTTCCAGGTCAAACCATCTCTTTTGTGTGTCATTCAGCGGCGATCCAGACCCCCCCCCCCCACGACTCCTTTTCATTCACGCTCCCGCGGCGCGTAAACGCTGGAGCCTTCTTCAACAGGTCGTGTCCCCGACGTCGGATCAGTGGAACATAAAATTAAAAAAGACTCTTAGCCTTTTGACATCTCCTCTCAGGGCTTCAGAAGTTAATCCGTCCTTTGTTGAATTCAAATTAACTTGACCTTGGTCTTTTACAGCCTGCGTGTTCCACTGAACCCTTTTAAATGGCACACGGCCGGTCTGCCGCTGTTTACCTAAACGGTACAAGCCCGGTTCCCCGCGGCAAACAGACAAAAGTGTTAGTAAAAAAAAAAAAAAAAGAAAGAAAAAAATATGTGGAAAAGTGGGAATGGTCATCGCAGGTGAAGGTCATGGGAGGGTAAGAAAAAAAAAGAAGAAGAAAAAAAGAGAGAAAGAAGCTCCATCTGGACCTTGGTGTAAATCACAAAGCTGTAAAACTACTGTCTACACTGCCCACCCTCGTAAATTGGCGTCTACCCTGCCACCCCCGTCCCACCACGGGGCCTCGCACATGCTTTATGACAAGAAGATCGGACCACTAAACGAATGGAGGCGATGGGGGCCGTAAATCGTGTGAGATACAGTGGAGTGGAGGGGGGTGGGGAGGGGGGGCGGGTTGTTTCGGTTGACTGTCGGGACAAAGGCAAAAAGTGAAGTTTGGACCGTAGGGAACAACAGACACTGGGATGCACCTCTACCAAGTTTTTTAGAGTGAAAGTACGAGTGCGAACCTTTAGCTATTTGCCGATACTCAGTCTGCTTATTAAATGCCATTTAGCCCAATTTATGCTTCATTTGTTAAAGATATGCGCGGCGGCCATGTGCTGCCACGAACACGGAGCATGTAGCATGTAGCATCACTGGTGGGTGAGCCCTGAACCTCTTTAGCATATAGCATGTAGTATGTAGCATCGCTAGTGGGTGAGCCCTGAACCTCTTTAGCATGTAGCATGTAGCATCGCTGGTGGGTGAGCCCTGAACCTCATTAGCATGTAGCATCGCTGGTCGGTGAGCCCTGAAGCTCTTTAGCATGTAGCATCGATAGTGGGTGAGCCCTGAACCTCTTAAGCATGTAGCATCGCTGGTGGGTGAGCCCTGAACCTCTTTAGCATGTAGCATCGCTGGTCAGTGAGCTCTGAACCTCTTTAGCATGTAGCATTGCTGGATGTGAGCCCTGAACCTCTTTAGCATGGAGCATGTAGCATCGCTGGTCGGTGAGCACTGAAGCTCTTTAGCATGTAGCATCGTTAGTGGGTGAGCCCTGAACCTCTTTAGCATGTAGCATTGCTGGTGGGTGAGCCCTGAACCTCTTTAGCATGTAGCATGTAGCATCGCTTGTGCGTGAGCCCTGAAACACTCTAGCATGTAGCATGTGTCACCAGCACCGTTCATATAAAAGGCTTCGCAAAGTCAAAGAAACACAAAACAAGATTTGACAGAAATAAAAGCACATTTATTAAGACAAAAGGCAAATAAAGCTGGAGGAAAAAAAAGGTACATTAGAGCATGTAGCACAGTTCATAGTTCGGTGCGGTACTGGACCCGAAACGATCCGTGAACGACAGTCCAAACTTTTTTATCTCAAGGTGCAGGACTTTGCATCGTCACTCGTTTAAAGTCCACACACCCACGCTCTTCCACTTCCAAGGAATCGCATTAATGTCCTGAAAAGACGAGTACTTTCGACATAATCATACATTAATTTCCCTAAGTAATGGCCCCATTAGCATAAATGGCTCAAAATGAATGGTGGATGTTGATTTGTTGTTTTTTTTTCCGGGTCTTTTTGTTTGCCCGTGGCTCCCTTGAATACAAATGTAGCGATGATTTCCTTTTTTCTTTTTTAATTTTGGCTTTTCAAGACCGAGAACATATTAAAATCAAATCATTTCCTTTTGAAATTACACGCAGATAAAATGAAATAATCCCCCCCCAAAAAACAAGGTGTTTCCATGCTAATCAGGCAGCCACTATTACCAGATAAGCCTTAATTGAATTCAACTCGCCGAGGACTCTCGTGACATTGATTCGGCTCGACGGGAAGCCTCATATTTTTTTTTTTGAATTCCAGCGATCGATACAGCTTATATTCTCATACGCGTCTTTAAATGACACGTCGTGGTGGAGTATTGGCTTCCCGGTCGGCTTTCCCCCCCCCTCACCTTCCCCTTTTTTTTTTGTGTGTGTGTGTGTGTTTTTCCGCACGCTTTTCCGTGCAGAGGAGGAAATTAATTTACCTACGGGGGGTGATTGTGCTCGCGCAAACGGTTTTTGAGGGGCCATGCTTCATTCTTTATGGGCCCATTTCATCACAATCCCCCCCGTTTGGAAATAGACAAACTCTCGCATTAATTTTAGAATTATGACAGTGTGGCGTGTTTTCAGTCCTTCCAAGCCTTGTGTTCAGGGTCGGGGGGGGGGGGGGGGGGGAGCAGTTAGGGGCAATTCATCTCGCAGGATTATGTCAAGTCTTTGCATCCTTGAGGTGCCTTTAAAAAAAAAAGAAAAGAAAAGTTCACTGCTGAACGGTATTGAAACACTTTTTAAGTTTATGGCTGTTGGACTGTTTAAAGTGTGAGCAATGGTGAAATTAAAACTCGACCTCCAAAACACTCTGGCTGTCGCTTTTAGTAACATTTTGTATGCTAACTGGCCGAAGGGTAAAATGTTAAAACACGGCAATCTGCGAGAAAATAGCCGATAAACGTTGGTATTTCCGCTGCTGGGCGGAGCTTCTGACAATAATAGTGATGTCACGAGTTGTGCACACGCCCAAGTTGTGTTTACATTATGGAGGATCCGAGTTTTGACCACGAAGAGGCTGAATTTAACTTCCTCTCTGGCAAAGCGCGGCGCAAAAACGGGGGGGGGGGGTTAGGGTTAGGGGGGGCGATGGCACAAGACCTCCTTTGCGGCGGCAGCGACACACGCAACTTTTTTTTTTTTTTTTTTTTTTTGGAAACGTCTTTCAAGGCCGGAACTTTCCGGGGGAAAAAAAAGCCGCTCCTGTTCTGGTTTATAGGGCGCCGTTCCCCGTAAAAACCCAACAGCGCCAACTTCGCCAACTTCCAACCCGCGGTGGGCCAATAGTGGCGCGCAAAGAAATGAACAAGACGTAAAGGTTGCCGCGGTTACATAAAGCGGGTGAGCGGTATAGACGGTACAATAAAAGGAAAGGCAGTTAAAGTCAATTAAAAGGGATTTAAAAAAAAAAAACACGGGCGGGAGAACAGGTGGGTTTCAAGTCAAGTCTACTGCTTTAGGGGCAATTACTTGAATTCATTAGGTCGTGTGTGTGTGTGTGTGTGTGTGTGTGTTGGTTGCAGATCAGATCAAAGGGTGGCTGGTCGATGCAGAGAAACTAGGACGTACGTCTCACAAACGGCTCCACTGTATTCCACTAATACTGTAAAATACCTGCCGAATCTATAAATAATATATATTCTGTGGGTCTCCCTGGTGTGTGTGCGCGCGTGTGTGCGCGTATGTGCGTGTGTGTGTGTGTGTGTGTGCGTGTGCGTGTGTGTGGCAGCTGGGAGATCTCCACGCGTCTTCTGGGTCCCGCTAATTAAAACATCTCCAAGTCTTAATTCCACTCAGATTAACATCACAGACGAGCATCTCGCATGCGACTCGCTTGTAGTTGCGCCTCTTTGTGTGTTTTTTTTCCCTCTCTGAGCGAGCAGACATTAGCTCAGTGAGACCAAGACCCCCCCCCCCCACCCCCCCCCACCCCCCCCCCACCCAACACCACCACCACAAAGAGATTTCATGATTACAGGACTAACCCAGATACTTGGAAGAAAAGAGCGCAGATATCCAAGGCCGGTTCCATTCCTTCGATCAAATCTCAAAAAAAAAAAGCTGACATTTTCTTGAACTTTCTTCTTCTTCTTCTTCTTCTTCTTCTTCTTTTTTTCTCTCCTTCTTTTCCTCCACCGGTCCTTGATGTCTTTCTTCCGGGAGACGAGGTGCGAGCGCCAGCCACGCCTTCAAAGGTGGCGGTTTGTGGCGTCGTTAGCGCCGCGTTCGCCCTCGTCCATCATTTTCGCATTTCGCTCCCAACTAGGTCATCGGGGTTTTTTCTTTTCTTTTCTTTTTTTTTTTTCACGACCAGATGGAAGAACCGAGGCGCGGCGTGACGATGCCGTACGCCTTTTGTACACACTCCCTTTCCGTCCTCGCACTTGGTCCACCTTTCCTCCCTTCAGTCTGTTCGCCAAAAAGGCCTCGTCTCCCGTCGTGACAGGCGTTCCCCCCCCCCCCCATTACACCCCCACCCCCAGGGGGGTGGAGCAGGGTAATCACGCCCGCCGCACCTCTGGCAAGGCTAATTAAGCCAGCGCATCTGTGCCGTACGCCACATCTGGAGCAGGTGGCGGCGTCGCCTGCAGCCCCCCCCACCCTGCTTCCTCCTTCACCTCGTGACTGCACTGCTAAACAATGATGGCTGCCAGGGTGCGTGCAGCTCCGTCCTCAGCGGTGGGACGGTGGGGAAAAAAAGTTGTTGGCGCAAGTTTTCGGGGTTGAGTCTCCAGACGCATCCAAAAAGTAAGATATATCAGAGAGCGTGATATTTTTAGATATCGTGTTTCATCTGCGACAATTTCATGTGAAAAAAACCCACCGCGTTTTGGAAACGGATCCCACGGTGGAACTTTTCGAAAACGCCCGGCTCCGCCACGCATTTGCAACGGCGCACGTAGGAAGTCGTAGTTCTGCACGTGCTCAGTAGGCGGACCAATAAGCACGTTGCCTCCGTCGCGTCATCGCGTTCTTCTGGGACTTGGTACTTTTATTTTGACAGTCACTGTAAAACGACATTGTTTTCTAAGCGTTTCCGTCATTTGCGTGTAAATGGGCGTCGTTATTAAAACGTTGTAAACGTGGAACTTTATTGAAACGAAAACGCATAAAAGATGCATTTTCACCTTGAGGAAATGTGAGTTTAGGTTTAAATGATGTTTTGTTTTTTTTCACTTTATAGGATTTGATCGTTGCTAATATATTTGTGTTTCTCTATTCTTACACTTCTTTCTGAAACAAAGATGGAGACGAATCGGACTGGTATTCTCATCATTTAGTTAATAATAATCTTGATTTATTGTCTGCAGCTGTCATAATTCACTTCAGAACTTTCACAAATGCTTATTATTCAGATTTGGCCGTAATAGAATTGTCACGGTGCTGAAATCTGGACTTAATTCCCTCGGCGTCGCAGCAGAAAGAAGTATAATAATTATTATTTCAGTGGTTTTCTCTTCAGATATTGTGATAGACTCGTATCACTGCTCCCCAACCTTTTGTATCAAAACATTTGGAAAGCTGCCGACGCCACTGTCTTCCTGTGGTTTTCGTTTTTTTTTTACCTCCTTCCTCTCTCCTGGCTCCCTCCCCTCAAAAGCAAACCTCTCAAAGTGAAATCTCTTTAAAGACAGATTCAAAGTCTCAATCAAGGCCGGTGGGGATAACTCAAGGTTTATACTCGTGCAAAAAAAAAAAAAAAAAAAAATCCCAAGTCAGCCGGTGGAAGCGAGGGGCGATAAGAATTGACAGCGCTGGGTGTTGGATCAAAGCCAGCAGGAATCTCAATTACACCGTCCTCCTGGGAAAACATGAAAAAGAAATGATTCCGCCGCCTTTCCTTGGGTTCCCTCGTGATCATAATTGTGCAAATATATCAAATAAATAAATAAATAACGATAGCACAAATTGGCAGTGGTTAAAGTGCCTCGGATGTTAATATAGGGTGTTTACGATTTCAATTTGCGGGGTCCGTTTCTATGACAACGCGATACGGAGGCCTTTTCCACATGGGCCAAATCGGATCTTTTTTCTCGTTTTTAAAAAAAGTTCCCGAGTCCACACGACACCATGAAAACGAATGAAAAGGATGTAGTACGTATGCCAGGCCTATAGGTTTAAAAAATTAAATGGAGACGACGACATGGAACGCGCAAAAAAACAAACATGGTCAGGATATCGTCTTTTAACAAACCAAATAGCATCAGTAGCTTCTGGGGAATGGAGTCGGCCGGTGGTGCAGTGATGACATCATCGTTTTCAGAAGATGTGCGCGTCGCCCCATTCACACATCGGCGTCGAGGCAGCGCTTTTGAAAAAACAAACAAAAATTCTAGAACCTGTTTTCAAGTTCCTAAAAGTCTGTCTGGATGATCGGCTAAAAAATAAAAGAAGAAAAAAAACCGACGTGGTTTCACGAAATAGCGTTGTCGTGTGGACAGGGAACTTTTTGGAAATGGCTCACAAGGTGGGCATTTTTTTTATTTATTTTTTTTTGAAAATGCTCTGACTTCATCTCCATGTTGACGGACGAAAGTGCAACTTTTTTGGAATTGCTGCAACTGTCAGAAGTTCTGCACATGCTCAGTAGCGGGGGGGGGGGGCAATAATGTCTCTCTGTAAATATCTCTATGTTGTATATTTTATAAATTCTATTTGTTTGTGTTGATAGAAAAGTCCATATTCACATATTTACCCGTTTTTGCAATCTTCAATCGACCAGTATGTCGTTACATTAGGTAACAAACACATTTCCGCCGTTGCCGTGGCAACTCTGCAGGCATTTATGAAAATTGAAAACCGTTTGTCTCAACGCTTTATCATCTCTTCTTTACATAATCGTTCCGGGAGTTTTCTCTTCCGTCCAAATGGTTTCGATCATTCCGGCGACGACCCCCCCTTGTCGCCCCCCCCCCCCCCGGTGACATGCCTGTAACAAGGAGCTTATTGCAGCGTTATTGCCCAGGCATGGAGACGGTTCCGGTGGCCTGAGGGCGCCATGTGATGGCACTGACAGGTCCCGGGGACTCGACTGTCACTGTCAGCGAGGCGCTCCGGTGTGGAGGGGGGGGGGGGGGGGGCAGGGGGGGGATTGTCAGTATGTAAGGCCCGGGCGAAGGAAACACGGGCGGAGAAGACAAACAAACCCAACGTTGCTAATAGACGCACCTGTGCATATGCAAAGAACGGGCGGACGCGTACGGGGGGGCGTGACGGCGCCGCGGTTACATGCAAAACATGCGAAACGAAAACATAATGTTATTCTTGCTGGTGGTGTGACAGGCGAACACACACACACACACACACACACACACACACATTTGGAGAAAACACACACACACACACACACACACAAACGAGCGAGTCCTCGGGGATCCCCTGACAGCTCTGCCCTGAGCTTCCAATCCGTCTCCGGGAGCTCCAAACACCCAGTGCAATTACTCTTTCTTGCTGACTGCACCTGCACAACATAATTGAGAAGGCTACTGGGGCTTTGTCACTTAAGGTAAAGATGTAAAAGGGGGGAAAAAAAAAAAAAAAAAAAAAAAAATGCCCCGGCTAAGCTGCAGAACTGCAGCATGAGGCTATTACACCTCAAACACCAAATGTTCAGGCGTGTGTGTGTGTGTGTGTGTGTGTGTGTTGTTTGCTGAAGGACAGAAGGTCTGATCTGTGCCGGGGGAGGGGAGGAGAAAAAAAAAAAAAAAAAAAGGGGAATTTGGATCCTCAAAGCTCAACTTCTGTGTTTTAAATATCCCGCGACAAATGCGCCGGGTTTGAACCCGTCGCAGACGATCCAGCGGCCGCCGAACATCAAATATTCATGCTTTTTTTTTTTTGGGGGGGGGGGGGGGGGGGGGGGATTACCATTAATGGTTTGAGAGTCTGTTTTTTTAATGATCGGAGAATTAATTAAGCTCCAGTGGCGTGACGAGGGCGGACTTCTTGGGACCGGGGGATTCGCAGGATCCCCCGGTCTATCTTTTAATGAAACCAGCAGCGGGTCCATTGTCTGTAATGAGGAAATTGACTTGGATCTCATTAGAATCTTTTTTTTTTTTTATCTCATTCTATAAGTTGTAAAGCCCCATTTGAAAGGGATGAACGAATATCTGCATTTGACTTTTTAAACCGCCTCCCAATGCGAACGCAGAAATGGACGGTGAGCCTCCTTTTGAAATGACATTGAACCGGTTGTCACTCTATGCCGACAACTACGTCGTTTCCAGATTACAACCACGTGAAAGTGACGTTTTTCACATTTTAAATACAATTTTACAATTCAGATTCCTCCTAAATTGACCTTATGTGTATTCTTCCTCGTGACTCTTCATATTGCAGGGATTTACTACCTCATATGGATCACTATTTATGTTATGGTTGGCTATCGATAATGATTAATAATTATCACAGATAGTTATTAATAATGTTGTTGAAATTTAATCTGATCTGTATCAGATACCTCGGAGCTCCACCTGTCTAAACAGGAAATGATAGCCAATTCAGTTATATCAGTCTCATAAGATATACTAAACAGTTAATCAGGAATTTGAATTAATAGTTAAATTAATTACAAATACCAGAATTAACAGTCAAGGTTGAAGGATTTTGGAGTTCTTAACACAGAAGAGGTCGACATTTCATTCACCTTTGTGCTCATTAATAAAACAGCAAGTATGATTCCAAAAATTTTATTTATTAACAATGAAAACAAATAAAACAGATTCTAACTACCTATATACAGCTGGGTGTGTGTAGGTGCATGTGTGTGTGTGGAGAGAGAGAGAGAGTTGGAGGGAGTGTGTGTGTGTGACGTGTGATGGAACTACAAAACAAGATGGCGGATCACAAGAAACTACATTCCAAATGGAGGTTATCAGAGAACAGGAGGTCTGTACTGAGTCTCGGCCATGTGCTGATAGCAATGGAACAATAGAAGCTAGCCGTAGCATCTGCTTCCGGTGTGTCTCTGCTAAAGGACCATTTCTAAAATGAGTTTATGTGAAAGCGATTTGTCTTGTAAAACGTCAGGAGTCGTCAGATGGTGTTCGGTTACGGTGTGATGTTGTCTTTGATGTGATATGTGTAGGATTGTGAGTTAACGAGTTAGTAAAGCAAAGATTAGCATGCAGACCCTGTGTCTGTGGCAGAGCTAACGTTGGTTTACAGGTTGATAACTGCTCCTAATATCATTATCAACAGAACACGATCATTGTAACAGAATCAACACATCTTCATAAAGTTAAACAGTTCTATGCATAGCATCAGGTTTAACTAATCTCAGGTAATGCCCAGTTGTTCCCACTTCCTTGAAGGAGTTCAGTTGTCGTCCTGCTGGAGGGAAGCTGGTGTCTTCTCCTGTAGTTAGCACCTCCTGCTAACTGTGGTTTGCTGGTTCTGCAGGCCGAGGAGAAGAAGATGGAGTTGATGTTTCAGGAGCTGTCCTTCATTACAGCTCCTGGTTGTCCCTTTGTTCAGACTGAGGAGCTGGTCGCTCAGGTCTGTGATGGTTTTCCTGCTTGTTCAGGAAAAACACAGAAGTTCCGTGAGGGTCCCTGGTCCCGTCCTGGAGGAACCGGGTGGTTTCCCTGGAGAGCAGACTCTGGGTGCTGGTCTCTGGATCAGGGGAAGGTCTGACCCTCGTGGTTGGGTCAGCCGAAGAGTTGAGGAGTGAAGGCCTCTGGTTGCAAGAGCGTCTGGTGTTAGCTGTGTGCTAACGCTGGGTGAGTTGAGCAGCTCGTCAGCAACCCACCTACTTGGAGTTTGCTTTGCAAGAGAGTGAGAGAAGCCTGGCTTCGCAGGCTCTTTGTTCCACGTGTGGATTCAGAGGTGTCAAAGCCTGAGAGCTTCAACCAATCAGTGACTGGCTGATTGCATGGGGGAAGAGTCTTGTGAGCAGAAAGAGGGGGAGGAAGGTCCTGTAGAAGGCCCTCCACCCCCACTGGGTATGATGGTCAATCACATTCCTGGGTCAGAATTCATGTCATGACTGTGTCTCATGACAAATGAATATTGTCTCCAACCAAAAAATGAACAAATTTTCTGTGGTCCTGTGACATCCCAACAATATCAAGCAAATTGTTCAGTAGAAATCTATCTTGTATAGTCTAATCTTGTGTGTGTGTATATATATATATATTTCAACACGTCTGAGAATAAGTATGAAGAAAACAAATGTATATATTCTTACCTGCTTCTCCTATATTCAATAGTCCCATTTTAAAATTATCCTACTTCCTGATTTGTGTGCATTAGCAATATATTTTATATTTGTAAATAAAACATAAACAATGTCTGTTACAGAAGGCTTATCATACATAAATATGTATTTTTGCCGGTACTTATTTAATAATTAATGCTGCTTTCTTACTGAGACCAAACTGGTCGATCTCTGAAGCGTCTTTGAAGTCTTGTAATTTGACAGCAGCCTCATTGCCTCGCCGAGTAATCTGAACTAATTACACCATTCATATTAATACAGCGAGGAGCATATTTAAAGAAGCAGCACCAGTGTATACCAGTGTATAATAATATTTTTTTCCCCAATAGGACTGATCTCTCACATGCAAATGACATGACGGAGTTTTTGTGTTTTTCTTTGTCCGGGTTTTTTTTTTTTTTTTTTTACAAATAGAAATACAAAAATACGTCTTCACTTTGAGCTTCAGATGTCAAGATGACAAAATCGTGCCTGCAGGGTAAATATTGGAACAGGTGACATTATCTTGGCTCAGCTTGAACGACTTGAGAGAGGGAAAGAGAGAAAAAAACCCAAAATAAAACATACTGGCTCAGTCTATCATTATCGAAACTAGATTTTCACCCCCCCCCGTTTCCATAGATACAAAGTGCTTTCAAAAAGTTCGTTTTTTTTTCCCTTTTTCCACAGAAACGTAGTCAGTGTTGTTTTAAAACGTGTTTTTTTTTGAAGAATTTGGAGCGTTTTCAAAAAGTTGAGTTTAAGTTTTGTTTTTTTTAAAAGCCCCAGTTTCCCCTGTGTCCATGGGGAATAAGTCAGAATGTTGCATTTCCGCAGATACGGAGTCAGCGTTTTCACAAAATTGCGTTTTCCCTCCATCGGGGATGGCTTTGGAGCATTTTCAAAAAGTTCCACCTCCAGAACACACCCAAAACGAAGTTTTCAGTTTTCCACCTGAATAATTTGGCCAGATAATTCCATCCTTACCATCTATTATTGATTTATCAAAACTGGACCAATAAATAAGCGAAATAAAATCCTTGCAGTTTCCCAACCAGCAATGTCGTTGGCCAAATTGCCCAACTGCCGTGCTCGTAGTCCAAGAAATCGTCTGGCCCAATTTGTTTGTTTTTTTTTGCCATCAAAAGATGTAGCCAGTGTGATTTTTTTAAAAGCTCTTGGATGGTCTGAATATTTCCCGAAGTCGTTGGTTGAAGCGTTCCGAGTCGATTCCAGTCCAAGCTGTGCGTCGTCCTGGCCGATTTGTCGAAATCCGGCGCGGTTCGCGACGCAAAAAAAACAACAACAAAAACCGAGGCGTACGTAGGGACGGACGCAGTCGTTCCCCTCCGCCGTCACGCGTCTGTAGGGCCTTCGTTTCCCGCCGTCCTCGCCTGAACTCGCTTATTTTTCCGCGGATTTGCCCGCCGACTGACGCCAGATATTATTTCTTCTCCCTCCTCACAACTCGTTTTTTTTTTCCTCCCTCCACCCGCTACACCTTCTTCCTCCTCCTCCTCCTCCACCTGTGAAAATACCAAACTTTTATCCCCGTCGCTTATGTATTCCCCCTGAAGGCAGACTAAGCTCTTTCCCTATCTCCCCTCTCTCTCTCTCTCTTAGCCGTCTCTCATCCCCCCGTCTTTCTTATTCCCTCTATCTGCGCTAACTTTTCACCAAAAAAGACACACACACCCGCGCATCACCCCGTCATTTGTCAACACTCGTCAGCTCAGATGGAAAGAGAAGCTCCTCCACCCACTTCCACTCCAAGTGGAATCGCGCCGCCGGGCAATGGTTGCGACGACGGTGGTAGCATCTTTAAATCTCGTCGCGAGTCTTAGTACTTGGTCCACTTCCAATGACCCCCCCCCCCGTTTCGTTCAACAAGTCGCTCAGCATCTTTGGTATTTAAAAGTCTGGCGGATTTCGTTTGTGCCACCTCAAGCTTTGTCTCACGTCCTAAAACTTTTCCCCAAACCAAATGTTGGATTGTCTTAAGTTCCGGTTCACGTGACAATAATTAAAAGGGAAGAGGTAAAAAAAAATGTATTTGCGGTTTTAAATTACTCACTTCAAAATGTTTTCTTGGCGGAAGTTTGGAAAACGCTGCGGAATCTCTGTGGAGTAAACGCAACTTTTTGAAAGCTTGTCGACCCCATCTCCATGGAGATGGAGCAAAACCCAACTTTTTGAAAGTGCTTCGACTCTGTCTCCCTGTTAATTGGGGGGGGGGCGCAACTTTTTGAAAAGGCTCCCAGTCTGCCTCCTCTCTCTGCCTGAAGAAATGTTGCACTTAATTTCTTAACTTTTACCGCCGAAGCAATTAAGCCCAAAGATTTGAGGTGCCGCTTTCAAATCAAAAGAGATGAAGGACGGGGGGGGGGGCCCAAGGTCGGGCTGCTTACATTTGAAAGACGCCGCACGCTGCGACAGAAGTCGCTTCAGGATTGTTCTGAGCACAAATAACAAAAGCGGCGGTCTTTATGAGCAATGTACGCAACAATAAAAGGTTTCCAAGGACATTTGTCTCGTTTTTTTTGTTTGTTTTTTTTTAAATGCAAAAGTGAAATAAATGAATGCAAATGTAAAGCGCATGCCAGTGCAAAGAGCTGTTAACCTTCAAGTAACAGAACGCCAGCAAGTGTCTGTTGCTTTTTACAAAGGAATTTTCTTGATTTTTATCCGATAGACATTTAAGAAGAGATGGTGTCTTGGCTTATACGTCTGTCCGTCCCTGATATGAGTCAGGTGAAAAGGTAGTCGCGGGGGGGGGGGGGGGGGGTAGGTCTTCTAAAAACATCCTAAAAGTGGGATTGAACTCCCGTCTGTCCGTTCATCGGTCCGTCTGTTTGGACATCCATCTGTCTGTTCGGCCGTCCATCCATCTGTCCATCAGTTCATTCATCTGTCCGTCTGTCCATTCGTGTGTCCGTCCATTGTCCATCCATTTGCCGGTCTGTTAGTCCATCTGTCCATTCGTCCGTCTGTCTGTCCATGTGTCCATGTGTCCATTGGTCCGTCGTTCCATCTGTCCATTCACATGTCTGTCCGTCCATCTATTTGCCCACGTGTGTCCGTTCAGCCGTCCGTCCATCAGTTCATTTGTCTGTCCCTATGTCTCTCTGCCCCTCTGCCCCACCGTTCGTCCATCCATTTGTCTGTCCGTCCGTCTGTCTGTCCGTCTGCCCGTCCCTTAAAAACACAAAGCAGGACCCATTTTAACTTCTCAAATTGACCCAACAAACATCTCTGCGTGACGAGACGAAGCCGGGACGCCTGCCGAATGAGGACATTCAGAGTCAAAGAGAGCGGTCCGTCTCCTAATCGGAGGGTTGCGGGCTCTATTCCCCACGACAGAGGTCGCTCCCAATGGATGGACGGAGCAGCTTGCATGTCAGCCATTGTGTCAGTGCGAGTGTGAACGGGTGAAAGTGATTAATGGGCATTAAAGCTCTTTGGGACTCGCTCGAGCGGCAGGACATAGAAATGTGAGGTCAGAATGCCGACCGCTACTTGGACACGTTTCGCAGAGAAAGGCTTTGCTTTCAATGGGCTCTGAACGGCGTCTGCGTGGGTTGTCTTTGCGCCTTCTAAAGAAAAACCTATTTTTTTGCGAAAGCGACGGTCGGCGAACCCAATGTCAGGGACCCGCACACGGGAAGACGCGTGTCTTGACCCGATCTGACATTTGACGGGTCTCGGAGAAAGCGGCGTGTCAGCGCGCGGATAAAGACCGCAATCATCCCCCGTCAAAAAGGCTCCCTCCATAGAGCTCAAACCTGCATTTAGAGTCTTGCTAAGGCTTTTCTGAGACGGCGCCCTCTCGTCTCCATGTTCTCGGAGCACTTCATCCAACGGGAGGTTAAAGGGGCTTCATCCAACCGATCGGCGGCACCAAGGAAACGATCTGTATTCACTCATCCTTCGCCGAAGTAAACACGGCGGGGAGTATCTTCAAAAAAGATCTGATGAAAGTCGAAGTAATCGGTCGACTTGTTTATCCGAAGCCAGTTGATGATGTCGTCTTCTTGCCCCCCCCCCCCCCCCCCCCCCAAGGACGCCTTCCAGTATCGCTCTTCGGCACGTCCATCGCTTTGCGTCGTTTTTTTGTCGGATCCATTCCACTTCAAAACGAGATGTGAGAAGATGAAACGCGTAGCCCTCGTCAAACTAAAAGGATCCTACAGCCCCTGAACATCTAATATGTTCCGTTTGACATCGCGTCAATACCGAAGGTGGTTCTGTAAACGGAGGGGAGTCGGCCGACGGCTCGCGCTTTTTGAGTTTGAAGCGTTACCTGGAATTCTCCGCCCCGATATTTTGTACAAACCCCGACTTTGCATCTGCAGATTGTATGGCGCTCGGCACTTGACAAGCATCTTGTATTTTTTTTTTCTCCAAAGGAGTCGGACGGGATCAAGGCAAACAGTCAGTACGAGGGGGAAACAAGGCGGTTTGATCTCGCATGTTCAACGCTGCAGCGAGGAAGAGGGAGGGGAGGGGGAGGGGTGGTGAGCAAATCAACTCTCAAAAAAAAAACAACTCCCTGAGTTCATTACCACCCCAATGAGCAATAACCATCCCTCAGTTAGCACAAAGCGCAATAACCCATTTAATTTCATAAGTATCGATTGCTTTTGATGGCCACGCCAAAAGGTCAGGAAGAGAGGTTTTTTTTTTTTTTTTGGTTAAATGCTCAGCAGGTGAAATCAGGCGAGGAAGACTGAGTCACACAGGCAGACTCTCCCGCTGAGCGTCTGGCAACCGGCCGGATGATTGGTTTCGGCGACACGCAATCTTTTCCTTTTAACTAAACACACACACGAGCTTGGAATCACATGCTGAGACGTGTGTATTCCGGCTTGAAGACAAAATGTTTACCTAAAATTGGAACCAACCCTGTAATTCTCAATCTTGTTTCTTGGGGAATTTGGAAGTCAAACGGCAAAAGAACAAAAGTTGAAGGAACTGATAAGACACGATATGAAACGCACCGTTTCGTCATTATGTTATATGCCGACGACGTCCTTCTCTATAAGGACCAAATGTTTGGGTTTACACAAGTTTCAAACTTGAATTTTCTCGTTTTTTCCACTGCAAAAGACTACTAAGATACTTTAACTATGTAATTAATATTTTTTTTCACAATATAATGAAACATGACAAGACAAGACATGAAAATCCGCGCAGGGGGTCACATGGTTTTTGGAATAACTGGCACAATCGCTGGTTTTCCACCACGGAAAGTGACCAAAAAAAAAAAAAAAAGTACCACGCGAGTGGAATTTCGCACTACTGGCCATGTTGAACTTCAATTTCATCCGGTTTTGTCTTTTCATTTCCCATTTCTGTCTCGTTTTTTTCCCCCATCCAGTGTATGGAAATCTCCAGGATCAAGGCTTTTAATTTGTCAATAAAAGATGAAAAAAAAAAAACCTTGACGCGTGACACGAATATGAAATTAGCACCTTTGTCGCATCGTTTGTCGCTCGATAAAGTAAAAATTAAAGCTTACCAAGTAAAAAAAAAAAAAAAAGAAGCATCCCACTAATCCAACCCCCCCCCCCCCCACCCCCCTTGTCATCCCCACCACTCCTGACTCATCAGACACTATTGTCATGCCGCCTCCATCGGCACGCTAAATTATTGGCCCCTTTTTAATAAGGCTATGGATTGTTTGAAGAATGGCACCGGCGCCGCCGTTGATTATATCGAGGGGCCCGTTGTTTTATATCCCCGCCGAATGTCAGATTTCTGCTATTTACATCCCTCAAACCGCCGCACGCCGGCGAATGGTTATTGATCTCGCCGGAGATTAATGGGCGGCGGGCGCGGTGGAATTAAAAACAAAAAAGACCAACAAAAAAAAAAAAGGTGGAGGAGGAGGAAGGAGGAAGGAGGAATCGGGGGCCAAAACAGACCCGAGGAGGAATTAGCTGACAACCAAGATTCGGCAATTCGAGCGACGGTGGCGCTGGGGGGGGGGGCGTCCATCTTGGCCCGATCTGTAAACAAAATAGTTCCATATTTCTGTCCTGGCAGCGATTCTGGGTTGTTGTTTTTTTTTTAACCAAGCAGTTTTCAACCGACTGGGATTCGGTTCAAGACGTGGCGGGCTGTTTGATGCCGCTGCCATGTTTTCGGCCGATTGTCTCCGTTGGATTTATTTATTTATTTTATTTTATTTATTTTTTTTTGCGCCTACGGCTACAATCCGTGGTCAAGAGCCAGACTGCGGCTCGGGTCTGTTCCAAGCCTTCATCTTCTACTTTGAAAGGAAGAAAATAAATAAAAAGAAGAAGAAGAAGAGGATGATGCCCCCTCGCAGACACCCCCGGTTACACATCGGCAATCTGTGATGTTCAAAGCATCGCAGGATTTATTTTTCAATGATATAATGTAGTAATGTAGGGGGTTTTTTTGTGTTGTTTTTTGTTTAGTTTTTTTAAGCGAAGCCCCATTGCTTGTTTTCTTGCGTTTCTTTCGTCAGTTTGTTAACGGAGCTTCTCTTTTCCAGAAAAAAAAAAATCTGCAAAACTGAACCGTTTTCTTGAGGAAAATGACCACCAGACTTTTTATTTGATTTTTTTTTAATAATTTAAATAACTAACCGCCAAACAAACGCACATCTAATTTCTATGATGACTAACATTTACCAACATAATAAATTTAGTTGTTTTTTTTTTTTTTTTTTTTTACAAAAAACAATAGAAATTTTTTATTTTATTTTTTTTTAAATCAATTTTTGCTCATATTTATTCTCAACGTTTGCTGAGAGTAGTGCCGAAACAAAGTTGGAAGAAAAGAAAAAAAAGCAGAAAATTAAACTTGGCTTGCCTCTAGTGCACCGAACTCATTTTTTTTTTCTTTTTTTTTTTTTTTAAGACTTTGTCCAAGTTCATTATGGAGTGTCCAAACAGAACACTGCCTCCAAATAGGAATATAATTGGGAAAAAAAAAAAAGCCATATTGTTGAGAGTCGGTGCGTATAAACCAACGGGGACACGGTTTTCTGCAACGTACTTTCCAAAAGTGGGCCCCATTTAAAAGGGAATTAATAATAATAATTTCTTTTACTGGGCACAATTAAAGAGGGTATGAATGTAAGTGATGGAGGAGGCAGGTGACACTTTTCAGACAAAGTCTCACGTTTCTATTGCAACATTGTGGAAATGAACGGCGTCATTACCATGTCGTTACCATGTCGTTACCATGTCGTTACCATGTCGTTACCATGTCGTTACCACACTAGTGGGTGCTGTTTGTTTGTTTTGGGGGTTTTTTTGGAATGAAACGGACTCTCGGTCCGAGAACTCTTTACCGACGGCTTTGTCGCCTCGGGGACCCCCCCCCCCCCCCGTCGGCATGGCAACGGAGCCCGGACCTTTTCAAAAAGCTTGCGTTTTCGGCACCGCAGACGTTTTGCGTTTCAGCTACTCCTGTTTAACGTTTGGAATAACTCGCCGCGGTCGATCTTGCACATCACCATACACTCCGGGAATCACAAACAAACACACACACACACACACACAGATGTGTGTTCGTGCATATTTGCACTGGAGGCGTTTCCTCCCCGAGTCCCGCTATTGAGACGCCGAGGCCTCGAACCTGCCTCCGTAATGATTCCTCCCATATGGTTCCGACTAATATTCCGCTTGGAGCAAACTCAGTGGAACCGACACACACACACACACACACACACACACACACACACACACACACACACACACACACACACACACACACACACACACACACACACACACACACACACATCCTGATGTGTGTGTGTGCGCTGATCACAGGCAGCCCTTCTGTGCTACATTAACTACAGACCTCATTTCCCCACAAAGAGAAGCCACCGGCTGAAAATTGGCAGCGACGAGTCATTAAACCCGTGTCTGATACACAAACGTGCACACGGATAGATCTTTGACACACACACACACACACACACACACACACACACACACACACACACACACACACACACACACACACACACACACACACACTGTACCTCTTCCATCCAAAGGTCTAATCATTTCTCAGCAGGTGCTCCCCTGACACCGGGGTAACCCTCGTTTCTGCATCAACAACAAAACTTCAACCACATGTGTATAAAGAGAAATCTTTAAAAAAGAAAAGAAAAAAGAAGTAGGAAGGAAAATTGATGCAAGTTCTTCCTGTAAATTTGCAGCGTCTTGCAAACGGGCTTGAATTTGAAAAAAAAAAAAAAGGAAGAAAAGTAGGTGGATTTGCATGTTCTTCCTTGAAATTTGAAAACAAGCCTGTTAATTCACGACCTTTACAAAAAAAAATAAAAAAATTCCCTCCAAAAAGATTTTAAAAATTGCATTTTAAGTGGAAACTGCATGACGTATAAATCAAAAAACGAACCAGAAAGATAAGTTAGCAAAGCAGATAGTGTGAATTTGGGGAGAAGTTTGAGAATTCTATTAACCGAGGGGCCAGAATGGAGTTTAATTTCCGCTATCGGTCGTCGTACACGGCGAGTTCTGCCGCGTCAGCACGAGCCGTGGAGAAGAAGAGGATGATGATGATGGTCGTAGGACTCGGAGGTAGAGATTTTCCCCAGAACCCGGATATTTTTCAAAAACGATCAACCAAAAAAATTGCGTTTTTTTTTTTTTTTTTGTGACGTCTTGAGACTAAAACTCAGTTTCCAGTCATTTTTAAAAAAAAGATGGCTTAAAAAAAACAAAACAAAATCGTGAAGGTTATTTTCGAAAAAAAACTCACCAAGATGTGTGGAGATTTTTGTTTTCCTACAGTGTTAAAAAACAAACAAGCAAAATCCACTGATCAAGCATTTTAGCACACCTGGAATCGAAATAAATCTAAAAAAAGACAATAAAACATCGTCATAAATCATTTCCTGCTGTCAGCTACACAATAAATCACTCCATTTTTTATTTATTTATTTATCTTTTTAAATCTTCCTCCTCCGGGCGGCCTGATCGATAATAGTGAACGTGGAACTCGGGGTGGCGCCCGCCAAGGTGACCGAGAATGTGATTCCGGCGGGGAAAAAAAAAAATCTCTGCTTTCAAATGGTGAAGTTATTGGTTTTCCAACCTCGGGAGAAGTTGTTCATTTCTGTCACGTATTGATCAACGTGTCCCAGCGCGGCTGCAAGAAAGAATGGATCCTTTAAAATCCGCTCCCCCGGTGGTGCGGCCGGCAATTTTTTTTTTTCTTTTTTTTTCGAAAAGTTGTTCTTTCCACCGAGGTGGAGCGTTTTCAAGAAAATGTACTTGGCAATGTTTACAGGGACAACGATTCAGAGTGTTTTGGAAAAGTTTCATTTTTATACGTTACTACTGAGCAGGAGTCAGAAGTGTTTTTAAAAAGTTGTATTTTTTGCTCATTTCGATGGAGATAGTCTGCGCATTTTCGAATAGTTGCGTTTTCCCTCCTCTCTGTGGGGAATTTTCAAAAAGTAGGCTTTTCCGATATTTAAAGGGGGATTAAGTCAGAGTGTTTGTTAAAAAGTTGTTTTTACCTCCTGTCTATGGAAACAGAGTTGGAGCGTTTTCAAAAACATCACCCTTGTTTCCACAGAGTTTTTGAAAAGTTGTCTTTTCCCCCATTTTTCAATGTTTACATAGACACAGATTCAGAATGTTTTCGAAAAGTGGCATTTTTCTCCATTACCATGGAGCAGGAGTCGAAATTTTTTCACAAATTAGTGTCTTCCAAATTTTGCAGGGAGACTGAGTTGTAGCATTTTTAAAAAGTTGTCTTTCCCCTTAGTTGGACTGTCTTCAAGAAAAAATTTTTTTTAAATCTTTACAGGGACACAGATTCGGAGTGTTTTCAAAAAGTTGTTCTGAACGTTCTAAAAAAAACTGTGTTTATGAAAAACAAACACTTCCAGTGAAGGAATTTATGGAAAATGGTCCAGTGTGGGAAGTCTTTGTTTTTGAGCACAGGAAAGGAGTTTAGCCGATCAAAACCGACCAGTGTTTACCGCCGCCGTGGAGCCGCGTGACTCGCTGGACCTCCGCCAGACCTCCGGAGGTTTTCCCAGGCCGGTTCCTGCTCATGTGATCAGAGTTGAAGTCAAGACCACAGAGAACCCAGACTGAGTTGAGACCAAGAGCAAAACAAGACCAAGATGTTAAGATGTTAAGATGTTAAGATGTCAAGACTGAGTCAAAACAAAAACCAGAGTATCCCAAGACCAAGACTAAAGAGGCCATGACCAAATCAAGACCTAAACCAGAACGTCTTAAGACCAAAACAAGACCAAGACTAAAGAGGCGTTGACCAAATCAAGACTTAAACCAGAACGTCTTACGACCAAAACAAGACCAAGACTAAAGAGGCAAAGACTGAGTCAAGAACAAGACCAGAGTTTTCCAGGGTCAAGACAAGACCAAGACTTTGAGGCCAAAAGAGAGTCAAGTCCAAGACCAGAACATCTTAAGACCAAGGCTAGAGCCAGACTTTAGAGGACCAACATTTAGAGCGCTGTGACCGAATCAAGACCAGAACATTCTAAGACCAAGACGTGATTAAGACCATAGAGCGGCCAAGATTTAGCCAAGACCAGATCAAGACTTTAAGGGGCGAGGACTGAGTAAAGCCTAAGACTAGGGCATCCCAAGACCAAGACTTTAAGGGCCCAAAACCAGACTTGAGAGAGTCAAGACCAAAGCTCCAAGAAGCCAAGATCTTGAAAATGTCCAGAAAAGGGACTGGTCTTGAGTCGAC
The DNA here is from genome assembly GCF_963422515.1 of Blennius ocellaris. NCBI lineage: Eukaryota > Metazoa > Chordata > Actinopteri > Blenniiformes > Blenniidae > Blennius > Blennius ocellaris. The sequence goes on along the minus strand of NC_137673.1, from coordinate 7,584,759 downwards.
AAACGATCTCCTTTGTAGTCATTAGTCACGTCCATACCCTTGTGTGCAACATGACGACAGTCACCACGAACCCATTTTGTTCATTCTGTATGAGCAGCTCAATCAAAACTGTTTCCAACCCGATCGCAAGGTCTGCGATTAAGCCTTCGATAGAAACGGTGATTCCGAGAAGAGCCTCGTCGGCAAATTCATTCAGGGACACTTCCTGAACGCAAATTGGATCCAAGCAAACGCACATGGAGACTGAAACCCAGCGATTCCGGCGCTTCGCAGACCCGGAGTGACTGTCCTGATTAACTTACAAGCGCATATGAGGTTGCCATGGCGACAGAAGTCGCCTACCCTCGCAAGCCAGAGTCCAGGTTCATCAGCCTATCTGAGACGCCTTTCACGCCTTCGGTATCGGATAGGGGAGCGTCAACCCGTTGACTTTATTGGCAATCGGCGCTTATATAGCTTAGCGTATATCTGTGGTTTTTCAAAATAAAAATATGCAGGGATTTCCAAGCAATATCGGGGGGGGCAACTTTATGGCCTTTTGGCAACTGTATTGACGTCGACGTGGGGACACGGCGACAAGCTCAATACTCGCTTTTGTCCACAGCTGTAAGAGAAATGGATGGCTCAAGGCGGAGAGAGAGTGAGAGATGGAGAGAGAGAGAGAGAGAGAGAGAGAAAAGGAATTAGGGAAAGGAGAGCGAGGGAGAGGTTGAGCAGATGGATCTGGACACTTTCGAAATGAGCCCGGAGAAAAGAGCATTTACAGTAGAAAGCGTGTCGATAGGAATGCTAATGCGCCGGGACGTCCACATTGTCTCTCTTCCTCTCAATCTCTCTTTTGTCTTTCTTTTTTTTTTTTTTTTTTTGTTCTTTCCATTTCTTACCTTGGCTTTACCTTGCTTTTACTCGCCTTTCTCTTTCTGTCTTTTTCTCTCCGATATTGCCAACTTGCTTTCCGCTCACTTCTCACCCTTCCCCTTTGATCTTTTATCACCACACACACACACACATACACACACAGGACTTAAATTCACACACACACGCGCGCTTGCAAGTAGGTTTCAATAACAGATTATTACAGAAACCCGCTAACCTTTCATCTCCACGCGCGGCGAGAGAGAGAAAGATCCCCTCGCGTTCATCGATCGCACCAATTTGAGATCCTCGCGCCAGACTTCCTTTGAGTTTGTAGCTGCTCTTAAATCACTTTATCTAATAAATCATCTGTGTGTGTGTGTGTGTGTGTGTGTGTGTGTGTGTGTGTGTGTGTGTGTGTGTGTGTGTGTGTGTGTGTGTGTGTGTGTGTGTGTGTGTGTGTGTGTGTGTGTGTGTGTGTGTGTGTGTGTGTGTGTGTGTGTGTGTGTGTGTGTGTGTGTGTGTGTGTGTGGTCAGCAAATGTCATCTATCACCATGGTTCAGGTCCCTCCACTGCCATTCTGTCCCACACAGCAATATGGAGGATCATAGCGGAGGGAGGGATGGAGAGAGGGATGGCGGGAGGGAGAGAGGGATGGAGGGAGGGAGAGAGGGATGGAGGGTGCTCATCTTTGCCGAGCCAACGATCCATAAAGCAATATGAGAGTTTATGAGCTCTCAATGTTGTTCAATACAGAGACCAGTTCAGCTTTGCTGGAGCCCTTTGGGTCTTCTTCGTCTTCTTCATCTTCATCTTCTTCTTCGTCTTCTTCGTCTTCGTCTTCTTCATCATCTTCGTCTTCTTCGTCTTCGTCATCTTCTTCGTCGTCTTCATCATCTTCGTCTTCTTCATCATCTTCGTCTTCTTCGTCTTCTTCTTCTTCATCTTCGTCTTCTTCTTCTTCATCTTCGTCTTCTTCTTCTTCTTCCTCCTCCTCTTTTTCTTCTTCCTCCTCCTCTTTTTCTTCTTCCTCTTCCTCTTCTTCTTCTTCCTCTTCCTCTTCTTCTTCTTATTATTCTTCCTCTTCCTCTTCTTCTTCTTCCTCTTCCTCTTATTATTCTTCTTCCTCTTCATCTTCTTCCTCTTCTTTTTCTTCTTCTGCTTCCTCCTCTTTTTCTTCCTCTTCCTCTTCCTCCTCTTCTTCTTCTTCCTCTTATTCTTCTTCCTCTTCGTCTTCTTCTTCTTCCTCCTCCTCTTCTTCCTCTTTGTCTTCCTCCTCTTCTTTTTTTCTTCTTCCTCCTCTTCCTCCTCCTCCTCTCGCGGACTCAAAAGAGTGACAATGTAAAGTTTAACATCTGAAGCTCAGCAGGTCAAAGGTCAAAGTGGTGAAATGAGACGATATTACTCGACGATAAAAAAAAACAAAAAACATCAGTCTCCGCTGCAAACGCGCAACTTTTTGAAAACGCTCCGACTCCGCTTCAGCGGAAATGTGCCAAAAAAAAACGCGACTTGGTGAAAATCGGCTTTGTCCGATGCGGGAAAAGCGCAACGTTTCGAAAAGGCTCCCGGTGCTTTTCCACACAGAAAACCGCTTTTTGATCCTTTAGAATTGAAAAGTGGGAGATTTTAAAACCCCGACGCGTCTTCATCCTCCCCAGGCTCCCTGCGTTACGGTGTCTGCTGAACCGTGCGTGTGAAATGACAGATATTAAATAAATAAAATACGGCGGCGAAGAATTCTGCAAGGGACAGGATGTAGGTTTCCTACGTTTTACATGGAGGAAAAGCAATTAAACCATTTAAGTTCGCGGGTTGGCCGACCTTTTCGTAAGACTACTGTATGTGATCAAGTGCTCCAGCTTGGTGGCCTTTAGAAATAATGAGAATTGCAGTTTTTTGGGGGGTAGTGGTAGGATTAATTAGACTTTTCTTTTCTTTTTTTCCCCTTAGCTTTGGCTTTAATTCCAGTGACCAAGACTGTTTGAGCCCTAACCTGTGACGCTCTCCCCTCGTCTAGTTTGCCCCGGGACGGAGAACAAGCTGAGCACCCTGTCCGACCTGGACCAGCAGTACCGCACCCTGAAGAAGCTCTACGAGAACTGCGAGGTGGTCATGGGGAACCTGGAGATCACCAGCATCGACCGCAACCGGAACCTCTCCTTCCTCAAGGTGAGTGTCGGCGGCGGCGGGGGGGAAGGGAGGGGGGGGGGGGGCGACATCCCGACCCCATTGGAAGGACCGGCGGAGTTTCAGCACCACGGACGAGGACCGGGTGTCAGATTTTACTGAACAGAACCGATACCACCGATACCACCGTTTTAAAGGACGAGTACCGATACCAGTGCTAACCTTTAACTGCTTGCTACAGTGCCGATATTGGTAGCTGTGTGCCGATACCGAGTACAGATGCAAATGCAAACCGTGACCTACTTGCTGTCACCGATGACCTTTAGCTACTTACTTATACAGACTGATATGAATACGAACTATTAGCGACTTGCCAATTTCAAGTATCGATATGAATACTAACATTTCCCTACTTGCTGATACTGTGTACAGAGAACCTTTAGCTAGTTGTTGATACTGGGTACCGCTACGGGTACTAATGTTTAGCCTCTCGTTGATGCAGAGTACCGATACCAGTACTACCCTTTGGCTACTTACCGATATGAGTGCTAACCTTTAGCTACTTGCCCATACCGAGTACTGATGCAAGTACGAGCCTTTCCCTACTTGCTAATACCGAGTACGGGTATGACGACTAACCCTTAGCTACTTGCTGATACCAAGTACCAACACAAGAACTAAACTTTTCCCGCTTGCTGATATCGAGTACCGGGACAAGTACTACCCTTTGGCTACTTGCCGATGCCAAGTACCAATACAAGTACTAGCCTTTCCCTACTTGCTAATACTGAGTATGGATACGAGAACTAACCTTTTGCTACTTGTCGATGCCAAGTACCAATACAAGAACCAACCTTTACCTATTTGCTGATATCGAGTACCGGAACAAGTACCTTTAGCTACGAGCCGATACCGAGTACCAATACAAGTACTAAAAAAGTACTGGCATGTGAACTAACCTTTAGTGACTTATTGATATTGACATTGGAGTACCGATGCCAGTAACCTTTGGCTGTTCGTCAATACCGAGTACCAATACCGGTACTAACCTTCAGCTGCTGTCGTACTCTTGTGGAGTACGCGGTCCAGTATCAGGACCCTACTTGCTGTATCACAGTGCTGAGAAAAACCGAACAGATATAAACCGCGACACTCCCAACTTGTGGAGTGACTTCGTGTCCTGACCTCCTCTGTCTATTTGACCGTGACTTTGAAAATACACAAAAAAAAAAACCCAAAAAACCTGACATATCTACTTTGAATAGTTCGCCAGACTTTGAACGGAACAAGGCCGCAAAGGCATAGAACTGTTTTGTTCAGGGTGACGGAATAATGTCCCTGGCCAAACAAGCATTTAACAAGGTTCCAACGGCACCAAAAAAAAACTACGACAAAGTTAATGGGTTCTCTCAAATGTACCTTTAAATGTACGAAAGATGAGGTCGGGCTGTGCAAAACTTCAATAATCATAGTTTCTTGTGCAGAATTCTCCGGCGAAAGCTCTCAAAAAACGTCCCTCTCCGAACAATCGGCGCTTTTTCTCCTTTGCTTGCAGTAATGCATTAAAATCCAGACCGGCTGAAGTACTTTGCCCTTGCGATGCAACAAAAAAAAAACAAAACAATGAGATATCGATGAAAAACAAAATGTGCAAGACACTGAGAGTACAGTGGTGGTCTCCTGGGTCCTTTGCCCCCCCCCCCCCCCTCCCCTGCGTTGTTTGCGTATTCCGCATTGTGCCACCAGGCCGGCTCCCTCCCGCATGCTGTTTAATGAAGTGGGGAGCCGTCTAATTACTGGGCCAGCGCTATCAAATGAACACTATAAACAGTCCCATTAGGCCCGGCGTCATTAGGGAAACAATTAGGCATCTGGGGGATTGTTAAGTGAATGTTGGAGGGGTTTTATTTATTTATTTATTTATTTATTTTTTGGGTGTTTTTTTTTTTTTGTTTTTTTTTTACGGTTCCTATGGGAACTCGATAACGATCACTTTATAAAAAAAAATTTTGGGGGGGGGTTTGCGTAAAATGCACATATGCAACATCTGACGTATCAAACTGTGGAGGAAAAAATTTAATAAAATGGGTAACAATTTCGACATGTTTTCCAGCTCAAAGGCTGTTTTTCTCAATTATCGCCAAACATTAAAGTCAGACTGCTTCCTTGTTTGGCAGCACGGCTTGAAAAGCGTCCCGGTTTGTACCGTCTGCACTTTTGAACAGTGCCCGTGAAGTTTACATCTACTGAGCACGTGCAGGAGTTTCCACGGAGATGGAGCACAAATGTTTTCAAAAAGTTGCATTTCAAAAAAAAAAGTAGCGGACAATCCAAAAAAGTGCTGTTTTTTCCCCTGCTCTCCACAGAGTGGTTTCAAAAAGTTGTATTCCTCCATTGCCAAGGAGACGGATTCCGAGTGTTTTCGACAAGTTGTGTTTTTCTGTGTTTGCAAAAAGTGTCCCCCGTTTCCATGGAGTATTTTCAAAAAGTCGTGTTTTCCTCAGTTTCGCGACAATGGAGCATGAGTTGTTTTCAAAAAGTTGAGTTTCCCCTTCGTTTCCATGACAGTGGAGCGCGAATGTTTTCAAAAAGTTGAATTTTCCCCCATATTCACCGATGAGCAATGAGCGTCCTCGAAAATGTGTTTTCTCCCGTTTCCACGTCGTCGAACCAATTTTTTAAACATTGCATTCAGACAAAGTTTTCAAAGACTTCCCCCATATTTCGACGGAGGCAGAGCACAAGCGTTTTCAAAAAGATGCATTTCCATGGAGCGAGAATATTAAAAAAATAAAGTGGTTTGCTACATAGTCAAAGCATTTCTAAAACGTTGCGTTTTTCCCCGTATCCACAGAGATGGAGCATATGTGTTCTTAAAAAAATGTGTTTTCAACAGTTTACACTGCTTTAAAAACAATTTTAAAAAGTTGCCGGTCAGACGAAGCGCAAGCCTTTTTCCAAAATTCCTCTTTCCAACGGAAAGTTGGCGTTTCCCCCGCTATGTTTCCACGGAGACGGCGCGCAAGTGTTTTCCAAAAAGTTCCATGTTGGGAGGCCGGTTTTCAAAAAAAGTCGCGTCTCCACTGGCTTTGTCACAACAGAACGTTTTCACCTGCGAACATTTTAAAAAAAAATCCGGCAAACGTGATCGTCCTCGTGGGGGGGGGGCATGCCGGTTTAGGCCACACAGTTCAATTCAATCCAACTTTATTCATAAAGCAGCAGAAACAACACAGTCGTTTCTAACGGCGGGAGGATTTAGGAAGTGGAGAAGCGAGGAAACGCAGCGGATGATTTTTTTTTTTTTTTTAGCCTGGTGAGACGCTGACAGGGAGATGGATGATTTGGCTCCACAGCCTCACCGGGTTCAACTTCGCTTCCAAACCACATCTGTCTGACTGTCCCTTTCTTTTTCTTTTTTTCTTTATCTCCACTTCCTTTCACGAGAACACGTGTGGGTCAAACTGACAAATTGACAAAAGCGTGTCGGGTCACCGCCAGGAGCCGTAATGTCATGCGACCTGGCCTGTCTTTCTTTCACCGGCTTTTTAAATGTGAGCTCACAAATACAAATTTGCTCCGCTTATTGTCGGATAATTGTGCTTTTAGGTCCCGTTTACAAAACTGACTTAAAAAAAAAATAGAAAAACTGACCCAGTGTCCATGGAAATGTGCGAAAACGCAGCTTTTTTTTTTTTTTTAAACATGCCCACTCTCTCTCCATCGAAATAGGGGGTAAAATGCAACTTTTTGAAAATCCTTTAGACCCCGTCTCCATAGAAACCGGAATTTGCAACTTTTTGAAAATTGTTCAGTCTCTGTGGAAACGGGGGAGGAGGGGTGAGGAACGTAAAACAATCTCATTTTTAATGGAACTGGGAAATCGCAACTTTAAAAAAAAAAAAAAACATTGCTTTTCGATGAAAATGAGGGGAAAAAATTCAACTTTTTGAAAATCCTCAGACCCCGTCTCCATAGAAACTGGAATTTGCATTTTTTTGAAAATTGTTCAGTCTCTGTGGAAACGGGGGAGGGGGGGTGAGGGACGCAAAATAATAATTTTTAATGGAAATGGGAAAATGCAACTTTTTTTAAAAACTGCTTTTCGATGAAAATGAGGGAAAAAATGGAACTTTTCAAAAGGGTTAAACTTTTTGAAAACACTCAATTCTATTTTGATAGAAACTGGAAATCACAACTTTTTTGAAAAGGCACCATGTCTGTGGAAATGGGGCAACTTTTAAAAAAAAACAATCTTAGACATGGGACAGCACAACTTTACAGAATCACTCTTTTTTTTTGAGAAGTCTTCATCTCCGTTCAAATTGGGGGGGGGGGGGGAGGGGGGTGCTACTTTTTGAAAACGCTCCAACACCATTTCCATAGTAACTGGAAACCGCAACTTTTCGCAAACATTCCAACTCCGACTCTTTAAATTCCAACCAGACGTGCTCACTGCAACTTTCACAGTTTCCTCCATTTCTGTTGAAATCGTTTTCGAAACACTGCCTTGTGAATGAGCTTCTCGGAAATGAACTCGCAAGAACCATGCGTTCCCACTTTGAAACGTCGTCGTGGAAATGGGGGGCCGTCCCGTCAAAGTCGAACCTTCAGTTTCCCCGACGAGAAAGACGTTCCTGCTTCACATCTCGTCATTTATTCATCCGCGTTGTTTGTCAACGTTGCGGAGTCGCGTCGTGAAGTTTCGCTTCCTCTTTCCTGACATCTCCGTGATCCGGGCCCCGGCAGCGCCGTGGCGCCGGGAAGAAGATCAAAGGCTCAAGACGTCCAAATCTCCCGCGTCCTTTCTTTGGATTGTCGAGACGAAGTCCTGATATTGGATCGGATGAGCCGTCGCTCCTTGATGATCCTCGTTTTATTGTCTTTCCATCGCAGTCGCTGATTTCGGATCAGTTTGTCGTCACTTGTTTTGAGATGGACGTGAATTGCGGGGATGTATCTATGGCGACAGGAGTGTGAAGGGCGTCCGTTAGCTCCGCCCCCCCCCCCCCTCCCCCGGGACGTCGCCTGTCCCTCCGTCTGTCAGTCACGATGACCCAGTTTTTCCCAGAAGTGAATCGCGGAGTTGCCAAGTGGCCAGCGGTTGCCCCCGGCGACCGGCTAATGATGTCACCTAGGCTGGAGGACTCTTCATTAAAGCCGGATCAATCCGCCGGCAGGACGCCACGGCGGCAGCTGAGGACTGGACGGCGGCGGGACGGACGGATTCTCCTGCAAACAACAGGGACAAAGAGGAGACACAGCTTTTAAAAAAAAAAAAAACATTGTCTCCATTGAAATGCGTGAAAACGAAATGTTTTTGAAACACACCAATTCTGTAAATGCATGAAAAACACATACTTTTTTTTATTTTTTAAACTCCTACTAGAACAGAGAAAACTTTTTGAAAATGCTCCATCAAAATGGAAGAAGGTGCAATGTTTTGGAAATGGTCCAACTCCGTGTCATTGCAATAAAAATTTGGGGCGAAACACTCCAACCCCATGTAAATGGGGAAAACTTTTTGAAAACACTCCGTCTCCTGTAAAACAGGATAAATGCACCCTTTTTGAAAACAAATTCAGTCTGGATGTGAATAAAGTAAAAATATTTTTGAAAAATCTGGACACCTTATAAACAGGGAAAATGCAACTTTTTGAAAAGGCTTCAACCTCCATCTCCGTTAAAATGGGTAAAAAACTATTTTTTTCAAAATGCTCCGGCAAAGGGGAGGGGAAAGGAACTTTTTTTGAAAACAATCCATCTCTATGAAGTTAAAGTGCATATTTTTGAAAAACAAACTCCTCATAAACGGGGTAAAACACAACTTTTTGAAAACGCTCTGATTCAGCCCCTGTTGAAATGGGGGGTAATGAGATGTTACAAAAGCACATTGGAATGACTAATGTATTTAAAAATGTTTTTTTTAATTAAATAAATAAATAAACAAAAACAAAAAAAAAAAGGAAACACTCCGAAGAAATGTAAAAATGGGAAAAACGCAACCTTTTTGAAAACACTCTGATTCAGTCTCCATGTAAATGAATGAATCCAACTTACATGTGTTGAAATGGGGGGGAGAAAACGCTCTTTTTTTTTTTTTTAAATGCTCCGACTTCCATGTAAAATGCAATTTCTTTTGAAAATTCTTCCACATAAACAGGCTAAAACTGAACTTTAAAAAAAAAAAAAAAAAAAAAAACGCTGCTACGGCACATGTGCACCGCAGCCATAATAAAGGAATAATTAATAACATTTTGCTGGAGTCGATGGACAATAACAACAATGGCGGCCTCCGGAGTGACACGACTCCCACGTCACCTCGCCGCAGGCGTGACCTTGTGGAGCTCCACTGCCCTCTTTCTCCCTCCTCCTCCTCCCCCGCCCCTTCCTCCGTGTCCTTGCGCTCACCTGCTGAGATCAGTGTGTTAGTCGGAGATTACTGCCTCGCCGTGTGCCATTATTCACAACTCATCTGATCGCTCTTCTGGCTGTCTGCGAGTGTGGCGCCGTGCTATTAATTTGCCGCGAGGCAGTAATTCAGACTCCACTCCATCACACTCGTTTCGCCGGCGTCTGCCCTTCAGCAATGTTTGCCATTCATCCGTTTACTCGCTGTAAGGATGCGTCGCGCCGTGTGTGTGTTTTCGACGGGCGGGGAGTGTTTTTTTTTTTTTTTTTTTTTCACGCCGTAACCTCGGCCTCTTTAGTTCCAATTAGGGGGAAATCCACATGCAGCAGCACACGATAGCTGAGAAAATGATGTGCTAATAATTTATGGAGGCCTTCCTTCCTGTTACAGATTGCATCATTTAAAAAAAAAAAAGAACAATACAGGGGTGGAGGGAAGAAAAAAAAAACACACACATGAAAACATTTAAAAGATGCAATGGTGTTGAGGGACGTTTGAATGGTTGGAAACTAGGAATGCAAGGATGAGTACCAATACAAGTAGCCACCTTTAGCTACTAACTAATACCAAGTACCGATACAAGTACTACTCAAATGTCAGTCGGTGGGGTTTATACACCGTAGTCAAGCGATACGTGACCCACCAATATAATATAGGACTGCGTCTATAGTGGGGTGAGAGCAGTGTGTCGATCTGCGAGATCTACTACTGTACATCTGGGTTTGGGGAGGCTGGGATTAGTGTTAGATTAGAGTTGGCGTGGGGTTAGGATTAGGATTAAGGTAGGTCCGAGCTCCGGGTACGTTAGGGAATAGGGCCAGTCTATGGTTGTCGTAGGGATAATGGGAGGTTTGGTTAGGTTAGGGCAGTTTGGGGCTATGGTAGGTTGGGGTAGGAATAGCGTGGTATAGGGTAGGAATAGCGTGGTTTAGGGTAGGAATAGGGTGGTTTAGGGTAGGAATAGGGTGGTTTAGGGTAGGAATAGGGTGGTTTAGGGTTGGAATAGCGTGGTTTAGGGTAGGAATAGGGTGGTTTAGGGTAGGAATAGGGTGGTTTAGGGTTGGAATAGCGTGGTTTAGGGTAGGAATAGGGTGGTTTAGGGTAGGAATAGGGTGGTTTAGGGTAGGAATAGCGTGGTTTAGGGTAGGAATAGGGTGGTTTAGGGGTAGGAATAGCGTGGTTAGGGTAGGAATAGGGTGGTTTAGGGTAGGAATAGGGTGGTTTAGGGTAGGAATAGCGTGGTTAGGGTAGGAATAGGGTGGTTTAGGGTAGGAATAGTGTGGTTTAGGGGTAGGTTAGCGCTCGGGCACAACTACATTAGGGTTGGGGATAGATTAAATTAGGTTTGGCTAGGATGAAGGTAGGAAATGGTAGAATTAGGGTGAGTTAGTGGTACATTACTGTGGAATTGGTAAAGGTTGGGGTAGGTTAGAGCTCCGGTAGAACTACATAAGGACGAGGGATGGATTAAATTAGGGGTAGGTTAGGATGAAGATAGGATTAGTGAGGAAAGGTAGGAAAGGGCAGGATAAGGGTGGGTTAGGACTGGTGTAGGGTTATTATTGGGGTTAGGGGGAAAGGTAGGGATGGCGACTCTGGAAGACCACCCTCCAAGTACCCCTATCGGATCTCCTCAGAAAGACAAGCCTCCTCTCCGATCCTGTTGTCCTTCCAGTTTCCGTCTCGTCTCCCGACTGGCTCGAGGGTTCGTTTCGTCCACACCGAGCATCGAGTGCTTATGAATATTAGAGCAGCACGTTCGCGGAGCGGCGCGCGTGACGGCGCGCCGCTCTGACAAAAAGCCCTCCGTGACTTGACAAGGTTGCTTCTGAAGTCGCGCCGTCGAGTTCCCCGGGCTCAGACGGCGCGCCGAGGGGCCCCCTTTTGGACGCTCTCCCCCGCAAAGAGCGGCGCGGTATTTACATAGAGAGACGAAGAGAACGCTGGAGGACGGCGAGGAGGTCAAGTGCATCTCTGGCTCGCCCTCCGTAGATGTTTTCACGCCACGAGGAGCTCTCCACGGCGCAATTACACCCCCCCCCCGATCCGCGAGCAAACGGCTGGAGAGGGGCGTGATCGGCGGGCGTGATCGTAGAGTTTCATTAGCCTCTGAACCGGCTGAGGAGCTCATAAAAGGTTGGGACTGTCGCCTGGAACGGGGGGAGGCTGTTAGCGCTTCTCGGGCGCCCGGCGGCGTTTGCATAATTACAGCTCTTAACGCTGGGAAAATTAGCACCCTGCTCGCGCCAGCCGAGCGCCCTGCCAGATCGCGGTGGCACCGTCCCGATGTGTCTTATAGCCCGTTAATTGTGGGGTAATGGAGACACCGGAGTTCAAGGGACGGAAAAATAAGGCATTTTTATTATTTTGGCTCCCCGAAAGCCGTTTTCTGAAGTGCTTAGCATAAACGCTAAAATCCGAAGAACTTTCAGAGGGTGGATGGAGAAAACCATCACAGAGAGAGATCTGTCTTTCCCATCTTTTCGAAACATCTGGATGCTGACAGCCGTTCACACGCTCTCGTTTCCCCTTCCTTTGTTTCTCTGACTGTGACAAATAGATACCAGGTAGTATTAGCATCAAAGCAGGAGCGACGTGACAAAAAGAAGGCGCCTTTCATGTAAAGTGACGCATCGACTGGGTGAACTTATGACTCTTTTTTTTTTTTTTTTTTTTTTTCTTTCCTGGAGACGCTTTACTCGGAGCGCGGCAACGGGAATACGACGTGGTATTAAAGCAAAGCCAATTCGGGGACACATCTGTTGATAATTAATCTGGCAAACGTGCACAAATTTGTCACGCGTGAGCGAAATAATGACGGGGTATTGGAAGGTTATTGGATTGGTTTCTACGTTTTTTGCCAACACGGTTGGCAAACAAATGGCTCCGTCCATTAATGTATTTTTTAACCACATTTTTAAATCGACTGACGGAAGTTATCGGAAAGCAATCCATGCACACGTTTTGAAAACGTGCGAACACCATGCGGGAAGTTCCCAAACCTATGTAGTTGACACGCCCGGCCACTAGTGGGTGCTGTTGTTTGTTTTTGTAATGAAACCACACGTGCTTTCAGAGAACGATGCGGTATGGATGGCAGAATGCGCAGCATTTCAACAAAGTTGCCCTTTTCTTCCATTTTCATGCAAATGGAGTCAACTCATTTTCAAAAAGTTGTATTTCACACCACTGATTCCGTGAAAATGTATTTGGCGCATTTTCAAAAAAGTTGCACCCCTCCTCTCATTTCCATGGAAATGCAGATGGCACATTTTTTGAAAAGTTGCTCCCCCCCCTTCATTTTTATGGAGAGCCTTTTCAAAAAGTTGCGTTTACCCTATTTTGACAGTCGGTGCATTTTCAAAGTTTTCCCAGAAATGGAGTTGGAGCATTTTCGAAACTTTTTTTTTTTTTTCTTGTTTCCATGGAAACGGAATTGGACCTTTAAAAAAAACAAAACAAAAAACAACATAGTTGTGTTTTCCTCTTTCTGTGTTGTTCAAAAAGTTGCGTTCCTCCCAACTTGGAGCCTTTTTCAAAAAGTTCCACTTTGGGAGCCCTTTTTTTTTTTTTTTTTTAAAGTTACGTTTTTAATTACTCTGAGTGAGAAGTCTTCTTCTTCTTCTCTCTATTTTTGAAGTCGGTTCCTTTGCCTCATTTAGAAACGAGACATTCCTCACAAAGCAGAACGTTAAATCGCCGTTGCAGGGAACTGCGTCGATCAAACATATATATATACGCCGTGGGTGTCGTGATGTTTTACAGCCTGGTTTTAATTGTCAAAGAAAAAAAAAAGTAATGGATATACAGTATATATATTGCCGAACTCTTGAGAAAAGGGAGAGGAGAAGCAAAGAATTCTGGGTTGGGGGGGCTCCTGCTCGCCTGCAGCACTGCTGGAGAGCTGAGCCAGACGAACACACACATATATATTCACACATTATGGAAAACATATGCACACACACACACACACAAAAACATGCACGCGCTCAACCTGTCCAGAATCCGGTGGATTGCTCGCCCGCGTCTTTGTTGGCCTGATCAAAGCGGACATGTTGCAGAGCGGAGGTCTCGGAGGTGAAATAAAAGTCTTGCTGCTCTCCGTGGGGGTGGGGGGGGGCGGGGGGGGTGGGGGGGGGGGGGTTGATTACCATTAAATTAAAAGGTACGACCATAAAACGCGGCGGCCGAACCCTCGCGTTTCATCAAACCGATCCCACGGCACGTCTTTTTTTTTTTCCTTATCAAATTGTAAAATATTGTCCGTGACACTGGCGTTTAAAAAAAAAAAAAAAAAAAAGGTGGGGGGGGGGTGTAATTAATGCAGTAAATCAATTCTGAATCACTCCGCGCAGAGCGGCCCTGCTGGGACGCCGTCATTATCGCAAATTATGGTGGCAGATGCATTATGGGGGCCCCGAGAGAAGTGGGTATAGAGAGAGAGAGAGAGAGAGAGCGAGCGAGCTCCGGTGGCTTCGTCGTTCCGATGGCGGCGGCTCGCCGAGCGTCACCCGCCGCCTCTCCGCGCTCGCACCTGCGCCGCGTTATTACCAGGTGCAAATAGCTTTATTAGCGAGCGTGAATTATAAAAGTCGCCGGAATTACCCCCCCCACCCCGGGGGCCCGCCGACATGTGGGACTCCACGACAAAAAAGGCACGTTTTTCATCTTCAAAGACCAAAGTCGAAGGCATGAATATATTAGGTTTTCATTTCTCTCCTTCCAATCCGAGGATGATGAATACTAACAAGGCCCGGCGCACAATTCCCATCATAATACAGCTGTTTTCTCACTTTAAAGAGGTTATTTACTCCGGCGCCAGATAAAAACGCACTTAAAGAGACACTCACATGTTAATAAAGACATCTCTCATCTTTTGCTTTGATGTTTTTTCCTTTTATGAACACATTTTTTTCAGGGTTTTTTTGTGTGTTAAATGTGAAGTGAATTGTTATTGTGACTAATAAAACAGCCATATGTAACTTTTCCTTTGTGGTTATAATGTTCTGGCTGATCTGTATCCCCGTGGGTCGTTAACGTCGGTAGTTGTCGGAACAACGTGCTGACAAAACTTGTCCTGGTCCGATCTTTTAGATTCCACGTGGTGATTCAGCGGGAGAGGGAGTCGGAGCATTTTAAAACATTGCACCACCCCCCCCCCCTTCCATGGAGAAGGAGTATTTTCAGAAAGTTGGGTTTCCCCCTTTATTTACTATGGACAATGAGCCAGAGCATTTTCAAAAAGTTGTTAGTCCCCATCTCCATGGAGATGGATCATTTTCAAAAGGTTTTGTTTTCCCCTATATTTCCATCGAGACTGAATTGCGTTTTTAAAATGTTGTGTCGCCCCTGTTTCAACGGAGAGGCAGTCGGAGCATTTTCAAAAAGTTGTGTTTTCCTCCCATTTCCATGAAGATGGAGCGGGAGCATTTTCAGAAAGTTGCTAATGTGTGCAATCTTGAAATGTTGAGCGAGAGCATTTTCGAAATGGTGTGTTAGTCCCCATTTCCATGGAGTCCAATATTTTTAAAAAGTTGTGTTTTTCCCCACTTTGAAGAGGAAAAAAAAGTTCCACCTTGGGAGTCGTTTTCAAAAAAGGCGTATTTTCAGTGTTTCTGTGCACGAGTCCACTTGGGGGCGTAGTTTACACGTACTACTCACATGTACATAGTTTTTTTAATGTTTTTTCCTTGTATAACTGAATGGTTATCCTCAGTCCGACGTGAGTTTATAGGCCAGTACTTCATTGGGGTTCCATACACGACCCAAAAACGTACGTTTCAGGCCAATAGGTGACCCTGGATAGACATCCGAATCAAAGTCTTACGCCGGTGGACTATTGGTAACTGTCTTTTCCTAAATGTTTTCCGTACAAATAGTCCTCATGTTGAATTTCTTGGGGCTTTGAAGACTTAGCGACTTGCTGTGAATTATGGGAGTTGCACGGCTGGCGTCTTTGGCAAGTCAAGAGTTGCTGACGGTCGCTAACGATGTTAGACCCGCTCCTTGGCAGCTGCCATCAATCCGTCCAACGTCCTGCTCAAGGACACTTGTATACATGGGGGGAATCAAGCCTGCAGCCTTGGACTTGAGAGACTCTACCACCTGAGCCATTTTCTGTCCAAGTCAATGTCGTCAACCCTTTGTCGGAGAAGAGAGTGTATTCATTTTGAGAGTTTGGGGCGCTAGCCCCTTTACCCTTCAGATGAAAGTCTCCAGTGGAGTTCTGCTGGTTTCTTCCTGTTCTACTTCCTACCTGGAATTGTTTTGGGTTTTTTTCCTGTATGAAAGTATCTTGAAATGAAATGTATCCTGACAGTCTCGGATGGAAATCTTCAACAATTTTGACAGTGGACGGGATTTTTCTATTTTCCAGTACGAGCCCAATGATTGGCCAGTTCATGTATCGATACTGAAAAAAGAAAATAGTTGGAGCGCATTGAATCGCTTCGATTGGTAGCATCTGGAAGAATCAAGTTGTCCTAGAGCTACACAAGGTAGAGCGCAGACCTTCGCCAGCACCACATTGGTTTGCGAAATCCAGTTAGCATTGCTGGCGTGATAGCCATTATGCTAACTCGGTAAGTCAGGTAGCGACATCACTGAACAGGAAGTATCTTCATCGCAACTGACGCTGATCTCTTTGTGATCTTTGATCTCCTCCATGGGGATTTAAAACAATTTTTTGGGGCAGTTTTTGGGGGATTTATTCGGAAACGGTTTGCCGCTTGGATGACGACAAATGAATGTCACTAGAAGTCGGTAAGATACATAAAAAAAAACAATAAATACGCAACGAAAACACGACCTTCTCACCCAACTTCTTTTACCAAAGGTAATTATAATCCCATTAAGTTCTCTTTTCAGCGTATTTTGCTGTAAATAAAAAATAAATAAAATAAAAGTTGACATGACTTGCAGTTCCAGACTTTCGCGCAGCCGACCGTGACGAATTGCCGGCGACTCTTTTTTGTAAATACCAATTCTTCACGCTGTTCGTGTGCGGCGTTGGCATTTTCCACACATTCATGACAGCTGGCATTTTAACTTAAGCGCAAAGCGTGCCGGCGTTACCCCCATGTGACTTCTTGCCTCCTCCACACACACACACATATATATATATATGTACATTTTTTTTAAAAACCTGTTATAACGGCAGATTAATTTATGGGTATGTATGAATTGTTTCCCCCAGTTTTTAATATCCTCCTCTTCTGCGCTTTGGGAAAACACGCGCCGCATTTTGCCGCTATGCCGAGTGGAAGGAACACATTGTGTTGTTCGGTGACATTTAGTGTGTGTGTGTGTGTGTGTGTGTGTGTGTGTGTGTGTGTGTGTGTGTGTGTGTGTGTGTGTGTGTGTGTGTGTGTGTGTGTGTGTGTGTGTGTGTGTGTGTGTGTGTGTGTGTGTGTGTGTGTGTGTTAGGGTTAGTGTCTGTCTTATATATTATACATAGACAGGAGCAATAACTACAATCTTCGCACTCGGCTTAAATTTTTTTTTTTTAACTTTTCTTCCGCGGGATTTTCGTCGCGGGACGAGTTCCGCAAAAAAAAAAAAAAAAAAAAAATTGTTGGGAGCAAAAAACATATCAAAACGTGTGTAACATTTGGGACAAGTGAACTGTGACTTTTGTTAAAAAGGTTTTTCACAAAAAATGTGAAAAATACTTTCAAATCAAAAGGATTTTGCTCAAAAAACACACACAAAAAAGAAACAAAGAATCGCTGCTCTTTTCATGTGACGCTTCATTGAATCTTTTTTTTTTTTTTGACACCTGTACTAATACTTTTTTCAATATTGTCTCTTATCGTTGATTTTTTGACCTTATTTATTTTTTAAACAATTGCTGGCACTCTATTAGTCTTTTATTGTTTTCTTTCACTTTTCCTGAAAATTTATTGGTACTTTTTTCTCTATTACTTTTCCTTTGTTGATCATTTTTAAGTTTTACTTCTACATTGATACTTTGTTTCACTATTACAGCTACTTTATTGATACTTTATAAGCTTTTCCTAACTTTTACTGCTACTTTGTTTCTAATTTGTTCACTGTTACTGCTACTTTGTTACTTATTTACAGTTTAACTTCTACTTTATTCTTACGTTTCCATTATTACGGCAGCTTCATTGATCATTTTCCATTATTACAGGTGCTATATTGTCATGTTATACATGTATAATCCTCTCTTTCATCCTCTGACAGTTATTGCTATCTGGGACATAGTCTCGTTTTCAGTCGTACTATTTTACGACATGCTTTTAATTTCATTAGATCGTCTTGGGGAAACTTTTACAAGCAGTAATTCATATGGTAACTACTGAAAGAACATCGGTTTCTGGCTATTTGGAACCAGCGACTTTGCCCTTTAACCTCCGGACGCTCTTTTTGATGGATTACTGTGGGGTTGTTTTTTGTTTTTTTTTTAACGACTTCTATAACACCCTTGACATTTCGCCTCGCGTCGACGAGTTCTATCTGCAAACTCGTTCCGGAAACGACCGACCGCTCCGGAGAGCCGCGCCGCGCCGCGCCGCCGACTCGCCGGTTCCTCACCTCCCCGCGCCGTCCTCGGCGCCGGATGAAAAGACCGACTCCCATTCCGCTCGGCGCTCCGCTCGGCTCCGCTGGATTCCCGCCTCTGCGCCGGCGGCTCAGACGCGCGCTTCTTTTATTGCATCACAACGTTCGGAGACGCTCAGATTTTACGGGGAGTTTAAGGCGGGTTTATTTTTGGCATTGACATTTCTTCTTTCTCCTTTTTTTTCCCCCCCATGGGATTGTAGCCAGCGAGCTGTTTTTTTTTTTTTTTCTTCTTCTCCTACAAGTTCCCTCCTTGATGTGATCTCCTCTGCCTTCAATTATACCAGGATGGGAAACCTGCAGGAGCAGCTCCAGATAACAGGCGGCATGTTCAGCCGCTTTATTGATCGCGACGCAATCTGACACCGGCTCAGAGGCTAATCGGGACCCGCGCGCTAATAAAGACGGAGCGTCGGACTCGGAGGAGCCACTTCCGTCGAAAAGTGCGCCTAACGTCCCGGTTAAAGGCTGGATTAGTGAAGCTTCGGGGGCGGGGGGAGGAATAAAGGACTCCCACTTCCTGTAAGGGTAATTTCAGGATTATTTGTTAATTATTTGTTTTAAGTGTATTTTAAGGGTTTTTATGGGTGTTTCAGTGGAGTTTTCCAAGTGTTGTATGAGTCTTATAAGAGTGTTTCTGGGATGCTTGAGATGTTTTAGTTAAGTTAGTTAAGTGTTCAAGGAGTGTTTTAAGAACGATTCAGGAGGTGTTTGATGTTTTGTTTTTTTCCCCCAGTGTTTTAGAAATGTTTTTGGAGTGTTTAAGGAATCTTTTAAGAGTATTTTAAGGGTGTTTATAGAGTGTTTTAGGAGGGTTTCAGGGGAGTTTTCTGAGTCTTGTAAGAATGTTTCTGTAATGCTTGAGATGAGATGTTTTGAGATGTTTTAGTTAGTTAAGTGTTTAAGGAGTGTTTTTGCAGTTGCGCCAACAGTGTCAATTAAGAGTATTTTAAGGGTGTTTCAGGAGAGTTTTAAGCAGTGTTTTAGGAGTGATGGGGTGTTTTAAGAGCGTCTTAACTGTATTTTCAGGGTGTTCAAGGAGCGTTTTAAGTATGATTAAGGTGTTTTTATTCTGGAGTGTTTAAGTAGTCTTTTAAGGGTAATTTCAGGATTATTTGTTAATTATTTGTTTTAAGTGTATTTTAAGGGTTTTTATGGGTGTTTCAGCGGAGTTTTCCGAGTGTCGTATGAGTCTTATAAGAGTGTTTCTGTAATACTAGAGATGTTTTAGTTAAGTTAGTTAAGTGTTTAAGGAGTGTTTTTGCGGCTGTGCCAACAGTGTCAATTAAGAGTATTTTAAGGGTGTTTCAGGAGAGTTTTAAGCAGTATTTTAGGAGTGATGGAGTGTTTTAATTGTATTGTCAGGGTGTTCAAGTAGCGTTTTAAGAACGATTCAGGAGGTGTTTGATTTTTTTTTCCCCCCAGTGTTTTAGAAATGTTTTAGGAGTGTTTAAGGAATCTTTTAAGAGTATTTTAAGGGTGTTTATAGAGTGTTTTAGGATGGTTTCAGGGGAGTTTTCCGAGTGTCGTATGAGTCTTATAAGAGTGTTTCTGGGATGCTAGAGATGTTTTAGTTAAGTTAGTGTTTAAGGAGTGTTTTTGCAGCTGCGCCAACAGTGTCAATTAAGAGTATTTTAAGGGTGTTTCAGGAGAGTTTTAAGTATGATTAAGGTGTTTTTATTCTGGAGTGTTTAATTAGTCTTTTAAGAGTATTTTAAATATGTTTTAGGTGTGATGTAGGAGTATTTTATGAGCATTTCAAGGTTGTTCCAGGAATGTATTAAGAATGCTTTAGGAGGAGTTTGGGGTTATTTCCTAGAGTGTTTAAGGAATGTTTTAGGAGTGTTTAAGGAATCTTTTAAGAGTATTTTAAGGGTGTTTGTAGAGTGTTTTAGGAGGGTTTCAGGGGAGTTTGCCGAGTGACGTATGACTCTTTTAAGAGTGTTTCTGGGATGCTAGACATGTTTTCGAAGTGTTTAAGAAGTTTTTTAGCAGCTGTGCCAGCAGTGTCAATTAAGAGTATTCCAAGGGTGTTTCAGGAGAGTTTTAAGCAGTATTTTAGGAGTGATGGGGTGTTTTAAAAGTGTCTTAATTGTGTTTTCAGGGAGCGTTTTAAGTATGATTAAGGTGTTTTTATTCTGGAGTGTTTAATTAGTCTTCTAAGAGTATTTTAAATGTGTTTTAGGAGTGATGGAGTATTTTAAGAGCATTTTAAGGGTATTCCAGGAATGTATTAAGAATGATTTAGGAGGAGTTTGTTGTTTTAGAAATGTTTTAGCAGCTGCGCCAGTTAAGAGTATTTTAAGGAGTGTTTTAATAGTGTTTCGAGGGAGATTTAAACGGCGTGTTTAGGAGCGTCTAGGGGTATTTTATGAGCGTTTTAATTATATTTTAAGGGTCTTTTAAGACCGATTCAGGAGGTGATTTCAAAATGTTTTAGGAGTGTTTAAGAGTCTTTTTAAGGGTGTTTTATGGAGTGTTTCGGGGGAGTATTAGTAGTGATGTAGGAGCATTATAAGAGTGTTTCATGGACGTTTGAGATGCTTAAGGAGTCTTTTAGCAGCTGTGCAAACGGTCATTTGACTTGAAATGCGTCTTTTTTTCTTTTTTTTTACTCGAAGTGGCTCCTCATTGTGTTTTTTTTTTTTCGTTTTTGTTTGTCTCTTTTGCGTTTAAATTTTTGGTTTTATTTCACACACGCATATTGGTGGATATAAATGGATCGAATGAATCTGATGGATTGCTCGTGATGTCATTTTCCTTTTTCGAGATATAGATTCTTGTCAAAATAGGTTTTCTTGTCAAAATAGGAATTATTTTCCACGCCCGTCGTTCGCCGACAGCGAGGTGATTTCTGGCCCGAGGCGTCACACCGACACGTCGGGGCGTGTCTGTATTAACGGAAAGAACACGCACTGCAAGGAAAATTCCCCCTCCTCCCGCGAAGGGAAATGATTTTCCTTCCCGAGGCCGTGATTGGCTGGGACGTGCGCCCGTCCCAGGAAGCGGCGGCTCCGTGCTTGAATATTAATATTAGCGTTTTCTTCTGCCTGGCATCTGTCGTGTGTCTTTGTCTCGGGTTTCATTCCGCAGTGAAATTGATTTATATTGGCAATATACTCCCTGTGCAAACACGTGGCGGCACCTGTAACGTGCACGCACACACACACACACACACACACGCACACGCACACACCCTCGTGCGGCTGCAAATCAGCACATCCATCTCCAATTAGGCCACTTTGATTCCGGAGTAATGAAATAGTTTAGTGCTGAAACGTGGCGCCGACGATGCCGCTGAAATCATTTTCCTCTGAGACAAAATGGCTGACAAATACCCTGCCCGACACACACACACACACACACACACACACACACACACACACACACGGTTTATAAAGAGACACGACAGATCAAATCTGACACGGTTGTAATCAGTCCCGCAGCTGCCTGCTTACCTGGCCTGAATACGATCCCAGCTCAGAAAACGCCGGCGTTTGCTGTTCATTAAGGAAAAATTGGGAATTATTTCGAGTCATTTCTCCTTCATTTGTTTCCGGGCAGTGAAAAAAACCAACAACAACAACAACAACAAAAACCCAATATGCTTGCACTTTCGAAGGAGTAAGCCCCGTTCGCACGACGTAAAAAGTGAAAATGGAACTTTTTGAAAACGTCTCCCAAGAGTGGAAAACTCTGAATTTGTCTCCATGGCAACTGGGGTAAAGGCAACTTTTCAAAAATGCTCACATTCCACGTGAACGGACAAAAAACTTTTGAAAACAGAGTGGAAAACTCCGAATTCGTCTCCATGGGAACTGGGGTAAAGGCAACTTTTCGAAAATGCTCACATTCCACGTAAACGGACAAACATTTTGGAAAACGTCTTTGAAGCTATATCTTTGCGAAAAAAATCTAATTGGAAATGGGGTAGGGGATTCGGGGACCTATTAAAAACACTTTCTTTGTCAAATTGCGGAGGAAAACCAAACTTTTTGAAAACTCAGTGTCCATGACAGTGAGGGAAATGCGACATTAAAAAAAATCCTCTCCATTTCCATGGAAATTCTGGGAAAATACAACTTCTTGAAAAACTTTCCATCTCTATGGAAAAGCCAAAACTTTTTGAAGAGGCTTTGAACGGCGATAATTTGTGGCCAAACTTGCTAACGACATTATTCTCAGCGGTTTCTGTGGAAATATACATTGTGTTCAAAAGTTTACCGCGTAAAGGTGAAACTTTTCAGAAATATTTTTTTTTTTTTTTTTTAATTTAAATGACTGGGTATTTTTTTGTCGCTGGAATTTTGTCATAACTAATTATTTGTCTATTTGTATATGGTGCATCAGTAGTGAGGGGTTGTTGGGGGGGTGGGATACGGCGTCGGGTTACTTGCATGAGAGGAAGTGTGATTTATGTCCTGGCCGGGCCTCTTAGAACACAATCATTAACTGTAACTGCGGGTTTTGTTTCCATACATTCACCTCCTTTCCGCGCCGGGCGTCCATACATTCCGTCTTCGTCCCCATTGACACCAATTGATTATCCCGAGCCAAGTGTTGCATTGTCTGCTGCTGGCTGCATCCCGCCGCCGCGCCCGGCCCAATCATCAATCACCTGGAAGGGCCATTAAGCACCTTTTTTTTTTTTTTTCCCCCGCCGTCACCCGGGCCGACGCCGGGGGCCTCCGAGGCCGCTCAGGAGCCGCCGGACCTCCGCCGAGCCCTCAAAATAACCCCCCCCCCCCCCCCCCCCAAAAAAAAAAAAAAAAGAACTCGGCCCTAATCCGAGACGACCGTTGAATCATGAGGGACTTAAAAAAAAAAAAAAAATGCTCCGGCTGACTTTGTCGCTCTCCAAGCCCGCCCGTGGCTGACGCGCACTCGCTCTGTCACACAACTGCATTATGTAGGGTCCCCAAAGGCGACGGCATAATGCCATACCCCGCGCGGCGGGTGGCGTGGTTTCTGCAGCAGCTTTGCCTCATGACTTATGTATCGGTGTTTTCGCCGAGGTTTAAGGCTCATAGTCTGTAAGTTCGGCCGGCTAATGTGTTACAAACCCCACCCCTCCCCCTCCCCCTCCCCCCTGGTGTTGTTTTTTTTCTTTTTTTCTCAAAATTCCACAGTCGCGGTCGTTACAGTAAATACGTCTCGACAACGCGGAACGCGCCGCTCGCGAAACTGGGCGTACGTGCGGCTGTCCGGCTGTCCGAGGACTATAAATATCGGCGGCAAAGGCCACGGGCGCAGCTGCTGGAGGCGAACCCCGAGGATATCGGCGCACGGCGGTGTCGTCCCAAAGTCACTGTCCACGCTCAAACTGAAGCATTTTATGAGTCGAGATCAAAAAAAAAAAAAAAAAATGTAAATATGCGTTTGTTTCCACGGCAATGTGACAAGGTCAAATCAGGAATTAGAATTGGTCCGGACGTTGGAAAGTGCCAGAAAAGTACGACAGCTCTACAACCGATATTGATACCGCCGTGTGCGAGTTTTACAACGGGAGAAAGTTCTACGACGACGATAATTCTCGAATGTGTGGTTCTGGAAAGGGTGACACTTTTACTGTTACGTGAGAAAATAAGAATAATGACAAAATAAATACAATACTTCGTGGCGCCAGGTTTTTATTTCCGGCGTGATGTCGCTACCTAGCGTTGACCTGAGCTCACAGGCTAACGTGCTCGCGACGCTAACTCGCAGAACTCCACAAAAACAAACGTGGCGTCGGAGAAGGTATCGCGCTCTACCGAGTGTAGCTCTAGTTCAGGGATGTGAACGGGTTCCAGGGTGTAGGAACGTTCTGGAACTTGTTGTTGTTTGAGGTGTGACAGTTGTTGGAGTTATTGTTAAATTCTGCACATTTTTTATTTTTTTCAATATAATTATTCTGGTCTTCGTGGCCAAACGAGGAGTTTGAGTAACCGTGGCTCCTACAAGATCCAGAGTGTCACATTTTTCATACACCCCGTTCCGTTTTTTTTTAAATCAATATTGTTTTAATCAAGTTTAAATTTTTAATTAGCGGAGGAAATTGCGCGCACAGGCGTTTTAATTTCCACCTCCCGCTCGCGAGGTTTCCGCCGTCTCCGTGTCCCCGCGACTACTTAGCGCCCGGCGACTGGTTAAGCAGCGGAAATCGTAGTTTGATTCACCTCCCCCGGTTCCAACCGCGTCTCGTCGCCCAGCCCGCTTCCCGCCGGCCGCCGCTTGATCGCAATTACCGCCGCAACTCGGTGCGGGACAAAGCGGGAGAGTGGATACCCTTTTCGCTGAAAGCCCATGCAATTAAAGTCTTTTGATTGAGCCGAGCAAGAAATTGACTTTCCCTGCTTTTCTTTTTTTTAAACCCGCCCCCCCCTCCCCTCCCCCCCTCCTACTGCGCCGGCGGTGAAGCTAAAATACCTTAAAGAGAGGGGGATTTCAAGCCGCTCTGCTCCATCGACATGAAAAAGTGGTGTGTGGGTTCAAAACAGTCGTCCCCTTTTCCCTTGTTTGATGTGGTTTCTATTTGAAGTCAACCCTTTACACACTCTCTCACCGCGTTGATCTTGCCGGAGTTCCTCAGGGTGCTATCAGCGACAAACTTAAGAAGTCCCTTCATATATATATATAAGTCTGAGAAAACATACCTGTGGCGAGCGGCTGGATTTTCATTTATTTCAAAGTCAATGGTCCTTCCTCTCAAAGGCCTTGAGTTTTTTTTGGGTTTTTTTTGGTGTCGTTTTGTTGTTGGGTTTTCTTTCCCCTTAACAGGATTTCTCCCCCCAAAAAAATCTTGAATGTCACACGCCAGCGCTCTCGGCATACTTAGCAGCCAAACAGTGGCGCCGGGGGTGAAGGAGTGCGTCACTCCTCTTCCAGGTGCTCGTTCAGGCGGATTGGTAAACAGGTCCCTGCCCGCCCATTGACTTTGCCGCCGCGTGGAGGAGTCAGATTGTGCCGGCGCGCCGCCGAGGGTTTCTCCGCCGCCGACATGCGCCGCTGCGCTCTCCTTGACTCGCCGGCGAAGTGCTCTATATGTATGGAAATGAGCCGTAATCACCATAATATGTGTCCCATCTCTTGTATTTTATAATGGCGTCATTACACTTTTTTTTGGGGGGGGGGGTACCTTCACTCTATCGTCTTCCTGCAGTTTCTACCTCGACGTACATCTTTACCCAACATATGCATGCGCGGGAGCCCGAGAGCGCCGCCGCCGCTTGTTTTCGGGACCCCCGTTTGGGGGGGGGGGGCGAAGATTACAAACCTAATTGTTTCATTATCCCCGAGATATCAACGCGTTTCCACGTGACCACGTCCGACTATCTCATCATCTCAAGTCGAGCAAATTGCGATTCGGTCGGCGGCACGCCGCCCCGCTATCCCGAGATAACAACTGCATTACGGCGTTATCTCAAGGTATCAAACATTGTTTTCTCGTGAGCGCGACAGATATCTCATTATTTTCAGATAACAAATCCGTGGTGGCGGGAGATCCAGCCGCTTTGTCCCGCTGATGTTTTGTTTTTTTTTTGTGGTGGGGGGGGGCGTCTATCCAAATCGGCTTTGCCTTGATGAAAGCAACGCTGTCAGAGAGAGAAGACTTGAGTCAATTAACTTAACAAAACAAGAAGATGGACTTAGCCCCGTGATGGAAATGAGTCCCCTGGGTTGGAACCGCCAAGTCACATTAAGAAATAGAGAAATGCTTTTTTTGTTGTTGTGGTTTTTTTCGATCGAAGCAAACATTGAGATAAGACGTTCCTTCTATGAGGATGTGATTGGACTTGAACTGTATCAAGTTTTTAAACCCAAAAAAACACTGATTTTTCCTATTTAAAGTCAAATTAAAGCTGGGAATATAATGTTGCATGTTGCATTTTTTTTTTTTTGGAACATGAGTTTCCACAGGGGTTGAGATCTCAACAGATTCTTTTTATTGAGGTGGGCGGGTTTTATGTTGGGCTGGAAAACGGCGGGTCGGATCTGGCAACCCTGATTTGCATAGGTTTCACGCTGAGGAGTGTTTACACGGAACGCGCCAATCTCAATTCCTGACAGGAATGTGGCCAATCAGGAGGATTTGGCGTTGGGTTAGGGGGTGAGGTTTAGCGGGTTCGGGTTAGGGGTTTAGGTTTAGGGTTAGGGTTAGGGGGTTAGGTTTAGGGTTAGGGTGAGGGTGAGGGTTAGGGTTAGGGGGTTAAGGTTAGGTGGTTAGGGGGTTAAGATTAGGGGGTGAGGGTTAAGGTTAGGGGTGAGGGTTAGGGTTAGGGGGTTAGGGTTAGGGGGTGAGGGTTAGGGGGTGAGGGTTAGGGGGTTAAGGTTAGGGGGTGAGGGTTATGATTAGGGTTAGGGGGTTAGGGTTAGGGGGTTAAGGTTAAGGGGTGAGGGTTATGATTAGGGTTAGGGGGTTAGGGTTAGGGGGTTAAGGTTAGGGGGTTAGGGTTAGGGTTAGGGTTAGGGGGTGAGGGTTATGATTAGGGTTAGGGGGTGAGGGTTATGATTAGGGTTAGGGGGTTAGGGGGTTAAGGTTAAGGGGTGAGGGTTAGGGGGTTAGGGTTTTCTGCTATGAGCGAAGTGTGCAGCCGCCCAGGGCTCAATCTGTGAAGGAGCGCGGCGAGCGCGAGGGGAAAGGCTCACTTCCTGTCCTCTCCGGCCCAATCACAGTGGAGGACTCCTCCCCTCTTGAAGGCAGACGTGGAAACACACCTTTTAAATCTTCAGAGAAGAAAACAGGACGCAACCCCCGAATGGAAAAAAAGTTTCTCGATTTTGGTACAAGGGTGCTTTTTAGGATAGAGGATTTCGAGAAGTGGCATTTTCTGGGTCCACCGTCGCACCGTCCACGCCGGATTGTCTTCCAGCTGGAAAGTGCTGGTGAGGAGCTCCTCGGGCGACAAAACCGGAGACTGTTGGCTGAGCGTAGGCAGGACCGTCGTACACATGGCCGTTTCAGGCAAATCAAGGGTACTTCAATGAAAAGAGCGAGGCCCTCGTAGCGTTTTGAACCGGGAGAAACATGGCTGACGTAGGTGACTGTACGGATACATATATAGTCGCATATCCTTTCTTGCTGGCTTGACTGTCTTACGAACAGGCTGCGAGAATAAGTCACTTTTTTTATTTTTTTTTTTTAACGACTGCTTTTGGCAAGGTCAAATGATGAATTAAGACACTTTTTTTTTTTTGCTTCATAAAAAAAGCAGAAGCAAATGGCATTTTCTCCACTGGCTGAAAATCCTGGCGGAGCTGCGGCTTTGTTTATGGCGGAAATCGCTGGCGTTGCACTCAAATAATGAGCGCAAACGTCTGCAGAGCAACTTTATCTGGCAGAAAAGAAGGGGGGGGGGGGGGGGGGAATGGCAGGAAGCTGGAGTTATAGGTTCAGTGTCCGACGGCGGTTTTTATGGCTCAGCAGAAAAAAAAGATGGCGCTGATGTCCATGAGGAGTGGTGGCCTTCTCATTATCAATCACACTATGTAGATAGTAAATATTCTTTAGATTCTTGTCCGCGGGCGACGTTGGCAACGGCGCTGAAGTAAATCACACATTTGGCAGATGAGCCAAGTCGATTCCAGTTTTTAAGTCTCGGACTCTTCGAGAGAAGATCTGGAGGAGGCGGCCGCAAGCTTTGCCTGCTTGCCGGTTGGCGAAGAAAACGACGATATGTTGTTTTTTGGGTTTTTTTATTGTGTTATGAGGGTCCGTTTATATGGCAACAGTGTCCGGAGCAGTGAAAATGCGATTTTTTTTTTTTGAAAACGCAACTTTTGGAAAACACTCCAGCTCACTCGAAAATGTTCCAACTTTCCACCAAAAATGTGGGGGCGGGGCTTTTTGAAAATGCTTTTTCCTCAGTGGACAACAGGACTTTTTTAAAGCGGTCCGACTCCGTCTCCAAAGAAAGCAACTTTTTTTTTCGGAAACTCTCCAACTCCTTCCCCGTGGTAACGGGGGCGGAAATTGAACTTTTGGAAAATACTGTAACTCCTTATCCATGGAAACGGCGAAACAGGGGGAAAACGTAACTTTTGGAAAAGGTTTTGACCGTCTCCGTAGAAAACATAACTTTTTGAAAATGCTCCAACTCCGTCTCCGTGGAAAAGCGTTGAGAAACGCAACTTTTTGACTCAATCCCGATGGACACACGGAAAAGCACAAGTGTGTTTATTTATGTATTTATTTTCAAACGTGCAAAAATATCAAAAGAAACAAGACAAACGGAATAAATAAAACCAAAGACACTAATCCAAATGAGTATTCCAGAGATCACTTGACACACTTGAATTTCACAGTGATTATATGTATTTATTTATTTGTTTGTTTGTTTGAAACACTACTTTTTCTCATGTTTGCCACATATGTACTATATAGTAGTTCTGCACATGCTCAGTAGACGGACAATAAGAACGTTTCCTCCAGATTGCCATGACTCCCAGTCAATATTCCCCATTGGGACTTGGTGCTTTTATTTTGACAGTCACCCTGATAGCGATCGAACTCTGTCGCCGGTCCACTAGAATGTTATTGTTTTTTATCAGTATACATTGTTCACGTTTATAGTGCATCATTCATTCTCTGCTGCATGTGTGTGTGGGCTTTTATCACAAAAACAACCAACGGCAACACGCCAACATTGCCGCGTAAACGTGAAACGTTTTCACCGGGGAACCATGGCTTATATTTTGGGTAAAAACATCCATTTCCATGTTGACGACGGCTGACTGGTTGCCGAGTTACAACATGGAGCCATCAGCGTACCGGCCCCGGGGCTTTATGACAAGATCAAATTGACCCTTTCCAAATTGCGGCGCTTGCAAACAAACGCCGCTTCCAAACGGGAGTCACAATGCAGTGAGACGCTGAAAAGATTTCCACATATCTGGAGGGGGTTACAGGTGCCTGAGCGCGGCAACTCTGCCTCATCTCAAGCCGTTTCTGTTTCCAAGGCGGCGCGGGCGCTTTCTCTCATGATTATGTTGTGTGTGAAGTAAATAAAACACTTTTGGCTCGAGCTCGCCTTGCCCCCCCCCCCCCTCCAACGCCACGTATCCCGGAGACACGGCGAGCAATTTACCAAACGTGCGATATTCACATTTCACCCCCGAGGTAAACGGGGAGGAGAGAGAGAGAGAGAGAGGATACGAGTCTGCCTGGGAAACCGCGGGAGACTCCGTTTTGACCGAGCGCCGCGCGCTCGGATGCTAATTGCCCACAATTGATGGCGAAAAAGCACTGGAGGAAGCGTTCGACTTGCAGTGCATCATGGGTGGTTGACCTCTCGCGGAAAGAGGCGTGGGCGGGTGGGTTGCTGGTCGGCACCCGTGCAGATCAGAGGAGACAACATTCAGCACGGAAACCTTTGAGGCGCTCATGGAAAAAGAAAAAGTAATAATAAAAAGAACACTCTGATTTCAAAGATTTTGAAATGGCAGAATAAAGTGGTGTCATCACAAAGACGAACGACGGCACCCGCTAGTGGCCAAACGTGGCAACGACGTACGTTTCCGAACGTGAAACCTTGGCGGAACGATACATTTTCACGAAAATCGTGTAAGTGTGGCGTTGGAGGGTTATCGGCATGTGTGCGAACGTGAGGCGATCACAACAACACTGCGAATGTCGGCACTTTCCGGAGGATTAAGCGGGGGGGGGGGGGGGGTTGGATATGTGGTTTCACGCACCTCGTTAAGCGTGTGTTTTCGTCCCACCCTTTGCTACATCAGCGCACATCGCCCACGGGGCGGTGGCGGGCAGCGGCATCCTTCAGCCGCGGCGCTTCGCCAAACCAGAGCCCGGTTGACGGCGGCGGGAGGGGAAATGCAGGTGCTTGTGTTTACTTCCCCCCGGGCCTCCTTCCCGCTCTCCGTGCTTCCTCCCCTCCTCCTAGGCCCACAGGAATGCAGAAATATATCGATCGGGGGGTCGAGGAGGGAAAAAAAATGAGACAAAACCCTAAAAGCTATTTATGGCAACAGAAGGAAATGAAATAGTGTCAAACGCGGAGGCAAATCACTGCGAAAGGGCAGAGTAATCCTTTAATTTAATTAGGTGAATTATAACAAAAAAAACCTTTCTGAGTGTTTTTTTTTTTTTTTTTTATCCGCTTTTCTTCTCGCTCTCCCTTGCTCCTGCTGGAAGGCTTTCCTGTGGTTGCTAAGCAACAAGGAAACAGTTTTTCTTTGGGTTTTTTTTTTTTTTTTTTTCCTTAGCCCGCGGGTCCCGGAGGCTGGCAGTGAGAAGGGGGCACAGTGGAGGCACTGTGAATCTGCCAGCAGCCGCGTGCGTGCCCACAGCTGGGTCGGGCCACGGCGGAGCGTTCCCGGTCACAGCACCCCCCGGCGGGCGACGCCGCCGCGGGTGGGCGGCTGGCCGGTGGTTTTTTTGGGAGGGCGGGTGTTGTGGCGGCGTTGATGACAAGCAGGGTGGCGCTCCGGCCTCCAGCGGTAAACACGAGGTTACTGCGGGGTCAAAGCGATGAAACGGCATGACTTCCAACCACAGCAAGCGCCCTGGGAGAGGAATTTACTTTCTTTTTTTTTTTCTTTTTTTTTGTTTCTTTTTACTATGCAGAGCTATGACTTGCATGGAGTTGCATAAAGTTACACAACTTGAAAACTCTCTTGGAAACACTGAAACACACTAAATATACCTGACAGGAAATGGTTTTATGCAGGGATGCAGTAATACGATGCAAATATTGGGTGCAACAGGGCTCATGCGCCAGCAATGCTACATGCTAAATGCTACATGCTAAAGAGATTTGGGACTGACATACGAGCAATGCTACATCTTAAATAATGTCAGGGCTCACACACCAGCAATGCTATGTTGAGAGTTTCAGGGCTCATGCGCCAATGATGCTACATGCTAAACTTTAGATGCTAAAGAGTTTCAGGGTTCAGATACCAGCAATGCCACATGCTAAAACATTTCAGGGTTCACATACCAGCAATGCTACATGCGAAAGCATTTCAGGGTTCACATACTAGCAATGCTACATGCTAAAGAGTTTCAGGGTTCACATACTAGCAATGCTACATGCTAAAGCATTTCAGAGATCACATACCAGCAATGCTACATGCTAAAGAGTTTCAGGGTTCACATACTAGCAATGCTAAAGTGTTTCAGGGTTCACATACCAGCAATGCTACATGCTAAAGCGTTTCAGGGTTCACATACTAGCAATGCTACATGCTAAAGCGTTGCAAGGTTCACATACTAGCAATGCTACATGCTAAAGCGTTTCAGGGTTCACATGCTAGCAATGCTACATGCTAAAATGTTTCAGGGTTCACATACTAGCAATGCTACATGCTAAAGCATGTAGGCCATATAGACCTTTTAAATGTGTGTCGATGCAGAGGTTGTGTGCTGGTCGTCTGCGGCAATGAAAACCCTTCACGAATTGTTTGCGTATGGAGCATAAACGAGGCTTAATGGCAGTACTGGTCACGGCAAGTAGTTAAGGTCGGTATTTGTACTTTACAAAACTTGCATATAGTTTCACAAGGTTCTTGAGAGGCGGTCGAGTACCTCACAATAGAAATCCTTTTTGAAACAAAGCCTCTTGAAATGGATTCTACTGCCCTTTTATGCCGTTGTTCTTCCTCTGCTCGGGTGATTGACACGTTATAATCTCACTAATAAGCACCTCTGCTGTTTGCTTCCTTCCTATTGTGCGAGTTTTACAATAGGCAGGTGTTTGCTTAGCACTCGGTTACCTGCTATTACCCTAAAACACAAGCATCCGAACTGTCAGTCACCACTGATGCCACCCCCAGGGGTCAGCAGCCAATCAAACCCCGCATTACTCACCCCCCCCTTCCAAAACTATCATCCACATCATTACTGGCCTGTCTCTGATCATTAGGATGTCTCTGTAGCGGCCCGTTGCTTCACTCTCTCCTCGCCAGACATTAAAAACTTCCCCTTAAATGAGGTTGAAACTTAATGGTCAATGAAAGTTGTTTTTTTTTTTTTCCCCTGCAAAAAAACATTGAAACGATTGCGTCACGGAAGATCGCTATCTGTAGCTGGTCGGTTTAGATTATAGAATTTGAAATGGGATAGTTTAGGTACTTTAAATCCTTGTTTTTAAGCGCATCTGTTGTTTTCTGTGTAAACAGACGTCATTTTCAAAATGTTGCTTGAAACCTCTCTGAAACAAAAACACAAAAAAAACGAGGTTTTCGTTTCGTCCTTGGATACTCAATTTTATTATTACTCTCGTGTCTTGCCCGTCTGAAAATTGTGTTTTAAAAATCGTCGAAGGTATCATTGGATTTGTGTATGTTTACCTTTACGAGCTGTACTGTGGGGGGGAAAAAAGTGACTCACTGCTCCATCTTGTGGTTAAAAAGTGGTATTACAAGACCGGGGACCCGAGAGAAAGAGGTCGGACAAATTCATTTCAATTCCTTTTTTTAGTGCGTTTTTTATTTGTCCGGAAAAACAATTCAATCCGCATCGCTACAACAAGAGAATCGTTCAAAGCATGCGTCGTCAAGGCTCCGCGTGAGGAAGTAATCCTGAGTGACTCGGATGAACGATGCACGCCAATGGAGATGGAGTTTCAGCGACGGGGGGAATAAGTTGTGTTGTTGACGCACGCGCCACGACGGCTCAGTCTGGCAATGGCGCTGTACATGAAGAGGCAACTTGCCGGCAGCGTGATTGATTGGACTGTCGGCTCGAAGCAGGTTTTTTTTTTTTTTTTTCCCCTCCCCTTTCTGTAGGACAACTATCTCTTGATGCAATAACGTACCCCGAGGGAATCTCAACCTTTATCCTCAGTGCTTTCGTCCTTAATTTGCTCCTGATGAGTCGAGGACGAACACGAAAATGTTGAGATGTTTTGAAGAAGGTCAGTCGATGCAGAAAGGCGAGGATTTTCCGAACGCTTTGGCAAAGTCTTTCAACCCGCTCGTGCTCCGTCTACCGGAAAGATGTCTCTAAATTAAGTGGGTCAGTTTGGGGTCTTTCACTCCCACGTGTCGCTTACCGTTCCAACTTAACGATGCCTTCAAGATCAACGAAATCAGATTTGATTAATGAAAATCTATGTTGAGTGCTCGCCGGACGTCGACAGACGTCGTGTGGTTTCTTAAATTTTCAACCCCTCAACCGACGAGGAGCTAATCAGGGGAAAGGAGAGCAATCAGTCCGCAACTGACCTGATATTTTAATCACTTCGGATTGTGTGTCCAAACAGTTCATGACATCGACGTTGTAAAATTTGCAAATAAAGTGCACAAGGAAATGAAGTTTTACAGCTCTAGGGTTCCAGATAGATGGCTGAAAGGGGTCTGAAGCCTCTCAGATCTAATAATCATGTCAGGTAGCCTCCGTGTCCACTCCAATACTTCTTCCGTACTAAAATCTTCATGGTATCGTTGGATTTCTGGTACCGTGCATCAGTGTCGGAATCAGTTTCTTCCACTGTACCGCCGGCGAAAGTGGAAACTCCCGTGACTCACTTCACCATCTTGTGGTACAAAGTGGTATTACAAGACGGGGAACGGGGGCCTCGAGGCATAGCTCCAAAACCAAGATAGCTGAACAACTGGCCCTATCCGGTCCTGTCTTGGAAATCCAGCGTCCAGTTTTTGAAAGATGTGAATGGGCACTCTAAAAAGATCGAAAGTCGATCAATCTCATTTTCTTCGAATGTCACGATGTCACTAAGTACTTTTGAAAAGTCCATTGTGTAAGAAATTGGGAAAACTCATATATGTCTGCCATCTTTGATTTTTTTCGAAAATGCCTGCTTTAAAAAAGACTTTCCTCAATATTTCAGCTTCTAAAAAAAAAAAAAAACAAACTAGAATTTGTAAAAGTTTGGCAACGAAACGTCAATGTTTAAGGCCAAGGAAGGCATCGAAATAAATAAGCTGCAACAAATGCTTCAACACATTTGCACCAATGAGTATTGGATTCCTTGGACCTGACGATGGGAGTTTCGCTGTCAAAATAAAAGCTTGTGGTTATTTAGAATCTTGGATATAGATTTTTTGGGGTGGGTAAAATCTAAGATGGCGACCCTATCGGACACTGTTTTACCGATTGCTTAAACTACGAAGTTTCCCTAAAAAGTCCCCAAAATGTAAATCTAAACTTGGCGAACGCGATAAAAGTGCGTTTCGTTTTTGTTTTTTGTTTTTCTTTCCTCCCGCAGTCGATCAGAGAGGTGACCGGCTACGTGTTGGTGGCGCTGAACCAGTTCGACTACCTTCCCCTGGAGAACCTGCGGATCATCCGAGGCACCAAGCTGTACGAGGGCCGCTACTCCCTGGCCATCTTCCTCAACTACCGGCGGGACGGCTACTACGGCCTGCGGCAGCTGGGCCTGCGGAACCTCACAGGTCAGGAATCGGACGTCTTATTTTGTCTCTCTGAAAATATCCTTCCGTTTCCAGCTCTGTTTGGCTTGGTTTTGTTTTGTTTTTTTCATTATTTTGCTCTGTTTACCCCGACATGTACACATTTTAATACGGCCCCTTTTTTTTCTTTTTTTAATTAAGTCGCAAAATTGGAGCTCAACTTTTGAGAGCACGTATCTGCTGCACTGGCAAATTAATCTTCTGTTGCCGCTATATAAAGGGGCTCAAAAAGTCTGTGGAAAAGTCCTGTTTTTCTGTTAATTACATTTTTTGTTTACACACTCAAAAAAACTAGGCTCCCTTCATGTTTATGGAAGCGGTTATGTTTTATGAAACAGCTGTTCAGTTTCCTCCACTTATTTTTGGACACGTTAGAGGTTAGACGCGCCATCCGATGGTCGCCACGTTTTGGGCTTATTTTGGGGTCGTCCACGTCCGCGTTTCCCCCAACGTGTCGCCGGCGTCAGGTGTCGCCTTCATCTGCTGTCGCGGCGCCAGCGTTTCCCCGTTGCTCCGGGACGCCAATGCAGGATTGTCGGTGGAGCGCTGGCAGAGGGACAACTGTCACATAGAATCTGGGGAGACGCAGGACAGCTCGAGGTCACGTCTCTCCTTCCGTGTCTTTTTATTTATTAATTAATTTATTTTATTAATGAAGTATCTTCACACGTGCTTGATTCCGAGAAATTTGCAAAATGGGACACGCTGGCGAAAGAGCCCCGCAGAAAGTAGATCATAGCCGTTGAGTTGCGCTCTTTCATAAACGGCCCACTTTGCGATCGTTTTGCTATAAACTGTGAGGTGAATGTGAGGTTTTCTCCCATTTCCAAGGAGAGTGGCCCTTGTCGAAAAGTTCCACCTTGGAAGCCATTTTCAAAGATTTTTAGCATTTTCCCCTCATTTCCATGGAGTCCAAGCGTTCACAAAGGGTTGCATTTTTTTTTAACCCCATTTCCACGGAGACGGGGGGGGGGGGCTTTTCGAAAAGTTCCACATTGGGAGCCATTTTCAAAAAGGGTTTCAGTGACTCCGAGTGCTGTTGTCATATCCATAGACCCCTAAAAACGCAACAAAAGTTCTCTGTATTCACTTGAAAATGTATAAATGTCGACGGAGATTTTAAAACACTCGTTCAGAAGTTGGACTTTTTGGGGAATCTGCCGACTGTAATCATTGCAATCATCAATATACTTATTATACCAGGATGTCAAGCCCCAAATGCTGTTATTATACGGAAAAAAAAAACAAAAAAGCCCAATAAGTAAAATCGTCCTTTTGTATTTTTGGCGGTTTATTGTATAATGTTGCACTAGCGCCCTCTGTCGGCAGCTGTCATCACCTCCGGATGTAACACAGCAAGACAATTCAATAAACCCTTTTGGACCGTCTTACAACGTCCAGATGGTCAGTCTACTCCTGTTTTGTCGACAAGATCGCAATGGAAAGAATAGGATTTCGTTTGGCGACCTTACACAGCATCCCCCCCCCACCCCACCTCGTTAATCTCATTGGATTTTTGCAGGAATTTCAGCAAGATTTCTCCGTGGCAGGAAAGCAGAAAGAACGATCATTGTTCTTCCAGCAGGGATGGAATCTCCCAGAGCGTCCCGGCGTGGCCAATGTAGAGAATCTTGTCCAACACGTATGTCCTCCAAAGTACTGCCAAGGAACAAAGACAAAACGCACGGGGTGACGCCAATTCTCCACGAAACCGCTCGCGCCGAGGCGTCGCGGTAATTTGTGAGGATGTAACGAACTAAAAACTGTGGAGACTGTAGGGCCATACAGGAAGTGCAGAATCCAACCGCAGGGGGGTCGTGCGCTCGTTTCTTCGGTCACATCGATCCGCCCACTTTACGTCGCTCTCCCCTGGGCATCGCGATTCATCCTGCAGCCGCCCGGCAACCGCCCGGCAACCCCTCCTCCTGGCAGTTCTGTGTCAGACGTTTCGCGAAACACGTGCCGTGTGTCTTCCCCCAGCCACCCGACCATCCTTTAAGTTGGAACGTTCCGCCAAGTGCAGTGAAATGTCGAACGCCGTCGCGTTGATGAGAAAGACCATCATTGTTGAGAGAGTGAGACAGCGGGAATTTATCACCACCTCTTATGCCATTGACTTTGTGGGAATTTTTTTTTTTTTTTTTTTTTTTTGGTGATTGATGCTCGCGGATCAAACTGCGATCCGTATTAAAACGCATGACAGATTTAGTGTAATAAGCAGCGTTTTATGGAGTCTGAACACCGTGATAAAGGACTCCGGAGGGACTTAAGGGGCATGCTGACATCCAAAGCTGGCAAAGCAGCCGGAGAGTCCTTCCATTTTGACGACTACCACAAAGAAAAGAGAAGGCCTAAGAGCGCCTTTATCCCCAAATGCCTCATGATTTGCAACACGGTGCCCTTTCCTGTTCCCTCACTACAAATAACTTGGTTAGAGGAGTCGTACTGGAGATCATCCCTGTTGGTCTGGGTTTCAGTTCAACTCTTTTTATTTGGAAAGAAACGGTGAGAATGGAGTCACCCGGGCTCAAAGGAGAGAAAAAAAAAGATATTTACGGGAATGAGACTGTGATTGGTAGTTTTTGTGCTTTCCGCAAAACATGCAGTTTTTTTTTTTTTTTTTTTTTTTTTTAAGCTCTAGCCAGAAACGGCCATGAGGTGTAGTCTCCGTGACACAAATTTTCTTTTTGTTAATTTGTTGTTTGTTGAAGTAGTTCTATCGGCTCACACACTAGTGATGCTACATGCTACATGCTAAAGAGTTTCAGGGATCACACACCAGTGGTGCTATATGCTATAGGTGTCAGGGCTCACACACCAACGATGCTACACGCTAAAGAGTTCCGAGGTTCACCATCGATGCTACATGCTAAACCAGTTTGGGACTCATACCAGCAGTGCTAAATGCTAAAGACGCCATGCAAAAGAGTGCTAGGTTTCAGGGCTCACACACCAGTGGTGCTATTTGCTATAGGTTTCAGGGTTCACACACCAATGATGCTACATGCTAAAGAGTTTTGAGGCTCGCCGGCGATGCTACATGCTAAAGCAGTTTGGGACTCATACCAGCAGTGCTAAATGCTAAAGATGCCATGCAAAATAGTGCTACATGCTATATGCTATGGGTTTCAGGGCTCACACACCAGTGGTGCTATATGCTATAGGTTTCAGGGCTCACACACCAGTGGTGCTACATGCTAAACCTATTTAAAGTATGACTGGTCCTGATGAATTAGCCTGTCCTTAAAAAAGTGACTCGACAGCTCCATAGTTCCGAGGCGTTCCACTAAGGTCCTCTTGCGTCTTCATGTGGCCCAGAATTGCCGTCTCATATTTGTCCGATGTTATTGAATGCAATCCGTCAGGAACAGTCAACTGTGACTTCCCGAGTTCGTGGAGGCATGAAACCACAAGGTGGTATTTCTTGTTTGTGTTGTTTTTCCAGCGAGGTAGCACCACGGAAAAGTAAGCGATGCATCTTCAGTAATCCTTTCCGTGGCGCGGCGCGATACCCCCTGCATTATTTATGTCCACAATGCATAACCCACTGTACTCCTGCAAATGTGTCTTATTTCCTTGAAACTTTTAGAGAGCGTGTTGATCCTCAGAGGCCGAATTTACCTCAAAGTTCACCGCAGTGTTTCAAGACTGTACGCCAGTCTGTCTGGCCTCGCTCCTGCCTGAGCGCGCAGTCGGGCATCGGCAGACTTTGGTCCAGAGCGTCTGATCCCTTCGCACCCCGGCGTTGCAATTAAGCCGGAGCCGTCCATGCATATGGATCAGTGCTGCTCCTCTCGAGTCCCACATTAACGTCTGCCTCGTAAAAAATGTAGGGTCCTCCTGTTCTCTCAGTTGAAAATAAAAAGAAAATACTGTACTTCCCGAACAATGATAATCAGTCTGTTCCAGGGGTGTCCAATGCATTTTAGTTTGTCACAACTTCATAGGGAATGAGCCGGACTTGTGCCATAAAACCTTTTAAATGGACACTTAAAGGTTTTTCGTGATGCAGATGATGAAAATGTCTATACTTCTGACAGAAGGTAACTCCAAACTCAACATAAGGCCAATTTTAATGGTTCGAAATACATTGAAATGTCCCAAAAAACCCAACATAAATCCTCTAAAGTTGCACCAAAATATAACGGAGGACATCTGCTGAGTTTTTATTTTGACGTAAGGTAAAGGCGTTGGTCAAGAATGTACTTATTGAGCACCATTTGGACACAAGGAAAGTCACAAAACTTTAGAGAACTGAAAGAAATATATTAAAGCAAGCAATTTAAGAGTCTTAATCTGAAGCGACAGGGGATGAAATACTAAAAAACCTGTTCCCATATATTACTTAAATATTAAAAAATATTTCTACCACTTTCGAGGTGGTTTGGCCAAACTGGAGCCTCCTGCTGGCCGGTATTTGGCCCACACGCTTTATGTTTGACACCTTTATTATATATTATATTCTATTATATTTACAGGAAGTCCAATTATTCAATCTCGCGGAACGAGGCTCGGCCAGAATGCGCCGCACAGAATACATTAAGCCACAGCTTTACGACGCCTTTATCCCTCCGTGGTTACTGTACACAGTGGGAGTCTGCAGAAAAGCGTGGAATTTCGATTTATTGCCAGTATGCATAGTGGCTTGGATATATAGCGTAGTAATCTGTGTTAAAGGAACTCCTCTGATATGGGCTTGTTCAGCTTCCCTCCGCGATGTTTCCCGCAGCTCTGCGGAAGCCTGAATATCTAATGACACACACACACACACAGGCGCGCGCCAAGCATGCATTGACAGCTCCGTGAACTGTTTGCATAGATATAACATGGCCCGCTGCATGCCGCAGTGCTAATTACCCCATGCCGAGCAGCAGTGGGTATAATATCCATCAGCGCTGGAGACTATCAGAGGGGCAAGTGCGTGAAATGGTTCTCAGATTCAGTTTCTTTGCTTAACTTTTGCTTTGTTTGTGAGTTGTTTTTTTTTTCTGCCTCCCCCCCCCACCCCCCCTTCAGCCTGTGAAATTGCCCATTTGGATGGCAGCCAAATGGCTCAGATTGCCCCAAAGAGAGCTCTGACTCGAGCTTCCCATCTGGCAGCAATGCCCCCCCCCCCCCCC
Organism: Blennius ocellaris; assembly: GCF_963422515.1. Taxonomy (NCBI): domain Eukaryota; kingdom Metazoa; phylum Chordata; class Actinopteri; order Blenniiformes; family Blenniidae; genus Blennius; species Blennius ocellaris. Next base: position 7,545,287 of record NC_137673.1, on the reverse strand, counting down.
CCCCCAATGCCCGCGTGCAGAAAGCAAAGCTTTTGCCACTTCTCTTTCCTCCATAACCTCTCCGTTCGCCTCACCTGTTTTGCATTTCCTCAAGGCGCGCCATGTTGTGACACTGCGATTTCACCACCTGGCAACGTCCCAAACGTCGCCTCATTTAAAGCCAATAATTTACCCGCGCCGGCCCGCTAATTGCTAAATTTCTTTTTTTTTTTTTTTACGAACGCTTGAATGCGTTCAGGCCAAATTGCGCACAGTTGGGATGAATTGATTTAAGAAAAAAGACTTCATTACAATTAACCCCACGCACATCTTCAACTTCGGAGCATGATTATTGATTTAGCAGGTCACAGGCAATCCAAGCAGTTTCTCATTTTCACCGTGATCAGCCTAATGGGTGCAGCGAATGGTTATTCCATGTTTAAAGGCGGTTGAAGTGTCGATAGGAAGGAATCGAGGATTCAGGATCTACATAAAAAAATCTGATTTTATTTCTTTAGCGCCAAATGCAAGACAATGATTTTAAGGACTTTGTGAAGAACTGACACTGACAAATTGCTGGTAGGGATTAACAAAAAAAAAAAAACATCCTATTTGAGTTCTTCCCAAATTTCTGACCTCTTTAAAGGGGATTCTTTCTGTTTTTGTCGACAATATATTCATTTTTGCTCTGATTTGATGGCTGGGGCATCTGATGCTCAGAATGCAGTCGAAATATTGACAATGATGACATAAAATGTTTGTAAAATGGACTCAATGAAGTGAATAAAAACCAAAAGCCTTTCAGATAAACCATTTCAAACAAGAGCAATGTATTCAATATAAAGTTGTACATCGTCAGCATAACGCGTTATTTTATGTCTTAACTTAATGAGACCTGGTCAAAGAAGTCATAGAAGTAGAACTAACATGACAGTTGAGTTAAATCGGTGTATTTTATCCAGCACGAAGATCCACCTTTTCAAAGATAATATATCAACCTGTCTTTACATAAAGGGCATTAACCTATAATAAGAATCCGCCTCAGACAGTTGATACTTTTTTTTTTTTCCAACTGTGAAGAGTTTTAGGTACATTACATGTCTGTATGTTTTACTCAGCAGAATAAACGCATTCAGAAATGGGAGTAAAAGAAAAATCCCATGGTGATTGTGTTTGGAATTTGTATAGAGAGGGGAAAAAAAAAAAGAGACTTCCAAGGCCTCTTTACTTAACATAAAGCTTGTGGTGTGATCTCCAAAAAGTGGTGTAATTACAGGAAGATCAAATAAGAGCAAAAGCGGCTAATGCTAATACCCGCTCTCAGTCCGAACTGTTATGAAAAAAAAAAGAAAGAAAAAAAAAGAGGGAGAGTAGAGGGATGGGGCCCATTAATAATGAATTCAGTGTCATCATTAAGGCGCCAAATGATTAAAACATATCTCCCAGCTTCAAACGCTGCTTTGCTACCCCAGAAAATGCTGCAGTCGTTGGATCCGCGAAGCAAGAGAGCCCTTCAGTGTGCTTGTGAAATAAAGTTTTGCTTTTTTTCTTTCATCTCTACCCCCCCTCCCCAATTTTTTTATTTTTTTATTTTTTTTGGGGGGGGGGGGGGGGTGTTGAAACACCAAAGCACCAGCGTTTCTCTAAGAAAACAAACAAACAAACAAAAAAAAACAACTCCGGCGTTATGTAATGCAACCCATAAATCTGCGGTTTCTTAGATATGAACTTCTAAGCCAAGTTGGGGTGAAATCCGTCTTCGCGGCACATTCCCGAGGTCCTCTCGGCTCGCAGTCGCCACCTGGACAAAATGCAGCGCCGTTGAAAAGACTCGCCGGAATCTGGCCGTCTTCTTGTCGTCCGGCGCGGCGAAGCCCGTCTCGTTACGGGAAAAGTTGACGTTCGTTGACATGCCGACACACGACAGGACGCCGTGTCTCGCTCCGGGAGTTCGCTCCCTCATCATTTCCTACATCTTTATTTTCTTACTTTACCCCCACCCCCCCCCCTTTACCCACAACTCATTGTCATGCCACGCGCGTTGCTCGGGTTTTATCAGCGTCGTGCCGCCGGTGTTCCGCAGCTGCCGTTGGTGTTTTGTGTTTGAACCCTTTGACGAGGGAACCCAAGGGGCTCCTGGTTTGTCTCCATTAGTGGCTTTGGCACGTCTGCAAGGAGGGCAAAATGATCTCTAATGGAACAGTAATAGCCCCCCTTGGCGGCGCGCCTGCCGCCCCCAGTGCCCCGCTCTTTGATGTTAGGGTTCACCGTGGCTGGCTGACGCGGGTCAGGGTCAGGTGACCCCAGCTAACTGAGTTACTTACACATCTGACGGAGAGAAAAAAACAAACCCCGACGGGCTATAATGACTTTCGCTCTCTAAGAACACTTTCTCCTGGAGCCCGATCCAAAGGTACGCCCCAATGTGTCGTTGGCGGGCTACATTTAGCCTCGGCGACGACTCACTAGTTCCAGCGATAGCGCTAACTTCTGAAGAGGTGGGGGACAATGAGGCAGATAAGGCGTTAAAAGGTGGCCTTTCCCACGGTCAGTCATCATCGTGGAGTTTGCCTGAAGAAACAGGTTCATCCGAGTCACCCTACTTCCTGCTTGAGGGTTGTTGTTGTTGTTGTTTTTTTTAACAACTTTAATGCAGAATACTTCCTGTCAGTTTTGCCTCGCAATGACTTGATGCTGTCTTAGGGAAAGCGAAAATGCCCGTTTTGCATCAGCATGGCAAAGTTCTGAAAACGACGTCCATTCACATGGAAGATGATGTAGTTTGCATGCCAGGCCATGAGGCGGCGCCATTGTTTGTTCTTGTGTTGAAACTACACACACATATGTCTTTAAAGAACAATGTGCTGGAAACATTTGTAATGGGAGAACATTGACGATCGTATTATCGATGACCAAGTTGGATTGTTATTACGGTGACTGTCAAAATAAAACTACCAGTGGACTGGGAGTCATGACACTCTGGAGGAAATATTGTTCTTATTGTCCGTCTACTGCACATGTGCAGAACAACTGTTTAATGTGGTGCGTGTGACCATTAGGAACATTTCATAAAAGTTGTGTTTTACCCCCGTTTCCACAGAGATGGAACATTTTTGAAGCTTGCATTTTGCCCAATTTCGATACAGACGGGGTGTTTTCAAAAGTTGCATTTTCTCATGTTTCCATGGAGATGGAGTCAAAAAGTCACACAAAAGAGTGGGGGCATTTTCAAAAGTTGCTTTTTCCATCGTTTCTGCAGCGACGGCATCGGAGCATTTTCGAAAAGTTCACTCCTCCCATTTACATGGAGATGGAGCATTTTCAAAAAGTTGCATTGTGTTTACCCCCTTTTCCACAGAGACAGAATCAGAGCATTTTCAAAAAAAGTTGCACCAGGGGAGGCGTTTTCAAAAAGTTGCGACTCCTGTGACTCTGAACCACTGCTGTCATATAAACAGACCCTCAAAGTTTTTGAAAAATTGTGATTTATCACCAGAAAACATAAGTTCGGCATCAACTTTGAAACGCGGCAATTGCATTAGTGTCTTTTACAATGAAATCCCGTGTGTTGTACATCACTGACCATCGTCTCTCTATAGGAACATTTCATCTCCAAAATGAGAAGAACCACATGGTCTTGAAATCAGATACAGTTCCAGACTCTCCCCGGCGTTTTCCTCTGTCGATTCCGAAGCAGTCCGGCTAAATATAGCTCCGGCCCCAGCCTCGTATGTTCACAGTCGGCGCGTTGGGCAGCGAGCCCCAGTGACTCAGCGTCACCACCCGACAAAATCCCACCTAATCAACCCCCCCCCCCCAAAAAAAACCGTGACTTCATCAAACTCGCTCATTAGAGCCGCATTAATTTCTTGGGGGATTAGAATTACTTCGGGGAGGGAGTGCAGACGCTTGTGTTCCCCATTTTTGAAATGATCCATGACACGAGGCTGCAGCGTCCAGAAATGACGGCAAGAAAAAAACGAGAGAAATCTCTCAAGACGAATGAGTTCCTCATTGAGGAAACTTTCCTTTGAGGATACACGACTCCTCTTAAATCCCATTTACTAACAACAAGGAGTAATTCCATCAAGTGTGGATTGCGACTGTGTTTGTCTGACCTTTTGGCCACGGGAAGTTTCCACTTTACAGTTATTATACTTTAAATGCCCGATTGTTTGTCTTGCCACGGGGTGCGGGCTACCCTTCTGACTTTGGGAACGTATTTGTATGCTTCGAGGGGGGAAAATAAATGGCGCTTTGTTTGTGCAACTTTTGTCTGCTGCCTCTCTCTCTCCCAGACGTCTGCAACCTGTTTGACTTTGTCATTTTTAATGACATTTTCGTTTTCTTGGGTCCGCTGTTTCGTGAAGTCGCCCGCCTTGGCACAAGCTCCTTGGGAGATGTGTTTTCTCACTCTATGGATTAAATCCATCGGGGTGTCAAAAGTACCGTCGACCAACCTCACAATAGATCCTTGAATTCTTCTGGATTTTCGTCTCGGGTTTTGCCTGTTTTCAAGAGAAAACGGACAACTTTTGGTGGGTTTTGGGTGTCCGTTTCCACGACAACGGTGCTCAGAGCCACTGAAAAATTTACGATTTTGGGATCGGCTCGCAGGGACAGAAATTTTTGAAAATGCTCCAGCTCAGTCTCGATGGAATTAATGGGGGAAAAAAAACGCAACTTAAAAAAAGTTCCAAAATTCACTCCGACTCGTTATCCATAAAAATGGGCAAAATGCAACTTTTTGAAAATGCTCCATCTCCATGGAAGCAGCTTAAAACAGAACTTTTTTGAAAACGCCCCAACTTCATCTCTGTAGAAAAAGCAACTTTTCGGAATCTTCGCTCATCCACATGTAGTAAGTAGTTTGTTCTGCACATGCTCACTAGCTGGACAATAAGAACAAGTTCCCATATTGGTAGTTTTATTTTGACGGTCACCGTAATACCAGTCCAACTTGAGAATGTTTACCTCCATAGCGCTTTGTTCTCTTCACGCATGCGTCTTTGGTTTGATTACTTAAACAAGTAACAGCGGCAACTCTTTGCCCGCGTTGTTTCCGTGGAAACGGGCATTGTTTCCAAAACGTTGCCGTGCACACCCAAATCTTTCCCGAAACGAATTACACAGTGTCGTGGAAACGGGACCTGAAAGACGTCACAAACGCAAACTGAGTTCGTGGCTGTTATGGCATCAACACACAGAAATGACGGTTAAGGTTGTTGAGGCCAAGACGGATCATTTATCTGACATCGCTACAGCTGCTTGCTTGGATAACAATGACGGCGGTGGAGAGCCCTCTATCCAAACAACTTCCGATACGCTCAGTGTTGCCGGCGCACTAATGCAATATGACGGGGAGGCCCATCGATTTCATGCCGAGGGTCTCAGGTGTGCGTCATGTGCATTGTCTCAGATCCACATCAATAACCCTGACAAGTCAGAACAAGAAATGCTCTTTCGTTCCAGTACATTTCGGTACAAATCGGCTCGCGTGTGGCTTCAGTGGCACGCAGATCCATCTCCGTTCCCCACCCGGAAGCCCCAAACACGTACATTTGTCGCCATTTGTTGATCGTGAAAACAGCTCTGTGACCGGCCGTGTTTAACAAATCTGAAATCTTACCCCATGCCAGGTTTCCTCCGAACTGTTGATTTCATGCGGCGTTCTGCTCATGGCCGTTGAAAAGCAATGTATTTAGAGATGTCAACACAGTAATTTGCCCTTTCTCCAGAGGAGCGTAAGTAGGGGGAAACATGGGCAAATCACGCGTGGGCGCGAACAAAATATGAACAAATTGTCGAACGCGGGCAAAAGGTAAATTTGCTCGGAGACGGAAGCGCCTGTTGAAGAAGCTCCGCACAACCGGAGGGTTGACTGAGAGGGGGGGGACCATACAGGGTCTTACTTGGACTTCACACACTGAATAAACTGTAGAACCAGATGGAGACAATTTAGTGGCCACAGCTGATTTGTGAGTGTGTACGCGTCCGTGTCGGTGTGTCCCCAATTGCCCATGCGGAGGGATGAGTGCCGCAGCTTGGTGCCAGGAAATGACAAATTGCCCATTTAGCCCATTGTAAGTGTCAATTGTAAAGCAGGGGGTTAGTTCTCTTTCCATCTCTCCTCAGGCCCCAGTAACGTGGCAACATCTCAAGATCAAACGCATCAGTTTTTTTGGGGGGGGGGCAGGGTTTCATTTTAAGTTTCACGTTCATAACGTTCTGTAAACGGTGCGTCGACGCAGCAATGGGGGGAAAAAAAACACTAAAAGATATAAACGTTAATGAGAACACAGATGTCCTCGTGGACAGACGATCAAGTTGCACCATTGTTCCAAAACGCATTCAAAATGTTACATTTTCACTTGAAATCATTGCTATGTAAACGGGCACTTCAGCCTTTTGAACCATGAAAATATGGATTGAGTTCAAAGTCGGGTAAAAAAAAATATATATTTTTTTTAAATCATGTCAGGCCGATGCTGTGTAAATGTTTTGGAACCGCAGGTATAAGAGGACTTTAAAACGCTAAAGGAACTTCAGTTTCTCAACAGTGGACATGTAATAATAGGCCACAATTCAAGATATGGGCTCAGCACTTTTACTGTTTTCATGGCTCCCCTATGGTCTATCCATAGTGCCCTCTAAATTTAAGTTTGATGTCCTTGTCTCGGACAATTTCGCCAAAACACTATTTCCAGCTCAATAACGGGGCGGGGAGCGGGATCGAGCTGCACGAGAGAACAAACCCGTCACTGCTGCTGCCGGTGGGAGAAAAAAAACAACCCGAGACAGCAATTCTCCCCTTGTTTGTACTTTGAAACTGTATGTGGCAATTTGTTTGATGAGTGAGTTGCTTGACCTCAGGTGTCGTGAAGACGTGTTAAAAGCTTAGGCGGACTTCGGCTGGAGTCGCTTCGGGTGTTGCTCGCCTTTGCCAAGGAGTGAAGTTTCGGCAACATCTTTCTAAAAAGTGGGACAGACGTGAGACGAATCCTTGATACCTCCTTAATAGGATGCACTCTCAAACACACGACGTGCTAAAAATCACCGGGACCTGAACTTTTCTGCTTCTTAAACGATTCCATTTAAGAAGCTGAAAAGTTAAGGTCCCACAATCTTCTATTCCGATTTTCTTGAACCCTAAACCCATTAATACCTCAGTCATGGCTGCCATGCATCAGTCCAACCGGCAACCTTCCTCTTGAGTGACGACCCCCACTCAGGCGGTGCCCCGTGTGAGGTGTGGAGGTTAATTATGCCTTATTTGTTTATAAGTAGGTCCTTCTCTTTTTGCAACGTACCTTTGACACGGTTTGACTGGGCTCTCCCGTCTCTGTCAGAAATATTATCTATTTCTTCAACTGTAACGGAACAAGCATCTAGAGTAAATTAATTCTTTTACTCTTTCAGAAAATACCATTTAAACCAGAAAATATTATAGTGGCAAGCTCTTCTTCCTGTGATTGATTGATCATACCGTTGAAGTCCTGAGGGGTTTGTCTTCCTCCTGGTGATTTCTTTTCATAAATAGTCTTAAGAGTTTGAAAAATTTTACTCAACTGAACTGCTTCGACGGCTCCCGAAACCAACTTTGAAGTAGCAGACTTTGTAGCATTTTGAATGAGATCATTCCAAAACTACTTGTTTTAAACTTTTTTTTAACATTTACAATTGAGGAATTAAGTTTGTACATCTTGTTATGACTTTAAGATACTTGTTCAGAATATTTAAGACAACTTTTTAAAGACCTCTAAATTACAGTTTATACTTATAAGTATGTTCTCATTTCTTCTCTTTAGGTAAGTACCGTAATTTCCACATGATTGCATGCAGCTGAATATAAGACACAAGACACACCCACCAAATTTTAAAAGAAAAAGAAAAATGTTCATGAGTGTTCATGATGCACCTGAACACCGTGCATCAGCAATTTAAAGCTTAACCCATAAAAAGCAGCTTATAATCTGAATATTACGGTACATTTTTGCGACATACAAGTTTTACTAACTTATCAAACACATTGAAAATCCATTATTTTTATTTAATTTTAGCTGTATTTTGTCAAAACTAATGCAAACCTGGATACTTTTGGAGCAGTCAAAACAGTTTTGTTCATTCAAATGACAAAGTCTTGTTGAAAAGCATCAAAGGAAAGAAGAATTCCTCAGCAGGTCAACGGTATGGCCGCCCAACGACAGGCAAGAAGTCTTTATGAACTTTTATTTGACAGCGTTTAAATGTCCATAAGCCCAGACGAGAACGATTTTGAAGTTCAGTTGTCGTAAGTTAAGCAAATGTAAATTCTGTCGTTGAATAACTTTAATCTCAGCGAGAACAGACGTTTGGAAAGCATATTTCTTCTTTATTCTCATTCATTTACAGCTATAATGAAATAAAAAGTGACCAACAATGTTAAACAGTTGTTGGGGTGTAAATGACCCCCCCCCCCGCCCCCCCTCCCCTTTCCTCCTCCCACAGTGGCCTTCGTCAACATACATCAGCGCTGATCAATGACGAGCGCTGCCATTTGTTACCTTTATTAGTATGCAGCGGCCCCCTCGTGTTTGGCGGGCTCTTTTGTTTGCCCGCGCTGATTGGAGGGCCGCCGGTTAATTCAGATGCAGGGAAGCGGTGACAGAAGAGGGCTTATTAGGACTGTGAGCCCATCCGGCCTTTAAGTGCAGAGTCTCCAGTTCCATTTTCATTTGCCTCCATTATTGAATTTGCCAGCTACTCATTCGCCCTGATTGCATTTTGTGTCACCTCTAAAAAAAAAAAAAAAAATGGTCGCCCTCAGAGATACTGTGACACTCAGAAGGGAAGCTTATATTATGATCGCAGAGTAATGAGACTACCAAAAAGTTTAGATTGACACCAAAGTTCTTTCTTCTTTCTTCTTTTTTTTTTTTTATTGGATCTGACAAAGTTTTGTCTTTTTTTTTTTTTTTTTTTTTTTCATCTTATGAACAAAAACTTTGAAAGTTTTCATCTCAATCATGATCGCTGTGTAAACCTGCACGCCTGTGGGTGTTATCGTGGAAGGAGTGAGACGAGCGTCTACGGGTGGAGTAAAGAGTGGGCGGAGGAGGGAAAAAAAAAAAAAAGAGAGTAATGGCAGGGATTCATTTAGCATCCATAAAAGGTTTTTGTTTTTGTTTTTTTTGGGTTTTTTTTGTCGTCCTTCACGACTTTCCTCCACCTCCTGCAGCGCCTACACGTCTTCTATAATCTCCCATTTTTCATAAGGATTCATCGCAAAACAATATCATTCGAGACGAGGAAATGTAATCAGGGGAGGGCTTTAAAACGCTATGATCGTTATCGGGGACGACGTGGAGGAGGGGGAAGAGCCAGAGGTGGTGGTAGTGGTGGCTGGAGGGGGAATTGGGGGGGGGGGGGGGGTGGGGCGGGGGCACCACCGCCATTTGTCACTGAGCGCAATATCTCTTTGGCTGGCAGAGCTAATAATGGAGAAGTTGGTGCTGGGAGGGATGGGGGGGGCCTCTGGAGACCCGCCTCCGCCTCTCCGTCACACTGAGACCCCCACCGCCCCGGGCCGCCGCGGATTTGCTTGTGTCGCTTTTGGACGGCTCTCTAAAAGTTCGGCCACTCGTACCACCGAAACCTTTCTTTTTGCTGACGCTTTGCTTTATTTATTTATTTATTTATTTATTTCCACCCCCCCTTCCCCCGCGGCTCCGGGCAAACTAGTCGCCGTTTTTTTGTTTTTGTTTTTGGTCTCTATTATCTCTGCGACCTGCAGCTATTTATCTACCGGCGGCTTGTTTGCAGTCTGGAGACTTTAACAGTTATTCATGGGATTTGAGGAGTCGTTTTCACTTAAACTGCTTCTTTCTCAACACCCCCCCCCCCCCCCCCATTCCTTCAGAGTAAACATGCTTGGAGGCACTGTACAGCGGAGTGCTCCACAATTACAGAAGGTTTCCCGAGGGATCGACTGCTTGTTTTCCAGTCGAGTCATGTGTTTACAGAAAAAGAAAAATTAAACGCTCTGTTTTAATTACACGTAGTATTTTTTATTTTTATTTTGGGGGGGGGGGGGATATTTGCCAGTCGCATACACGTCTATATGTTCTTCACATACTGATGCCAATAAGCCATCTCGTCTGCATCGGCTTGAAGTTCTCGTCCTGAAGCGCGCGTGCATGTTCAGGAGGTCTTTTTGTTACCGCTGGAGTGTACTTCCTTTGAAACGGCCATAAGATGAAAGACTTTTTTTTTTTTCCCCTCCACACTGGAGCGAGGAGCTGAACTCTTTATTGTTCCCCCCGGTTCGACTGATCCTCTCTGCCGAGGAATCTCTGGTTGCCTTCTCTGCGTGGTGGAGTGCGCGGAGTTCAAAGTGACGCCTCGGATCTGCGCCGTCGCCCGTCGTCTCTCCACTTTCACACGTCTCTTTATACGTTTGTCGGTTGGTTGTTTTTTAGCCCCCTTCGCGCCATTCTCTCTCGCCGTCGTTCAACGTCCAGTCGGTGGCGTCGTGATCCCTGGAGAAGTGGGTGTAACTCTTCCCTATTTTAGATTTGTTTCGTCGAATCCGTCCAGAGTGTTTACTCGGTGTCGCACGGTGACTCGTCGGTTAGCTCTCGTAATGACCCACTCTACTCCGCCTCTGATTGGCCCGTACTGGGCCAATCAGAGGCGGAGTAGAGTGGGTCATGGTTTCATCATCTGAAGAGGAAAAATATCGAGGAGATTCAGCGCATAGATACAGCCGAGTGTTGCATTATGGGGGATTTGGAAGAGCTTATATACATCGTTAAAAATTTTTTTTATAAATTGGTATATGGAGATAAATCTTGGTCTACACCATTGTATAGAATTATAGTAGGAGCGGGTCGATTGGTCTTTTTTTCAAATGGAAGGTTGCAGGTTTGATTCCCCACCTCCCCATATCTATCTATCCAAGTGCCCTTGATTAAGACAAAGCTGCTCCCAATGGATGCATCCCATGTATGCGCCGTCCATCTGCTTAGCAGCGGGGGAAGTATATTCGGAAGTTTGCAAGTTCGATTCCCGCAGCAGTTTATTCAGCACTGCGAGTCCTTGAGCAAGACCCGAGATCGCCGCTCACCGCATTCCGTAGAAATAGAATGGGCCGATTTAGAAAAAAATGAATCCATATTAATAAGGTATGATCACTTTTAGTGTTATACAAGTGACCACTAATGGTATCTTGAAAATTTCCGAAAGTGGCAGAAAGCAAAAGAAGTCGAGCTGCACACCTTTTGCAGATTCTCGGGCCCCCGGGACTTTTAGAATTTTTTATTTTTTTTATTTTAGTACGGTCCCATCCCACGCAAGACTCAAGGTGTCAAACATCCGTAGCGAAAGCATCTCATTACCATCTGAAACACAGTGATGTTGAAGAAGTGCCAAATTTTGAAAGTTACCAGGTAATAAAAAAAAAAAAAAAAAGGGCAAAATCGTTTTATTTAAAAAGAAAAAAAAGCTCTCTTTCTCTTTCTACCTTGCACAATGTTCCCGTTTTCTCCTCTACAGATAATTATCTGGACTGCGTTGAGAACAAACACAATGCCTCCGGCTCTCACGCGAGCCTCTTGCTTTCCAGAGGCGCCTCGTTTTGTTTTGTTCCTCTCACAATTGCGCAACGTTCCGTCGGCGTTCCCCGGAGAGGCTTTGCGCTCTAAGAGAATGAAGGCAATTTGTTTCGTTCTCCTACCTCGACACCTTCTGCCGTGCCAGCTGTCGGCTGCGTCGCGGGCCACACGGAGCACCGGGAGCGGATGCATGTGAATTGCCGCGAAGGGCTCACGGGTCTCGGCGAGAACGTCCCAAGCACGCGTGCAGTCGGAATGGATCTCTTTGGTTCCAATGCAATATTTCCGTCTGTGCGTTTTTACTGCCTTTACAGGCTGCGGTGATTATGTGATCTTGTGCAAGCGGCCGATTGCTCTAAAGCAGGGGTCGGCAACCCCGGCAAACTCTTTCGTCCTTGAGCCTCGGTCCCACCGCAGTTCATCCCGGAGGGACGTAAGGAGGCAAGGCGCTACCCAGAGCGCGGTCCCGCTACAAAGAGTGGAGTAAAATGTAGGGTCGTGAACGACGCAGCGATGTGACGTCATTACAACAATAATGGTACGAAGAACGTAGAATTGCGGCTGCAGGTCATGACAGCGGCTCAACTGGTGTCTGAAGCTGGGAGCTTCCTTTACCTTTCACAGTAAAACTGCTGCGCTGCGGAGCGCCGACAGTTCCAGGAGGTTCATTGCAGACTTGTTGAGAGTGACGGAACATTCTAGTGAATTACACAACAACTACAGGACGTTAAAGCCACAACACTCACACTCATGGTTCTAACAATCCAGATCTCCCACATTTATCTTCCATTTTAATAATGTGTAGCAATAAAGGAGCTGATAGCTGCAATGCATTATGGGAGTTTCTGTTTGTCGGGTTTTAAATGTAATTATTGGGGGTTGTATTAGGTTTGTAGTGTTGGTAATGTAGTGTTGCTTAGTTAATGTAGTTTAGTTTATTAGTTGTAAGTTGTCGACCAGCAGTGAAGAAGGTTTTGTGTGTCGTGTCCTCCTGGCATGGTCTTCCTGTGGGACTGTCAAAATAAAATGTGTGTGGCTCTCTGGGTGTTGAGTTCAGTGGGAAACGGGACCAAATGGCTCTTTGAGCATTAAAGGTTGCCGACCCCTGGTCTAAAGTCTATTGTAATAGGAATCGATTGTGTGGGATTACTGTTCCCGGGGTCAATGTTTTTTTGGGGATTGTAGTCATTCTTCCGATGTTTATTGGCTCCTCCGAAGTAACGCCTGGATGCCTTGAAGTCTGACAGGGGATTTTCAACCCGTCTTAAAATGACTTTAAATAAACAAGGATCTCTGCGGGAAGGTGTGCCTTTCAATAAAACCACAGATTTGATCACGACTCGCTTTCCCCCCCGAGAAGTAATCCGAACGGAATTAAGTAGGAAGTCATGTGTCCATTACGAGAAATAGTCTGGGAGGCTCTGGCTTAAAATGTAACATGTGACAGAAAGACTAATCATAATGTGGTCTGGATGGATTAATTGTGGCAACATTTGAAATATGTGGACTGATTTTTTAAATACTCACACCTTCTTACTTGGTTAAAGGAGTCATATTATCCAGTTTTTCAAAAACTTTCGCATTGGTCTTGTTGGACCAAAAACCTTGTATTCAAAGTTTATTTCTCCAAATCCAGCTTTTTTCTTCATTTTCTTTCCCTCCATTTAATTATGGGATCACAGGAGCGACATTCAGAATCTGCTGTGTCTGTGTGAGCTGGACTGGCTCCGCCCACACACGCCCATCTATGGGAAGAGGAAGGAAGCACTTCCTCTTGTGGCGCCATGTGCCAGAGCAGAGCTGCCTGATTGTGAGAGGAGGCAAAGAGAGGGGCCGAGCTTGATTGTGATTGGCTGAACCCTCCCGATGACACTATATAGGGTTTGATTTCTGATTGGCTGGTTGGAGCGACACACTTTTTAAAAACTGAAACAAGCAGGAGAGAGAGAGAGAGAGAACAGGCTTTCTTTACTTCTGGGGCGTCGTTCCAGGTATGGAGACAATTTAGTTCTGTTGGAAAACCTTCACAAAGTGAATGTTGCACAATATGACCCCTTTAATAGTAGAGGGGGACACGGAAAGGATTTGGATTCCTTCATAGAGTAAGATACCGTACATCCTGAAGTCCTGCCTTAATTCCCGAATTCAACATGACGTCGAAGAATATTTGACGGAAATGTAAGAAACCTGTCTGGAAGGACAATAAATCAAACTAGATTCACCTTATCCAAAATTAAATATTGAAGAAATGTTGGATTATGGAAACGCCGGGTCGAGAAAAGACTCATGGGGGTAATGGTTGTGTAAAGGGTAAAAAAAATAAATTTAAAAAAAAAAAAATCACACAATTCCCTTTCTTGAGGAGTTTCTCTTGTGAGCACTAAGTTATTTAATTGGCTTTTAAGAGGTTTAACCGCGGAGCTTTGCCTACAAACGCAAGGCTTTGTCGACCTGATGCAACCGCGCGCCAAGCTGCTTCCCGGCGGCGAGCGGGAGGCGGCGGCCGCACACACGCCTCTGCGCCCGCGTGCCGTATTCCACGTGCTCTGCTGTCAATTTGCCGTCATCTTCCGGCCCCGTCTGAGGGTTTTTTTTTCTCCCTGTGTGAGCCAACGTGGGTCGGGGAAAGGAGAGGCCATCCGACTGTGGAAAGAGACTGATGATGTCGATCCCCGTGCTCAGCAAGTCGGCCCATCAATGGAGTGAGAAAGTGCTATTGGAGCGGCGGGTGGGAGGTTTGGGGGGGGGGTTCATGGGGTTGGTGCGAGGAGGAGGGCGACAAGTGTGGGGAGATGATCCTAATAAAATGAAAAAAAAGAAAAGTGGATGGCCCGAATGCACTCAGCTTTGAGTTGTGTGGTACGTGACACACCCGCCCTCGAGACAAGACAATAACGGCAAATGCATGGACTCATCAGTCGAGGACAGATCACTATTACGGCCTTATTCATCAGCATAATTAGGGAGAGAAAGAGGTTTGGGACAAGTGGCTAGCAGCACTGATGAAAGCTCATCAGCAGGCTCCCTATAGAGCGATGGCCACTGATTGGTGCCGGGGCCATCATTGCCTAGAAACTACTTCAAAATAGGGGCTCTTCGCTCTGCTGAACGACAGTAAAATGAACTTAATTGGCTCGCAAAGGCAGACTGGCGCAGGGATCATTTTTACTTTCCTAACAATCCGTACACTGATTGGCTTGTTCTCCTTTCCTTCCGCGTGCGGCGGGCCAACACAAATAAATATTCCCGAGAACTCTCGAGGCGCCGCGCTTCACCTTGAGCTTCGGTAGAAAAAAAACCCACTGCTGACGTTCTCCTCGAATTTTGGCGCGATCATCCCCGAGCGTCGTGGGAATACCGTCGCGGCGCCGCGACTCTCTTTGCAGTCTCCAGGTTTTGTTGCTCCTCGTGGCGGTTATCCAGGAATTAAAGCCAGTGTTGTCCTGTGGGTTTCAACATAAAAGACAGAGGAAGTGAATAGAAAGGTAGAACCAGGAGTGTATATTAAAAAAAAATACTTCACTGACACGATTAGCAGCTTCTTGGAAGAATCGTCTCTCGATATTGGGTCACGGGCTTTTGTGACAGATGCACCGAGCCATTATGTTCAAAACTAGTGCTTTTAAAAAGCTGGAAGTAAGACAGATGTAGAGTGTCGTCAATTTCTATATATGTAGACGACGGTGCTGTTTTGAACTTCCTGTATTCAATTGACCTCTAAAAGGGAAGGTTAAAGTCCGAATGGAAGGCAGAAAAACTGTCGGAACATGTCAGATGTTGCGAAAAACCTACTTGCCTGAAAAGAAGGAAACCAAATTGAGACTCATTTAAATTTGCATCTAATTTGTTTATGTCAGAATTTGTTCTTGGGACAAATGGGGACCCAATTCCATAAACAAGATCTTTCTAGATTTCTAGATAGAGCGGACGTAGGACAATACGGAGGCTCTGTTCTGTGCCAAAGTCGTATGAAACGCCAAATCCTTCGCCGGCAGTGACTCTGTGAACAAACTCCCCCGGAACGGTACGGTAGTGATCTCATAATATTTACTAGAAAGGAATTCAAAGTCGAAGGGTAGGTGATGGCATTTCTGACAATATCCATATCGTGGTTTTGCAGGAACTTTAACTGAAAAGCTATGAACATAAATGACTGGAATGTGAAGACCCCCGGAGAGGGTTTTGATATTTTTTTGGGGACATTGCGGATTCGCAGCACCACCTAACAAGATCTCTCTTCATATGGGGCTTTGGATCAAGTCAGCATTTCATGGGTTTGTGGCATCGCCTGAAAGTGAAGAACGGGGATGAATAAATGCAATAAAAGGGGGAGCCGTTCACTCTTTCACCCAGTTTAGCATTTATTAGAATGCAGCGAGTCGTCCTCACCCCGTGTCCCACTGCACAGCTCTACGTCAAATCTAATCTCTGATTCAACATGACACTTCAACTTTTGCTTGGCGGTTCCTACCCTCCTACCCCCTCCCTTCTTCTCCTCTCCAACACAGCGAGTCACTTTATTTCGCTGCCAAGAGAGATGTAGGGAGGGGGGGGGGGGGGGGGGGGGGGTTGGATCAGAAGCAGTCTTGAACCAAACATGACCTGTCCATATGGCAGCCGAGTCGAAGCAGAAGTGAGCGCTTTGGTCCAACGCGACCACGTTCCGCCTTCCTTTGTCGTCCCAGAGACCACAAAGTCAATTAGACGCCCGGTAGCGGGGAACAAAACGTAAGCACGGTCTGAAGAAGCTTCTGGCTTCGCCGGCGCTCATTTAATTTCGTCTTTGGTCGACCAAGATTTAATTAGTGTGCGCAGGTTTTAGTGGGAACCACCGGATTCTCAACTCGACAAATCGACAGCTTGTTGGGGATTCTTTTGATTCTCCTTGTTGTTGTTGTGGCAGGGAAGTTTCCCTGAGAGTTTGCTGTGTTGCTCTCTCTCTCTTTCTTTCTTCGGGAATCGGATCCGGAACTTGTTCCAGCGAATTTGTTGATTGGGCACTCACAAACTCTCGCCGCCGCGACTTGATCTGCCGCCTGACAAGTGACAAGGCCAGGTCACCGACCCTTTGGAAAGCAAATGTTCGAAGGCTGGACACACACTCCGCAAAGGAAGGTTTTTATTTATCGGGCCACTCGCAAAGCCATCATGAGGGAACCGCCGCCATATTGCAGGGCAGCGGCGGTGAAAGTCTGCACTCTCCATTTATGCAAAAGGTTTGGAAATTTGGTTAAAAGAGACCAATGTTTCTTTTCCTGCTCGCCCCGCCCCTCCGTCGCCTCTCCAACTCCTCAGCCTGTTCTCCATTGCGAGACAATAGGCTTTATGACGACGTCGTGAATCACGGGCAGCCTCCGGAGGGCGGTGGGGGTGGCGGCCGCTGTAGCTCTCTTGTCTTGTCCTGATCGAAAAGATCGAATCGCGAGGGGAGGGAGGGGAGGGGAGGGGCTGGCGGTGCAAGACTGTCACCCATTAATGAATGACCACCCGATACAGGCTTGTCATCTCGCCGGAAGACTTAGTGCTCGTGCTTGGATGGACAGTCGAGTTGGCAATTTGTCTCACTGATCCATTTCTCACTGATGGCATTTAAAGGGGCGGGATCACGTGATCGACGGTCCTCCGCCGAATGGAACAGAAACCCCATTTTTTTTTGGGGGGGGGGGGGGGGGGGGGTACTAAAATGTCTGCCGAGCAGTTAACTGGATCTTCATGAACGACTCAGTGTTTATAGTTTCCCTCCAGGACTACCACTTGGAAGCTGCACACTTTCCCTGTTTATAGTCCCATTTATGACAATAATAATGGCCATGTACTTAAAACTACAGATGGGAGCCTCGCATTTGATTGGTTTCATGGGACCCTTTTTTTTTTTTTTCTTCTTTCCCCTCCTTTTGTCGCCGCACTCATTCTGCGGTTTCAGCCACATGCCTTCCGTATTGTTCCACCAATGTCAGCTGTTGCGGGGGGGGGGGGGGGGGGGGGGAAATGCTTTGAAAGTGTTTCAAGGTGTTATGCTAGCAGTGCCAAGCGGCTATAAATTCTCCAATGCTGCACCAGAATATGACAGATAACATCTGCTGAGTCTGTATTTTGACGTAAAGCAAGGCATCCGTCACAAACTTCAAGGTTTCACAAGTGTTCGGGCCGACGTCAGTGGACTGCGGCGCCGGTCTCTCGGGCGCATGCGGCACACCCGACTTGCGAGACCTTATCAATCCGGTGTGAGAAAGAAACGTCCGTAAACCTCAAGGTAACCGAGGGACAGTGACAAAGGTGTCACGGTCACCTTTTTAAATACCACATGGTTGGATAACCACAAGTAATAGTTAGCGTTTTGCTTTTTTTTTCCCAGTCGCCTCAGTTGTTTGGAGGAATCGAAGGACAAACTGTGCAGAGTACACATGCTGAAAATGTCTATTGTCACGAAACCCATTCCTATAACCTAATAAGCTATACATACATTCTGCATCCCGTTCGGGATTGGAGCCTCTCTTGGCTGGCTTTGGCCCACAGGCCTTATTTTTGACACCTTTTGTACTTGATCCTCGAGATCCTGGAGGATCTGGTAGATATTACAAGCATTTTTCATTTATGTTTGTACACTGTGGCATTACATGGCGCATATAGATCAAATAAAATGAATAAATCGATTAATTTACAGCGTTTAATTGAAGGTGTATTCATTTCTTAATTTCCTCTCTTGGTGAAATAACATGCTTTTTTTTCTATTTTCTATTAAAGATCCCTTCTATAGATATTTGCCCCGCCCCTGCTCTCGTGTCGCGCCAAAATAGCCAATCAAGCCGAACGAAGGCGGTATAGAGTTTACATCCACCATCAATTTCTACAGAAAGTGATTGCAGTTTCAACATGAAGCCCATTATAGTGGCGCAAGATATCAATCTTGCTCTGTTGCTGTGCATTATGGATGTTTTTACAAGCCCGTGGCTTTGAGGCTAATGCTAGTTAGCGTTAGCCTGATATCTCTGATGGCTTTTGTTTTGCCTGCCACTCTTTAAGAAATTTCTTGAGAATTGGATTGGAACATCCTGCCGGCCGCTTTTGGCCCACGGGCCTTAGGTTTGACCCCCCCCCCCGTTGTGACGTATTCTCGGCCCGCCCACCTGATTTTGAGATCTACCGGCCCCAGACGCCATCGCAGTCGGCCCGCGTCGGCCATTTGAATGTGGCTTGTCCCTTTCTTCACCCGCCGTCCGTGAGTGCGAGACTCCGCCTTGACAAATCGCCCGTCGTGACGGGAACATGATTACACGACGCCGCGGCCGCGGGGCCATTCAGCAGGGAGACGAGGCGCCATGTCACCTCTAAAGAGGGCTCTGAATAAATGTCCCCGTCTCCACCAAGGCCCACTTCCTTAATCAGGGTGTCGGATGGTAATGATTAGCTTCCCTGAGCGCGCGTCCCGGCCGCTGATTCGTCCCCATAACTCACACGTCGTTAATAATCTGCCTGCAGAGACAATGCCCTGCTTTACCTTCACATAATCCAGCCTTAATCTGAACCACATTGTTACTTTAGATTTTTTTTTTTTTTTATAAATTTCATTTATTATGACAAGTACTTTCAGGCTTTATATTCAAGGAGACACGAGACGCGAGGTGATTGTATCTAAATCCCTCGACGAGGTTGAATTATGCAGTCAGCTGGTGTCCCGGAGAGAAAGAGACACTGATGCAAGGTGGGGGGGGGGTTGTTGTTTCTCTTTCGCCTTGGGTCACGGCTTGGGAAGGAGAGGATTACCGCGGCATCATTTCATTCTGTGTCTATATCCAAAACCTGGATTAGTAACAGGGAGAGGGATTAGAATTTATTATCATACTCCATGCTCAGGCATCTGTTAAGGGCACCGGTCCTTGAAAAGAAACATATTTTTGCTATTAGGCAAATGCCGGATGTGGAGCCCGCCTTTGTCCCCGGCGCGGCGGCTCTCCGCTTTGATGGCGGGATGTGGGGGAGGTCAAGAAAGCTGTGATCTTTTGCTTTTCGATGAGGCGGTTTGATGATTTGGGTCCAGCCGAGAGAGAGAGAGAAAGAGAGAGAGAGAGACCTTGAAGATAATGGCGGAACAAAATGGCATTTTGCTTAAATACTGGATATTTCCTCGGGATGCATCGATACCACTGTTTGAAAGTACACGTATGAGTGAAATCATTTTTAGTTACCCACCAATACTAAGTACCAATATGAGTACTAACCTTTCACTACTTGCCGATACCAAGTGCCGATACCATTGCGAAGCTTTAGCTACTTGCCAATATCAATTAAGGATATGAATTCCAGCCTTTACGTACTTGCCGATACCAAGTACCGATACCAGTACTAACCTTTAGCGACTTGCCGATATCAAGTCCCGATATCAGTACCAACTTTTAGCTACTTACTGATTACCCATACCAGTGACATGCTGTTGCCACTTGCCAATATCAATTAAGGATATGAATTCCAGCCTGTACGTACTTGCCGATGCCAAGTGCCGATACCAGTTCTAACCTTTAGCTACTTGCCGATACCAAGTACCGATACCACTTCTAACCTTTAGCTACTTGCCGATACCAAGTACCGATACCAGTACTAACCCTTAGCTTGCCGATATCTACTTAGCTACTTGCCGATACCGATTACCCATACCAGTGACCCGCTATAGCCACTTGCCGATATCAATTCCCAATACCGGAATCAAGCTTTAGCAACTTGTCGATGCAGAGTATCAATATGAGTACTGACCTTTAGCTACTTGCTGATACGGAGTATCGATACGAGTACTTAACCAATAGTATAAAGCCTAATTATTATCTATTCGCAAACAATCTGTGAAGGCTATGCGTTGCCGCAAGCTACCTCCCCACACTTGGACGGATGATGTCACACAATACCCGCCGGCTTGTATCGGGAAGCATTTTCGGAGTATGTTGTGTAATCAGCATCAGACCAGATATTGCCGTCGGTATCGTTGCATCCCTAATCCCTGCGTTGGTTTATTATTTCAATCAAAACACAATCATCTAATGCCCGTGTCATCAAACTCGATTTGACATTATTTACCGCATAATTAGAAAGTTATACCATCAGTGTTTTGTGTTGTTTTTTTTGGGGGGGGGGCTTTCTTTTGCGCGCTTGTGTTTCTTCTTAAAATATTTGTGTCTGCGGATGTGGCATTGAATTACCGTCTGCGTTTGTCAATAGCAGTTATCGTCACGCTCGGGTGCACTTCAGGGACCACCGTGTGCAGCACAATAAGAGTTAACCTTGAAGTATCGATTTTCTGCCACTTACGCACATGTACTATATATCAGCAGCTATGTGCTCATTTTTTTCTTGATATATATATATTTATTTATTTTTTGTTCTTCTTGCAGAGATACTGAACGGTGGGGTTTATGTGGACCAGAACAAATTCCTGTGCCATGCGGACACCATCCACTGGCGCGACATTATCAAGAACCCCCAGGCCGAGCTGCTCGTGGTTCCGTCCAACAATAGCAACCTCGGATGTGAGTATAACGTGTAGATCAGGACTGTCAAACACATTATTATTATTTTTTTTTTTTTTTTTTTTATTTGAAAGAAGTCTATGTTTTCAGGAACCTCACCGGTACCGAAAATTGCGACAATCTCGACGCGAATAGAATCCGAGGCCCGGTTTTAGACGACGTCTCAAGTGAAAACGCATTTTACCTTTGTGTTTTCCTATAAGGAATAAGGGCAACTTTTTGAAAACGATGTCCGTTTTTTTGCATGGAAACGCAGGGAAATAATGTAGTTGGCATTCCAGGCCACAGGTGGGCGCTGTTGTTTGTTTTTGTAATGCGGTTGGGGTTCACCACAGGTGCAGAAGGACTATTTACTACGGCCGTGGTGCGTTTTACCCCATTTTCACAGCGATGGAGTCAGAATGTTTTCAAAAATAAGCGTTCTCCCCCGTTTTTATTGCGACGTCGTCGGCGCATTTTCAGAAAAGTTGCAATTTCCCCCCCGTTTCCAGCATTCTCGCAGTTAGTGAAATAATCTTGCTTTGTTTTTTTTTGTTGTTTTTTTTCTATTTGCTTATGGTTTGGCCCACACACGCACGCGCAGACTTCCTCGCCCTCTCCGTTTGCCTGGCGGTCGTTTGGAAGCGACGATCACATGGCGTTAGGTCAACGCGCGAAGCTTCGCGTGGCGCTGCTGCGGTGGCTCTGCAGCGAGGCCCATGGAGCGTTCCTTTTTAACTCTCAGCAAATCTGACAGCTGGTTTGAAGCTGCCCCCCCCCCCCTCAGCTCCCTCCCACATTGGACGTAACAGGCCTCGCTGTCCGGAGGACATCGTGTGTCACAAGAAGTGGCGATGAAAAGACAGAGTCTCTCAGACTCGCGGGTGATCCTTTTGCTCTTTACGTGCGAGAGACGAGGGGAAAGTTTCTCTGGGCCCTCCATGTCAAAACACGCCACCGTGAACAATAGCGACAGCGACGCGGACAATGGGGGGGGGGGGGGGGATCTGAGACCGGTCGCCGACGAACAGGCGCGAGGACCTCTCGGCGCTCGCTGCATCAAACCTGCGGGGATATGAAGACATCACGCGACGCCGCTTACTCAGAAACACTTGTTTGTTTTGTTGTTGGTTTTTTTTTTCTTTTTTTTGAAGTTGTACTGCCATTTGGTTGAGCGGATGGCACTGATTTCGGAGGAGGGAAGAAAGGGGGGACGAAACGCAAGCGCGAGAACAAAAGGAGGTGGACAAAAACAACAAAAAAAAAAGTTGACGAGAGGAAGCGTGTGGGAGTTGAGGTTTCCAAACGGGGGGGCCCTTTGCCAAGCCGCGGTTAGTATTTAACGTTAACAACCCCGCAGTGGGAGTGGTTGAAGGGGCCGGGTGACAGTCTGCCGCGCCATTCCACTTACTCTGTAATTAACCCGCAGTCAATTAGGGCTTGATGACGGGCCGCTGGCAGGCGAGGGGCTGCGAGCGCTCCGTCAGCTCCCACGTTGCCGAGCGAGCGCCTTGGCGGGGGTGGAGGGGGGGGGGAGGGGGGGAGTCGAAGCCTGTCGTTCATCGGCCACGAGGACGTCCGACAGATCCGTCACTGTCTGGGAGGGTTTGAAGGCGTTTGCGATGGCGGTGGAGGGGGGTGGGGGTGGAGGGGGGGGGGAGGGTTCCTAAGTGTCTCGTGTCAGAATTCCTCACAAGTTTTCCGGGGGGGGGTGTTTGGTGTCTTTTTGCAGGCAGACGATGCAATCGCTCGTGCAACGGACGATGCTGGGGGCATCAGGAAGAACAGTGTCAGACGTGTGAGTATGAAGGTCGTGTTTCTACTGCAGAGAGTACATGTGAAACCGGTAGGCGAGCAATATCAGCAATATTAGTGACAGACGTGAGACCGACTGTAAATTCTGTTCTGCCGTACCGATACCGGCAACTTAACCGCAAAGAGACCAAGTAGCTACCGGTTAGTGTTCGTATCGACAAGTAGATTATAGTTGGTACTCGTACTGGGAGTCCAGATTGGCAAGACAGGTAAAGGTTCGTACTCTTATCCGCAAGTAGTTTATGCTCATTACTTCTATCAGTATCAGAAAGTGGCTAAAGTTTAGTACTAATATCGATACCCAGTATCGGCAAGGAGCTAAAGGTTCGTACTCTTATCAGTACTCGGTAGGCAAGCAGATAAAGTGTATTACTGGTATCGAAAAGTAGCTAAAAGTTAGTACTAATATCGGTACCTGGTATCAAGAAGTGTCTAAAGGTTAGAACCAGTATCGGTACCAGGTATCAGCAAGTAACTAAAGGTTAGTACTAGTATCGGCACCAGGTATCAGCAAGTAGCTAAAGGTTTGTACTAGTATTGGTACCGGGTATCAGCAAGTAGCGAAAGGTTAGTACCGATATCGGTACCCGGTATCAGCAAGTAGCTATAGGTTAGTACTAGTATTGGTACCCGGTATCAGCAAGTAGCTAAAGGTTAGTACCAGTATCAGCCCAACAAAAAAAACAACAAAAACATTGGTATCGGTACCTCCCCAATGTTTCCGGTCTGCAAACTGAAGCAAATCTTCTCAACGCATCAACAAAACACAGACGCCTCCGGACACGTCGGCTGCGCCGCCCCCTGATTGGTCCAAACTGCCCTCATGCTGAATACTTCAAACACGTCGGAGTGCGTTTGCAGACCCACGTTGTTGCACACTGCGGTTGGAATTACCAGAGCAATTACACCGGGGGGGGGGGGGGGGGTTCTTTAATCAGGCCAAAGCAGACAAGTGTGAATGCCCTGAGTTAGAGGAAGAGTTGAGCCGGGGCGCTGACCCTTAAAGGAGTGCAGACGGAGAGATGTACTATGTGTTTGGAGGATGGGGGGGGGGGGGGGGGTTCTCCTCTGTGAATTCCAAAAGTACCTCGAACAGTTTGTGGGAGAACTCCGATTTCTTTTTTTTTTACACATTAATCGAGAAATAATTTCACACTGAAAGTCCAGTTTCTATTTTTCCTCCATCCTGTCTGTATAGAGAAACGGGAGGTACAAGTTACTTGCGAGTTGATGTGCGTGTTGTACGTGCAAGGTCACCACAGAAGACGAACGCTGTTCAAACATTCCGTTTTAAAATGGAAACGCTGCATATTTAGACTTTTCATGGACATTGCAGTCTGTGATAGAGCCAATTAATAAATAATTGTGTGTGTGTGTGTGTGTGGACATATATATATATATAGTTTGGATCTCATGCTACAGATATAAGATGTGGTTTGAATCAAGTTCTGAAGACCCTGTAGACGAAACCCTGCATTTATACGAGAGGAACAAATGAATTTAGTCCAATCAAGATGTTACTTTCAGGCCGAAGGACGTCGTCGGTCTGACGCGAGACAAAAGTGACGACTCGGCAACGAAGCTAATATGTTTATCGATTGTGTCATAACAGGGAATCGGAGGGGGGGGGGCGGGGGGGGGGGATTAACCGTGGTGTAAATATCCCAACTCGCATTGTGACATGTTGATGCTGTTTATGCACGATAAATAAAGGAACTGGTCCAGGGAGAGGACTGTTGCTTCTTCGTTTAATTACAGGATGTTCCACTCATGTTTTAAAGACCCAGAGAGCGCCTGGCCTGATTTCCCTCCGACTAACACGGACTAATAGACTACAGAGCCTTGTTTTTTGTTGTTTTGGTTGTTGTTTTTTTTTCATACCGCATCATTATGTTCGCAACTCTCGCAGAGAGTGAGCGCAGCACTTTTCCAATGCCTCGCTTTTCAAGCTCCTGCTGGCTGCCGGCTCTCCAACCCCGAGATTCCTCTCTCGCACGAGCATTAAACAACCGCGATGCAGCAGGTAGGGTTTTCCGATTTTTCGTCGTTTTCAACTAATGACACTCGCTAACTGTTTTCTTTCCTATAAGAAAAAACGAGGGGAAAGCAGCGAGCGAGCGAGAGCCCGGGCTTCTCTTGGAAGCGGCACATTTGGAAAGTGTCTCTGTCCAATTGGTCTGCTTTGGCTGAAATCGGCCGTTTGTACAAACACAGATATGGAGGGGAAGTCGGGTCCAGAGCGTTTTGTTCTTTTTTTGGGGGGGTTTGTTGCCGGAGCTTTATTTACCCAACGGGGGAGCGCCTGTCCACATGAGAGCAGTCGCTTTGCGTAACCGCCGGTCGTCCAGGCGGCGTTTGAGGGGCCTGGAGAGGGGCAAACATTTTATTATGTCCAGTGTCTGGGTGTGTTTGCTCCTTCGCAGTCAGTTCCCCAATGTGAAGCTCGTTTACATAAAAAGGCAGATTGCTATGCTAAATGCTATGCTAAATGCTATGCTAAATGCTATGCTAAATGCTATGCTAAATGCTATACGTGCATTCGCAGTGCATTAGTGAATTGATACAGCGCCACTACACCGCAAAAAAAGTTCCTCCGGAAATATACTAAAACCAGCAAATGAATACTTAAAATAAGCAAAAAATGATCTGCCAACAGAACAAGGAAATTTGACGTGACAAGATTTTCAAAAATAAGAAAAGGATTCTCGCCCCGTAAGACCCAGCGTGGTGTTGAAAATAGCATTTTTGGACTCAAAACAAGTATTATTTTCATGTGTTATGATTAAAATATGAACATTGGGCTTATGAAATGCAAGTTCAGGTTTTGAGTGCTGGTCAGTCGTCTTAAAATGAAAAAGTTTGTTTTAAGCCCCTAACAGTTCTTAGAACTAGTTTTTAATACTCAACGCCAAGACCATTCGCGCTAATAAGAAAATAAAGTAATAATCATCTTAAAACGAGAATAATAATCTTAGCGGACAATTATTAGTCAAAAACAAGTAATTTTTCACTTAATCTACGAAATTATATCTTGCTGAGATTTAACTATTTGCAGTGTACGTTTACAAGCTAGTTGGCGGGTTAACAGTCAGGAGGACGGCGCGAGAGACGATAGACATCCACAAAACTTCCCTTTGAGGAAAAACAGCAGTTTTTTAAAAGAAGGGAGACGAACGCCTGAGCTGCCAGACCTTCAGCAGAGGGAAGCTCAGAAAATTGTTTGTGCTTTTATGTCATTTTGAGGCGCGACAGTGGTTTCAGCACCGCGGACAGCTCCGCCGTCACAGTTGTTATTTTCTCCGTGTTGCCAACATAAAGAACGTGAGATTCCTGTTGTCGGGAGAGTCTGGAGACTGCTGTTGGATAATTGCTTAAGTTTCTTAAAAGGTCTTTCTTGTTTCAGTTTTTAAAAAGCCACATCAGAAATCAAAACCCTATATAGTGTCGTCGGGGGGTTCAGCCAATCACAATCAAGGTAGGGCACTTCCCCTTTGACTCCGCCCACAATCGGGCAGCTCTGCTCTGGCACATGGCGCCACGAGAGGAAGTACTTCCTTCCTCTTCCCATAGATGGGTGGGCGGAGCCAGTCCAGCTCAGACAGACACAGCAGATTCTGAATGCAGCTCCGAGGATCCCAACATTCAAATGGAGGGAAAATCAAGGGGAAAAAAAGCTGGATTGAGGCCAATAAACTTTTGGACTAACGAGACCCATGTGGAAGTTTTGAAAAGCGGGATGATGTGAGCCCTCTCAGGATGCCAGGGAGAGAGAAAAAAAAAAGATGGCGTTTGCTCCTGTGGACAGGACATGACAGCGGGCCCAGTCCATATTCTCCTGGGAGCTTTATTTTGACAGTCACCAGCGAGAAGGGTCCAACCTGGCCGGACGGCGGCGGACTCTCCACTGTTGAAAGGGAAGGCGAGAACGATTTTGCACTTGAAACCTCGTCCCGAGCCTCTCCAGTCGTCACCTGGCAGCTGGCAAGCAAACTCCACTTTTAGACGCTCGGCGCTGGAGGATACGGAGATGATCCAAGGGCACCTGCGTGGGTTTTTTTTTTTTTTTTTTTTTTTTTGGAAGTCTTCAAACCAATGACCTTGTGGTCACCAACCTACTTTCTGACCTTTCGGTTCCAGAAGCCCCTCAGGTGCATCAGCGAGCAGCTGTACGAGCGTCTATACAGGTTGGGGGGTGGTGATATTGTCTGTGTGTTTGTGTGTGTCAGACCTTTAAAGCACCTCACTCTTTCTTTTCTTTTTTCCTTTTTTTTTTTTCTTCCCCCCCCCCCGAGCAGTGACAAAAACGGTGTGTGCAGAGCAGTGTGACGGGCGATGCTTCGGGCCTTACGTCAGCGACTGCTGCCATCGAGAATGTGCCGGCGGCTGCTCCGGCCCCAAGGACACGGACTGCTTCGTACGTGAGATACAGAAACAAACACACACACACACACACACCGTCTTCCCTTCAAATATTTCCTCGGTTCCCCGTGTTGCACTTTTTCTCCCGCCGTGACAGCCGTTAGCCAGGAGCGCCGTGTTATGACATAAAGCCAGAACACACGTGTGACAACGCGACGCGGTATTCCCAACGCCGCAGAGGGCGGCGATCGACCCGAACGGAGAGATCCGCCGGAGCGACGAGACGTCGCGAAAGCAACCGTGAACAAACATCGCAGGTGCAAAAAAAAAAAAAGAAAGGATTATTTCCCAAACACCTCAAGTTACTCGATAATCCATCGTCTCAATGGCTTTTTTGCGTAACCCTTCAGAACCGAGTCGACAGAGTTCTCGAAGGTACCCCTTAAAATACGCCCCAACGAAAAAGCAACTTGTTTCAATCGGTTTTCCTGAGAAGAAATCAGAGGGTTTTCATTAAATGTGACCGATTTGGCAATTGTCAAACGTCTGCGACAACTTGAGACCTCCGTGCGTCCGTCTGTCAAGGGGGAAGCAAACGGGCAACGACGGTTGGTTAATAAGTCCGCGTTTCCTACGTGTCCGGCGTCGGTTCCCCGTCCACTTTGTTTACCCGCTGACGGGTTGTTTGTCATTTCGTGGCGGGCCGTAAAAGTCGGCGGCGGCGGCGGCGCTCCTCAAAGAACAAATTGGTGATTCAGTGCTTCAATTAATGTCCCTTTTATCACTTTAAGTTGTGGGTGGAAGGAGAAAAAAAAAAAAAATATGTCGGAATGCGCGCACGCACACGGTGATGATATTGTAGTTGTAATTCACAGAAAGGCTCATCCAATTCAATTACTGTCGGATCACCGCCGCCGACAAAACACTTAAGGGGTTTATGGGAAAACATTTGACCATTTACATCGCGGCCGTAGATCAATGGCTCCAATTTCTCTCCCATTTGGCTTCTCGGAGGGACGCGGGGCGACTCGCCGCGCGGCGTAAAAATGAAATGCGGCCATAATACTTCGGCGACTTATGCCCGGACGGGCGGATCTTAAAGCCTCGTGAGGTTTCCAGTGCAGATAAACCTTTATTCATTCATTTATTTATTTATTTATTTGGGGTCGCCGCTTCCTCTCTCCGCAGGCCTGCACCAATTTCAACGACAGCGGCGCCTGCGTGACCCAGTGCCCTCAGCCGTTCGTGTACAACCCCACGTCCTTCCAGCTGGAGCACAACCCCCGAGCCAAGTACACCTACGGCGCCTTCTGCGTGAAGAAGTGTCCGCGTAAGTTGAACCGCCCGTCTCCACTCGGGGTTTTTTTTTTTTTTTTTTAAACCGTTTATCCTGAAATCAAGACGCCAGGCAAGTTACGCCGAGTTGAGATAAATTACCGCGTGTCTCAATCAGCGCGCGGCTGCACCATCTGCTTCTGCTCCTGGCAGCTGAAAGTTAAAAAAAAATAATTAATAATAAAAAAAAATAAAAAAAAGCAAATCTTAGCTCTTCCCTTCACGGATCTGGAGTCAAGAGTGCGGCGGTGGAGCGACGTCGACAGATTGCAGATTCGAGTTCCGCTGATCAAACGAGCAGCGCTTTTTTCTTTTTTTTTTTTCTTTTTCATTCTTCTATTCTTCCGCAACTAATTTGATTCATTATGTTTTTTCCCCGAGACCCGTTATTTGATCATTATTCAGACGTGGATGAAATGCGATCCATTTCTCACCATTAAGGGTGGAAATGGGAATGTTTAGCAGCGTTTTTGAGCGGCTGTATGCTGGAAACGCAACTTTTTGAAAACGCTCCAACTCTGTTTCTGTGTGAATGTGGGGAAAACACAAGTTGTTGTTTTTTTTTTTAAAGCTTTGGCTCTGTTTCCATGGAAATGGAGGGGGTTTAATGCCAGAATTTGAAAATGTCCTCCGTGGAAACGCAAGGGGGGAGTGCAACTTTTTGAAAACTCTCTGATTCTATCCTGGTCAAAACTGGGGGAAATAGCAACTGTTGGAAAATGCCCAGATTCAGTCTATGGAAACGGAGAAAATGCAACTTTTTGGAAATGTGGGGGGGGGACACAACTTATTGAAAACTCTCTGGTTCCACCTCAGTAGAAATTGGAGGTTGGGGGACACACAATTTTGAAAACACTCATACTCCATTTCCGTGGAAACGGAGCAAAACTCAACTTTTTGAAAATGCTCTGACTCTTGTCTCCATGGAAACGGACGAAACGAAACCCACTTTGAAAACGCTTCAACTCCATTTTAGTCAAAAAGTGGGAAAACGCGATAAATCCGTCTGACATGGAAACCTGGAAAAACGCAACTTTTGAAAAACTCCAATTCCACCTCAATGGAAATAGTCGGCGGACCGGGGGGGGGGGGGACTTTTGAAAACGCTCACACTTGGAATACGCAATTTGAATTTTTTAGTTTTTTAGTTTTTTTTGTTGTTTTGTTTTGGGTTTTTTTTTTTTCACAACCAACAGCGCTTCCTTGTGGCCATGCAAATGACATCGCTTTCAATGTTTCCGTCATCGCCGCGGAAACGGGGCGTCGTTTGAAACACTGTAACCTCATCCTCTCGTCGTTGTTTTTGCCGATTGGTCTCGCCAGATAACTTCGTGGTGGACCACAGCTCCTGCGTCCGAGCGTGTCCCAGCAACAAGATGGAGGTGGAGGAGAACCGTATCAAGATGTGCATCCCCTGTACCGACGTCTGCCCCAAAGGTACCGTCCCATACACTTTAAAAAAAAAAAAGCGAACGCCGCTGTTGTGTCCCGGTTCATAAATCACCGCTTTCACTCCAAAGGCTCCACCTGAAGTACGCGCCCCCACCCCTCCACCCCCCCCCCCCCCCACTCCCGCTGTCACTTTGAGCAACTCCTCTCCGCAGACGGATTTTGATGAAACCTGTAGTGATGATGTATTTTATTGCCCGCTGTCCCATCGAGTGTCGGCATCACTCAGCAGACCCGGCGGAGCCTGTCAGCTTTGTCACCGAGAACTTGGCGGCGCCAAGAGAGCAAAGTGCAGGACACGGTTTTAATCCAACCCCCCCCCCCCCTCCCCCGACTGGAGTCATAATATCTACTTAAAACGTATTAATTTAATAACTCTGCGCCAGCAGTGATGCTACCGAATGGAGAGGAGCCAGAAAGAGTTGCCCCAGAAGCTTATGCCAAATGTAATTTGTTTTTTGTTTTTTTTGCTGGCGCCAGCTTAGCTTTTGGTATCGTCCTCCAAAAACAATCCTAGAAAAGTGATTTATTGATTCCAAGAGATATCAACATATTGAGATTAATCCGAGCAATACACACTGCGGGCGTCAGCCACTAGGTATTAATCCTGCCGCTTCGCTGATGCGTTCAGTACTGTCGAACCGATACCTGTTTTTTTAAAGGACAAGTATTGACCTTGAAGTAATGACGATGCCGAGTACCGATATGAGTACAAAACTTTTGCTAATACCGAGAACCGATATGAGTACTAACCTTTTGCTAATACTGATACCGAGCACCGATGTGAGTACTAACCTTTTGCTAATACCGATACCGAGTACCGATGTGAGTACTAACCTTTAGCGAATACCGATACCGAGCACCGATGTGAGTACTAACCTTTTGCTAATACCGATACCGAGTACCGATGTGAGTACTAACCTTTAGCGAATACCGATACCGAGTACCGATGTGAGTACTAACCTTTAGCTAATACTGATACCGAGCACCGATGTGAGTACTAACCTTTAGCTAATACCGATACCGAGTACCGATGTGAGTACTAACCTTTAGCTAATACCGATACCGAGCACCGATGTGAGTACTAACCTTTAGCTAATACCGATATCAAGTACCGATGTGAGTACTAACATTTAGCTAATACCGATACCAAGTACCGATGTGAGTACTAACCTTTAGCTAATACTGATACCGAGTGCCGATGTGAGTACTAACATTTAGCTAATACCGATACCAAGTACCGATGTGAGTACTAACATTTAGCTAATACCGATACCAAGTACCGATGTGAGTACTAACCTTTAGCTAATACTGATACCGAGTGCCGATGTGAGTACTAACCTTTAGCTAATACTGATACCGAGTGCCGATGTGAGTACTAACATTTAGCTAATACCGATACCAAGTACCGATGTGAGTACTAACATTTAGCTAATACCGATACCAAGTACCGATGTGAGTACTAACCTTTAGCTAATACTGATACCGAGTGCCGATGTGAGTACTAACATTTAGCTAACACAGATACCAAGTACCGATATGAGTACTAACCTTTGGCTAATACCGATACTGAGTACCGATATGAGTACTAACCTTGGCTAATACCGATACCAAGTACCGATGTGAGTACTAACCTTTGGCTAACACAGATACCGAGTACCGATATGAGTACTAACCTTTTTCTAATAATGATACCAAGTACTGATATGAGTACGAAACCCCCTGGGGGTGGGGGTGGGTGTGGGGTGGTGGGGGTCAGCGGATCCCATTGTTCCCACAGAGGTAACCGATCCGGCTCTTCTCGCGGCGTCCCATCGATTGGCTAATCCCCCGATTACATCGTGGCGTCGCGGGGGGGGTTAACGAGGGACGGCCCGATGGAACTGTGGGAAATGATAACAAATTAACATTTCAGACGTGGAATTGGCTGGTATAAATCACTATCAAAAACTGGTTACACCACTTAATGCCAACCTTATTCATCATCCCCGCCGCCTCTGTCAGAAATACTTGGCTCACGCTAGACCGCCGGTGTAATTAATGCAGATGTAATGAATTCATTATGGGGGAGGAATTGGCTGCGGATTGGCCGGCGCTTTCATCAAGAGTACCCCAGTGAACGGAGAGAGGCGGCGGCCTTGCGCCAAAAGAAGGACGCTATTTTTTATTTTATGAAAGAGGGTGAAATATGTTTTAAAAAAAAAAAAAAAGGTTAATATGCGCCGAATGAGGCAAGCTAGGACATTCCGAAAGCTGATTGTGTTTCTCTTTTTTTATTTTTTTATTTTGCCAAGTGTGCGACGGGATCGGGACGGGCAGCCTGCAGACGGCTCAGACGGTGGACGCCAGCAATATCGACAAGTTCGTCAACTGCACCAAGATCAACGGCAACCTCATCTTCCTCATCACGGGAATTAAAGGGTGAGTGGCTTAAAAAAAACAACAAAAAAACAAATCTTTACCGCTCCGTTTTGGTCGCCCACCAATTCGACTTATTGCCAATAAAGTCTTTCAAGTAGAGGAGTGGAAAGGAAAAAAAAAAAAAAACCTGGAAGAAACCTGCAGGATTAGACCGGGAGCTTTCCTTTGTGACCTTTCCACTTTCGAGCCTTTTCAAGATCAAAGCCCTGACCGGCCAATCAGAGCGGTCGGCAAAACGGCCCCATACAAACGGTCTTTAGCAGAATCCGGCGGCAGAAGGTCAAACCAGCGCCGCCGTCGCACTCTTCAATCAAGCAGCTGCTGTCAGGGCCGGCGCCGCCGCCGTTAATGTGGAAATATGAATGCCATTTGACTCGATTTCCCAAAGAAGTCTCTCCCTGAACACCCCCCCTCCCCCCCCCCCTCCTCCCACCAGGGACATGTACCACGGCATCGGACCTCTGGATCCGGAGCGTCTCAACGCGTTCCGCACCGTGAAGGAGATCACCGGTGAGTGTTTCTATTCTTTCTTCTGTACGTCGAGGAGTACCGGTGTTGACCCGCCGGGATCCCGAACCCCCCCCCATTTTCTCGGCATATTAAAACTGCGACTTGCAGTTGAGCCAAAACCGCTAATGGAGTGAAACTGCATTTTCATAATGAAAACCTCGGCAATAAGAAAGAGCAATGGCCATCCGGTCCCCCGCCGTTTCCCGCTCCCGCCCCTCCATAATGTCGCCTTCCACCGACGCCGATTTGATCTAATCTGTCATTACAGGCAAGTGTAACTGGACAAATTGCCCAGAATAACCTTACATCCATTCTTTTAATTAGAGTATATTGTCTTCTCAGAATGAGCTGAACTTCCCAGAAAAGCTACGACCAGAATCTGTCGCAAAGCAACAAAAAAAAAATCATCATCATCAGACGCATTCAAGACTCTTTTACCCGTCATCCTTTCTCTTTCTCTTTCACCTTTGCTACTGGAAACAATATACTTATGATGTGCGGCAATTATCCCCCGTTGGAGGAGAAAGCCACTGTTTTCCACAAAGTGGAGGTGTCTCTGAAAGTTTCCGTCCAAACGCCCACGCCACGCGAGTAGCGGTTGGTTTTTTTTTCCGACAATGGGAAGCAGCGTCGTATCAGAACCTGCTCATTACCCGGGAATTAAACCTTTTCAAAGTAGGTGCCGGAGGTTGTCATCACTCAACATATCAAAAGCGGTCACGTATTCGTAGGCGTATACATTTAAAAAAAACAAACACAAAACTTTTGTTGCGTTTTTGTTTTTTTTGGGGGGGGGTTAGTATAACAGCGGTGGAAGGTGCAAATTCTTTGACTCCGTCTCCATGGAAACGGGAGAAAATGCAATTATTTTTCAAAGTGCTGGGACTCGGTTGAAGCGGCGGGAGAACGCAACGCTCCCATAACTTTTAAGTAACATAAGCAGCGGGGAGAAGCGAACTTTTTGAAACGCGTTCCGTCTCAGTGTGAATGCAAAATGCTCTGTTTCCTATGGAAACGGGGCTAAAAGGGAACTTTTTGAAAATGCTCCATCGCCATGAATGGAGCATTTATTTTATTTTTATTTATTTTTTTATATAAACGCTGCTATGCAGTCCATGCAGCTTTAACAATGAATAGAAGACTGATATCTGCCGACTTCTCGAAACTTCAGGCACCTCCAATAACCCCGCGCTTTCCGAACAAAATGTTTATCTTTGGTTAATACGGGAATTTTTTTTCTTTTTCTCCCCCCATAAATGCCTCCTATCTGAAGTTACGTGATGCAGCATTTTTTTTGCCTGCAGCTGTTTTTTGGAGCTTTTCCACTGAGTTCTTACATACCTGGAGCTGAATATATAAAAAAAAAAAATATATATATATATACATCCCGTCTCTTCACATCCTGAGCTTCATAACAAGACAATATTAACTGTACCCTGTAACGGACAGATCTTCTG